>NW_021703786.1:47550226-47660145 GCF_005190385.1 Monodon monoceros
TGTGGGATCCTCCCGGACCGGGGCACGAACCCGTGTCCTCTGCATCGGCAGGCGGACTCTCAACCACTGCGCCACCAGGGAAGCCCATAAATGTCACTTCTTTAGTCACCCATTCTGGGATTGCCCAAGCCTGTCTCCGAGTGGGGCCGGCCGGAAGGACAACGCTTCCCAGAATTCCCTACGATCTGGTGCAATCAGCACCCAGGAACTACAACTCCCAGGATTCTGCACGCGCCCCGGGGGCGGGGCGTTCTGGCGGCGACTCCCGCGAAAAGGAGATGGCAGAGGGATCAGGGTCTCGGCATCGCTCGCTGTATAAACTGCTGGGCTCGCCGCCTTGGAAAGAGGCTTTCAGGCAGGTGAGTGTGGGGTTTGGAAAGCCTTGGCCGGGCTGTCGTCACTCCCCTAGTCCGTCCCGGCAACCGCTCTCCTCCGTGCTTTTCTCTCAGCCCAGCCGGGTGAAGCAGGTGTCCGTGGAGGTGGACCTGGAACCTGAGCCTCTCGCCTGTAGGTCCGGGCCTCGGCCACCGCCCGGCCACTTCCGGGAGTTTCTGTGCCTTTGGGTGTGGCATTGCCCGGGCCGGCCCGGGCCCAGGAAGCCTTCCTTTTGGACTCGGGTTTGCTTTCAGTGTAAAGTGTGATCGCGACCGCACCGCTACATCTCTACGGTGGCACCACCATCACCCGCTGATGTCGGGTTGGTGGACACCAGAGAGGCACCTTGTACACTCACCGCAAGCGAGAGAGACGTTATGTCTATTCCACAGAGTAATAGAATAATTAGACATTATTTCTAATCCCGGAAATTATTTCTCTTCCTATTCCAAACTATTTCTTCTGAGCCTCCGTCACTAAGTCTTAGCAGGGTTGTAGCCTACGGTCAGTTCTGACCTATCCTGAGCTCAGTCTGGTTCCTGTAAGTACTATGGCCTGTCTTTCCAGTAATCTCTGAAGTAGTGGATATATCCCAGGAAAATAATCTGATGCTAGAAATGACTGTCGACAGCAGGATTTCTCAATCCTGGTTCTTGACATTTTGAAGACGATAGTTCTTTGTTGTGGGGTGCTGTTCTAGGATTGTAGAATGTTTAGCAGCCTCCCTGGCCTCTACTTACTAGATGTCAATAATCCTACAGCTAGAGCTGTGACAACCAAAAATGTCTCCAGTCATTGCCACATGTCCCCTAGGGGACAAGATTGCCTGAAGTTGAGAAACATTGTACAGGATGGCGGCTACCAGCATCATATCGAGAGTAGCAAGAATTAGGAAGCGGGACTTCCTGGTGGCGCAGTGGTTAAGAATCCGCCTGCCACTGCAGGGGACATGGGTTCAAGCCCTGGTCCTGGAAGATCCCACATGCCACAGAGCAGCTAAGCCCGTGGACCACAACTACTGAGCCTACGCGCTAGAGCCCGTGAGCCACAACTACTGAGCACACGTGCCACAACTACTGAAGCCCATGTGCCTAGAGCCCATGCTCTGCAACAAGAGAAGCCACCACAATGGGAAGCCCATGCACCGCAACGAAGAGTAGCTCCCGCTCACCACAACTAGAGAAAGCCAGTGTGCAGCAATGAAGACCCAATGCAGCCAAAAATAAATAAATTAAATAAATAAATTTATTTAAAAACAAAAACAAAACACAAAGAAAAGAATTAGGAAGCAACCTAAGTGTCCTGTTAGCACAGCGGATGCTGCGCTATTATCACCCAACCATTAAGCAAGCTAGCATTAAAGATAGACTATGAAATATGTCAATCTGGAAATACGTGACCCAAGCATTGTAATTTCACCCATCTACACATGGATAAGGGCTGGAGAGGAAGGTGCCAAAATAACAATAGTTGGGATTAGAGTTGAAATTTTGTGTCTATAAAATTCCTTTAATGTTTTAACAACTAATCTAAGAGGTGTTTTTTGTTTGTTTGTTTTTGACGGAATTGCCTTTTCTGCCCCCTCACCTCTTTCTCCTTCTTCCAAGGGATGCCTGGAGAGAATGAGAAACAGCCGGGACAGGCTCCTAAACAAATATCGCCAGGCTGGAGGCAATATGTCAGGAGGAGCTCAGAACACCTTTCTAGTGCAGGAGGTGATGGAAGAAGAGTGGAATGCTTTGCAGTCGGTGGAGAGCTGGCCAGAGGCCTTGGCTCAGGTCAGGCTGGGATGTGTTTTTAGCACCAAGGATGCCAGTGTCCTCTCTCTGCCTATTTCCCCAAGTCCTCTAAACCCATCCACCCTCCAGCCCCCAGTCAGGATTCTAACGGCCTCTCACCCAGGTTCTTCTACCTTTAACGTTAGACTCTTCTAGATTAATTAATGGTTCATAAATACCAGGCTGTCGACCTGCTGCATCATTGCATCAATCACTTCTGAAACTGAAAAGAAAGAAATTTCACTCATTGGCTGCACCCCTGGAGCTTTTGATTCAGTAGGCCTGAGCCAGGAATCTCTCTTTTTAAAAAGGTCTCCAGGAACTTTCTTGTTCTAATCTCAGGCAGGGTTAGGAACTGGGTGTGGATAGGAGACCATTTACCATGTATCAGGAAGAGCACTGGATTGGAAGTCAGTAGTTCTGGAATTCTGATCCTGGTTTTGCTGTTGACTCTTAACTCTGCCTCTTTGAGCTTTGGTTTTCCCATTTGTAAGATGAAGAAGATAATGTTGTCGGTATTGTGAGGACAGTATAAGAAACATGTGGGAAACTGCTTTGAGAACATCAAGGCTCTCTATAATAAAGAGGCGTTACTTGGTGCCTTCTATGTGTCCCACATTGTGCCAAATGTCTGAGTTACATAATCACAATGAGTGCGCACAATAACCCTCTCAGGTGGCTTTTATTCCCACTTTACAGAGGCCTGAAATGAGGTTGACAGAGGTTAGGAACCTTCTAATGGTCACAGAGCTTTAGCAGAGCCATATGCTTAGCTGCTACCCTCTACTGTCTCCCCCAAATGTGGTGCCATTATTTTGTCACTGGCTGGTTCATCACCTGTTGATGCCTTGCTCAGCGTGGCCGCATTACCGCATTGTCGGCACATTCCACAGACGGACTGGGTTGATTTCCTCAGTTAAATCTGTGTTCTTCAAGCCAGCCTCCAAGTGTGAATCATTGTGGGTCTTGTCAGCTGATCATAACTTCAAACCTCTGCTGACCCTACTTTCTCTTGCAGTTGGAGGAGCCGCTGGACCTGGCCGTGCTGGAGGAAATCCAACAGGAGCTGATTGATCAAGGTGAAGTCTAAGAATAGTTCTTCCTGCCTATATCTCTAGCTGCTCTAATGCTGATGCTTTTTTCTGAACAGAATGTTTTTAACTCATTATTTCCATCTTCAGTCGAGTGTCTAGAAGTCTCTGTTTTTCCTCTAAGGTCTTGGCTGTCTGTCTTCCCAATAATAATAGTCATTGTTTCCAGGCCTTGTGCTCAGACCTCTCCTTCCATGCTATGGTTCTCTCCTTATGATACCCCTACCAGGTAGCGTGAGACAGAAGAGTGGTGTCTTACACAGGTTGCACAGCTGGTGGTGGAGTTGGGAAGTAAAATCAGTGTTGTGAATCCAGTTCCCGTGTCTATTCTATCCGACAGTACCTCTCTGTTAATAGATTAGTAGTAATCCTGTCACCTTACAGGATAGTGCATGATCAGATCTCTTGCGCTACCTAATTTAAGTACCTTCTCTTGTATCTTTTCTTTACTGACTCCCCAGGGTCTTGTGAGCGCCCCCTTCCTGCGGAATCGTAGCACCACAGAGTGCATAATTTAGCACCTTACATAATTAAGTCATTTATCTCACATAGCCCTATCTTGATTAGGCTTAGTTTTTATCATCTGTTAGAGATAACAGACTCTGTAAAACTACAAAACTATTTGTAGGCTTAAATAATATGTGTAGACTTCCGAGCAGTGCCTGGCATATAGGAAGTTTTCAATACACAATAGCTATTATCTTGAGGACGCAAGAGCATGAACTCTTGGCCTAGACTGCTAAGATTCACCTCTCAGCTTTACCACTTTAACTTGTGTGGTGCCGGGCAAAGCACTTAATCTCCCTGTGCCTGTTTCTTCATCTTCAAAATAAGGAAGTAGTAGTGAAGAAGTTAATATATATAAAGAACTTAAAACAGCATTTGACACATAGCGCTATGCAAACGTTAGTTATTATGATTGGTGTGTTGACTCCAGTTAGACTGTATATTCCTTGATTTTAATTCTTTTTTCTTTTTAATTGATTTTCTCTTTATCCTCGCCTGCAAAACCTATCTTAGTGGTGAAACACAGGACTCACTAAATATTTCTCTTGGGGTATATTGAATTTAAAAACGTGCAGTGATAAGAATTTGCTGTGTTCTGCCATACTCAGTCATAAGGAACCCTCTAGAATAGAGGTCGGCAAACTTTCTGTGAGGGGCCAGATAGTAACCATTCAGACTATGGCAGCTACTTAGTTCTGCTGTTGTAGTGTGAAAACAGCTACAGCCCACACATAAACCAAATGAGCGTGGCTGTTCCATTACAACTTTACTTAAAAAATGGAAGGTGGGGGACTTCCCTGGCGGTCCAGCGGTTAAGACGCCATGCTTCCACTGCAGGGGCACGGGTTCAATCCCTGGTCGGGAAACTAAGAGCCTGCATGCCCTGTGACATGGCCAAAAATGTTTTAAAAATTAAAAACGTTAGGTGGGCTGGAATGGCCTGTGGGCTGTGGTTTGCTGACCCCTGCTCCGAAGCCTAGATGGTGAGCTCATCAAGAGCAGGGACCAGCCTTCTTCATCTTTGTACCCCAGGCCTACTAAGTACTAGGGCTTGTTGCATGTTTGCTACACACGTTCTGAACAACACAGAGCCCGAGTCTGTGGACACTGGCGAACAGCTCACTTTAGACTCAGCCAGGTGGGCCTGGCGTCCGAAGCCGTCAGCGTCCGCGTTCTCCAGCCGCCCCTGGGACCCTGCCACTCTTCATCTCTGCCCCTGTGGCCTCTGGAGATGGGTGTGAAAGTTGTCTCTTTGTCTCTTAGCCTCATCACTTCACAAGGAGAGGACAGACAGGAGGGGAAAGATCCAACAGGATGAAGCCTGAGCAGTAGTTAGTGACTGGTTGTGTGATTTTGCCCGCATTTTTCTCTTGTGTGGATGGTGCCTTTGAAAGTGAAGCTTAGCACTCAGGACAGGGCGACCCAGGTGACGTGCGGTGAAACACGCCAGCTGTCCTCTGCCTTGCAGAACAGTCCATCATCAGTGAGTACGAGAAGAGCTTGCAGTTTGATGAAAAGTGTCTCAGCGTCATGCTGGCTGAGTGGGAAGCAAACTCCCTCATCTGTCCTGTGTGTACAAAGTAAGAGTTTTCACAACCTTTTCAGCATTAATTGTTCCCATCCCACACTCCAAGGTGAGTGGAATTTCCCCCCAAATCTATTATCTGGGAAGGTTGGGGGATCCAGGTCTGCTGGCCGTAATGCTCTGGGATCCCAATTCTGCTTCCAGGTACAATCTGAGAATAGCAAGCGGTGTGGTCATGTGTCAGTGTGGCCTGTACATCCCATCTCATGTGAGTGTTCCTCACACAGACCGTGTCACCTCTGCACACATCTCTTCCCAACTTCATGTTCAGTTCACACTGGTAGCTTGCAGTCATCCATGGTGAGAATACAGACAGCGTATCTGTGAGGTACTTATTAATGTACCGCTGCTTAAGAGCTTTATAGAAAGCCCAGTTTAGAATTGGAAACACTTGTATCTGATTTACATAAAATTTTTCCATATATGAAGACACAGCTGTATTCAGAATTTTAAGTGTCAGTGGTCTTAAAATACAGGAGCCCTCTTATCTGACATGATGTGGCTAAAAGTTTGCCAGTTCGTTGAAGTGGTAAGTTGTACAAATGAAACATTTTATAGGAAGTTTTAAACATATACACTTATTTGCCAGTCCTTGAGCGAGGCTCTGCTGATTGGAGAGCTGAGGTTTTTTTTGTTTTTGCTTTTTATAAACTGCTCTTAAAGCGCATAGTCTAGCATTTCCTGTTTTGTTTCTGTAAGTGCATCAAGAAGCTGAGTGCACTTCAGGATTTTTTCCTCCCCATCTTTTACCTAATTCAACACCTTTTCTTTTTAGGGACTCATCTTTTTGACTGTTTCTTCAATATTCCACTTATCACAAAAACATAACTTTGTTTCATTCTCTTATTTCATTGGTTTACATAGTAGATAATTAAGTCAGTCAGTTACAATAGCAAGTTCAGTTAGCACAGAGGTAGGACCAAGCAGCACTGGCTCTTGGTAAGGATACACTTGGCTGGTAGAGGCAGAAACACAGGGAGGCTGGGAAGCCTCCCAGCCCTGGACGTTCCTGGTGCGGTGAGCATCAATCAGTGTTCAGGGCAGGAGTGGAGAGCGCTGGTCCATCTGGAGAGGCGGTCAGATGGACGTTATTTAAGAGATCCTCTCAGCACGATCGTGAGCGTTTCTAAAGGTCCGAGAAATCAGGCCATTACAGCAAGCCAGTTACAGGATGGTGTGAGGAATCGGGATTTTCAGCCTGTTGACTATGAGACGACTAAGGTTAGCCTGTAGTTTAACTTTTCTGTTTTTCAGTCTCCAGAGGTGACAGAGCAAAAGTTTCGCGCCTGTTTAGAAGACAGCGTGAATGAGCACAGTGCATGTTGTCCCCATACGCCGGCATTTTCGGTCACTGAAGGAACAGAGGAAAAGCCCAGTCTTCTCATGAGCTGTCTGGTACGCCTCCCACAGGACCCAGTGGTAAAAGCGGGTCGGTGGTTGGTTTCATTCCCACCCTGGTAGAAATAGCTTACAAAGAGGTAAATGTTTAAAAATGCAGTTTATTCTCTGAGGAACTTTACTTGCATAGAAAAGTGAAGTCACTTCAGTTAAAAAGGCCAGTCATTCCCCGAAAGGGGAGGGACAGAGGCAGCCCAGCTACTGGAAGGAGCACCATAAATGTCATTACTGGTTGCAACTTTTAACCACATATTGAGATTGCTTTTGTGACTGGAATATAATTTAAGCTAACTTTTTTCTATTTAAATTCAGGCTTGTGATACTTGGGCTGTGATCCTCTAGAGCCAACCCTGATGCACACGATCTACTGGGTTGGAAACAAGTTCTGTCTTGAGAAGGGGCCTTGTAAATACACATCTTTCATTTATAACTTATTTTGTATTAAAACGTTTCAAAGTTTTCTCTGCTCTTTGTGTTTCGTAATGCAGGTTGAAAGGGAAGGAGTAGAAATAGAAAAGACCAATCACCTTGGAGATTTTATTGTCCATCATTTTGTTATACAAAAATCTAGAAATAACAGGTTTGTAGAGAATAAATGGTAAATCAGAGGCAACAGAAATAAGTTAATATTGAATTATTTTCCATGATATTGGGATGAAAACCATTTCAAAGCATGTGGGTCCGGCTTCAGAGTAGGTGTTGTTCACTGGCCAAAGCCTGCCATAAAATTAAGGTGTTTGGCAGCTTGTCTTCTCTATTGGCTTTTGACAAAACCTTTGAGGTCTTCGAGAAAAGTAATGTACTCCTGGTGCTCCAAGGCTGTGCTGAGCTCTACCAACTCATCAGCGAAAGTGTTGTCCACCCCTCGGTCCGCAAGGAAATCCATTAGGTGGTCGTATAAGCCCTAAAAGGAGAAACATTGGTTAAAAAAAAAAAAAGAAGGCACCTGAGACACTTACTTAGATGCTTCTTTGTGTGGCCTTGGACTAGACCCTCCCCTGTAAGGCCCAAGGGCACCATCACCTTATCGAGCACTCACCCAGTCCAGGGAATCTGTGCTGAGCGTGTAATTCGTGTCCTTCCAGTCAGAATCGCCAGTGGACTGAAAGCTCACTTCCTTGATGGAGAAAATGTCACTCTGGTCCTCCTCTTCTTGTCCAATCTGACAAGAGACAATATTTGGGGAAAACTGAAAGGTTTCCCAGGACAAGCCAGACTCGTGCAAAGAAAAGGGACTATTTATAGCTTGAAACTCAGATTTTAACCTTGCTCCCTCACCACCCCCACCCCAGTCTTCCCAGTTTTGCTGGTCTAAGCTAGAAAATGTTAGTATCAGCTAAATGGGACCAGGAAGGTCCCCGGAGGCCCTCCTTGTCCCCAGGGCTGCCAGCACTCCACTCTACATACCTCATCTTCTGGAAAGTGA
The DNA here is from genome assembly GCF_005190385.1 of Monodon monoceros. Taxonomy (NCBI): domain Eukaryota; kingdom Metazoa; phylum Chordata; class Mammalia; order Artiodactyla; family Monodontidae; genus Monodon; species Monodon monoceros. Next base: position 47,558,387 of record NW_021703786.1, read on the forward strand.
CAGTCCAGCACAAGGGCCTTGTTGCTACCATCCTTTACAACTTCAACCACAAAATTGGGAGTGGACGTCAATTCAGGCTGGGGAAACAAGAACGAGTCAGTAAATGTCTCTGTTGGCAGGGGTCTGGACCGAAGGTCTCAGTTCAGGGGGTCTGATGGCCACTGCTACGCTATGGTGTTCCCAAATAAGGAGCCTAGGATCTTTTAACACAGAGTATTAAAGCCATGTACCAGCTTGTTCAGACAGACTGGGCTGAACCCACCCTGTGGATCCTTTCTAGAGTTGTAGACTGTGTTTTGGATGGCAGAGCATCATATATTTAGTACAGCATTTCACTTCTATTAGCCACGCTACTTGTTTAAAGAACATACAAGGTTACATATTAGAACCTAATACGTACTAGGTTCTAACCTAATTCTACAAGGTTAGAATCAGGAAATCTGAACTCCAGCCCCAGCGAGAGTGCCAATTAACTTAATCTTCCTGGGCCTTTTTCTACATCCATACACTACAAAGCTGGCCTAAAGCTCCAAAATCCCTTCCCAGCTGTTTCGGGATCTTCCTCTATTACAGCCCAGGACCACAGGCTGGTGCCTCTGGCTAAAGCACAGCAACCCCCGCTTTGAGGGTGAGCCAGCCAGTGTGTGTTGGGGGCGGGGCGGTCCTAGTGCTGGGCCAGCGCTCCAGGGAGCTGAGCTGGGTCGTGAGACAATACCATGCCAACCCAGCCAGAAAGCCTGGGGACCCTGTGGCCCTCACACTGGCTGGTTTCTAGGCTGGGCACACTGCTTCCTAAAATGTCTGAAGACTGAGCACCATCCAGGTCCAAGCAAGAAGGGCAGCACCTTAAGGCGAAGTGTCTGACGCCCCTGCCTGGTGTTTATCACCAGCCTGGGACGTGTGAGAGCACTCCTCACTTGGGAATACTCCAAATGATAATTTACCTCCTGATCATGGGAAGGGTTAAGACAGTTTCAATTCCTCTCTATTAAGTGAACACAGGGCAAATTATAAAGCCTAAGCCTAAAGGTAACAATTTACTTCGCCCCTGGGAAAGAAAAGGGGCCACACAGTTCTGGTGCTCTACAAGAAAAGGCCCAAGGATGGCTGTCCTTTGCCTTCTCTCCTAGTGCTAAGAGAATTTAAACAACACAAAAACCAATGCTCCTCCTGCAAGCCCCCAGAACAGCCCGTGGGAAGGCGGCGGCACAGGCTGGTCACAGTGTTACAGACTTGCCTCCTGTTCTTCAACCTTCTGCCCTTCAGAGGGCCCCTCCTCCCCATCATATGCGGGTGGGATGCTGTTGTTAATGTTGAAAGTGACGGTGACCCTAGAAAGGCAAGAGAAAACACAACAGAGGATGCCCTCTTAACTGAGGAGTAGATACTGAGGCTTGCTACAGTTAAAAATGCTGCTGAAACAATGCACCTCTGATCTGCAGAACTTCCAAAATGCGGGTGCCTGCATCCCACCCACAGATAGAGATTCAGCAGGTCTGAAGTGGGCCTACTATGTGTTGGCTGCTGGAAGTCAATTAGGCACTTGTTCCTCAGCCAAATACAGTCATGTGTGGGCTCCTGTCACCAGGCCGGCATCCAGGGCTCACTGCCAACCTGTGTCCACTGGCCACCTCCTGGCCACAGCCAACTGACACTGCCACCCTCGTCTTTCCAGGGCACCTTCCAGTGCTGAGCAGCTGAGAAGCTGGGGGCAGGGGGCAGAAGCGTCCTTTAAAAGCTTTTCTCCATTAGAAGAAAATCTGCCCGAGAGGAAGGGAAGAAGGAGCGCTGGAGGGCTGTGGCATCAGCTGAGGATGGAGAGCAGCCCTGGCCCCATGGAGGGGGGCCTCACAAAGAGCAACACTTGCTGGGGAGCTCCCTGGTGGTCCGGTGGTTAGGACTCAGCGCTTTCCCTGCCGTGGCCTGGGTTCAATCCCTGGATGGGGAACTAGGATCCTGCAAGACACAGGGCACCGCCAAAAAAATAAAAGAACATGCTGCAGGACAGGCTCATTCCTCAGAGCAGTTGTGGGAAGTTTTATAATCACAAAGCAGGCCACAAACACCAACTAATGACGATCTTCAGTTGCAAGAACCTTCACCTGACGTATCACGTTCCAAAATTGGAATCTAAAGTTGAGAGATCTGGAACGAGCACTGCTGGGTTGCAGACAACAGTGCACTGTAGCCACTCCCCTCTGGAGCTGTGCTAACTGGCTGCCTTGCCGGTTTGAGGTTTGAGGTTCAGCCACAAAATCTGTCTAATCTGCAACAGTGCGGACCAAGCTGACGCCTGGGCACAGAAATGAAGTTATGTTCATTAGAACATTACTTATAATGGCCCCAAACTGCCTACGACTTACCCCAGGAAAGTGGTTTAGGTCACGTTACAGAATACATGATTGACCTATGAAGGGAAAAACACTACACCACCAAAACAAAACAAAAAAGCCAGAACCCTACTTCACAGCATATACAAAAATTCACTCAAGGTAGATCACAAACAGCTTACGCAGGTCAAAGTCTTCCCATCTTTCTCATGGTGACCCTTACTACACGGCAACCCCACCCTTATCTTGCTTTCTCAACTATAAACAGAGTAGGAGCTTTGTTTTCCTCAGCCAGAACCTGTAGTATAGTAAGTCAGCATTGCAAATCTGAGATTCTGTCGGTGCTGTCAGAATTTCTGAATTTGCGTGCGTAGATTTAGGCAAGGCATAGCCTCCCTCACCAGCAAGGGTTTAAGTGACTGACGGCTCTACTGGTCCAGTAGGCTCCCAGCGACTTGGCTTCGGTGCTACTTGCTTACCATCTCCGTATGAACTACCATAGCACATAAGTGTGCAGTGAATGAACGACCTGGAGCTTACGAAATTATCCAAATGAATCCTACGATCTCTCGGAAACTACATGTCTGTTAAGTACCTGCCTTAACTAAAGGCTGTTGTGGATAAGTCAGGGCAGGTCCTGCAGGGTCATGGATTTGGTTCCCTGGAGTCCATAGGCCCCTGGTACTTACCTTTCTCCAGCAACTTTCTGCACTAATTTGGCTTCTGTCCCATTCACTTCCAGCTCCCAACCTCCAGACATCTTGGGAAGAGACTTATACTTCTGTATCTTCTTTTCCTCCTTAATCTCATCACTGAGGAATTCAACAAAAGCTTTGTCCCCTACAATGGAAATAAGTTACAGAAAGAGCCAATCAGTCTAAAACGGAAAATGACCCAGGTTACTACAACCAGAGACCTGTATTTGGGCTGTTTCTAATACTTCTGCTATTAACGGTGGCTCTGGGAACTTAACCCAACTCATATCCATTAAGCCTCAGTTTCCTCATCTGTAAAAATGCTGTAAGCTATCAGTGGGAAGCTGAGCTCGCATTCTGGTAAAGTGATTCCCAACAATGAACTCCTTAAAACGTTTCAAAATAAAGTAAGAAAAATTCGCCATTACTCTCTTTCACTTGCCAACAGACAACACCACGCTACTCCCAAACGCGACCTTGGGCTTTTGCAAAGTTCTATTTTCGAGAGACTGAGAATTGAGTCGGCCTCCAGGGCTTTACAGCATCTCTCCCCGCAGAGTAAAACAGAGGTGGGGGAAGACGGGAAACGCGATCACGCGTGGGTTTAACCCGCTGGTCGCCGATCAGTGGGAGAATGTTCTGGACTTCAGGGGCGGTTCCGGGCTGTCCACGCGTGGTCTACACTTCCTCGTCCCGGACTCCCCACCCCACCCAGGCCCTGGCCCCTCACGTCCCCGGCCCACGTGCACGAGTCTTACCTTCGGTGTGCAGTCCGCCGCAGCCGCAGCCGCAGCCGCAGGGCCCCCAAGGCCGCAGGAGACCGGGCAACTGCACCGACCCGGCGCGCACGCTCAGCAGCCCAAAGGGCCGGGCGCACGGCCTAGACGCGGGCTGCAGCAGCGGCAGGGAGGGCGCGGCGGCGCGGATGCCAGCGACAGCGGTGCCCAGGACGCGGGGCACGCAGCGCAGCAGCGGCAGCATTTCTGCAGCGGAGGCAGAGGCGGCGGCGGACACGTGCGGATACGAAAGACAACTCTCGGCAAGAGCGACGACTCTTCGCCACTGCGCCCCCTAGATCTAGGGCCGCCGCCGGAAGTCCCGCCCCCTCCCCGGGAAATGCTTCCGCGCCGCCGCTTTGCAGACCAAAGGCACAGCGGGCGGGAATGCGCCCTCTGCTGGTGGCCTCCGGTGTGGCCTCCCGGGGAGGCCTGGAATCCGATTCCTGAACTTCTTTAGCTGATTCGGCTTGAGTCTGGTGTCCCAGGCTTGCTGTTTAATTGGCCAGCATCCGTTCTCTCCAGTGGCTGCTTACACTCTCCAAATTTCCATCTACTGTTCTCAGGCACGGCCGGGATCACCTCCCATAAGAGGCCTTCCTGGAACTTCCTCCTCTCTTCCCTGAAAAACAGACTCATGCCTGGGCGACCCGGCCCCTGTGCTTCATTCTTTTCTCAGCAGAAACCTCCTGGCACTGCTGGCTTACCTGGCAGCTGACCCTCACCCCCACCAGACCCAGAGCTCCTAAAGGCAAGAGCCCTGGTTAACTCCTGCAACCCTCCAACCTTACACCCAGGTTCTGATGGGACATTATTTTTCTGGGAGCAAGAAGCCACAGCTTACATTAAATTTAGGTTAAGAACTAATGTTCCTACCTTACCAGGACACATAAGATATATAAGGTAGCAAGAAAGTAAGTCTTCCCAAATCAAGTGGCAAAGATAAGATATACTTAATATATTCTAAACAGCATTCTGTGAATAAGGGAAAGGAGACCCAAGAAAGAAGCCTCACACACGTACAAGATTCACTTTTAATGGATTTGATAGTCATGTGCAAATTTGAGCATTATATACAAGAGCCAGTGCTTCTTTAGAGCTATCTCTGTTTGAACAAGAACAGACTCTCAAAATACAACACAAACCTGAACCAACTAGATTTTTTTTGCTGCAAGTTATAATATTCTGATCAAATAAAATATAATAAAATTCTTGCTTCCCCACAGGTGCAGTGTTTCCTTCTATGCACAAGGAATGGTATCTTAGATGCCTGGCCACAGTTCTAAGCATTTCTTCACAGCTGGATTAAATGGATTTATGCATCACAGGACATAATCCGTCTTATCCACAGAGCAAAAACCTGTCTCCATTCTGGCATCTCTTTACCAAAGGTTTTTACCAAGAACTGGGTGTTGGCAGTTCTTAGATCTATGCTGCTCTGGGGGTTTCACACTCCATGATTACTAGAAGCAGAAGACAAACATCTGAGGCATGTGATCTGCTTGGAGTGCACCTATTTACATGAAGCTGCTCAAGGGAGCTAGTGATTCACCCAGATATGGATTTCACAGGTTGGAAAAAAGGTGGCACACCACCGGAGATTGTAGCATTGAAAAGAGTAGCTCAAGGTTAGATTGCAACATCACTGTGAAACATTTAACTTTCTTAAGAAAGTTTAAAGTGTACTTATCTATCCCCTGCAGCTCAATGTAAACAACCATGTATTTCTTTGTAGTAATACGGAGAGTCAGACCGGCTTTTCCAATCTGATTTAATCCCTGAGCAGCTATGTTAAAAGTTAACTTTTTAAAAAGCCCAATAAAAAACTACTGTATGAAAACTCTACCAGAATGTTAGTGACAAATATATTTCTGTACAGAAACACAGACGCTATTTACCCCTTATTCCTGCTCAGAAAAAATATACATTTCCTGAAACGGTTCAGGTACTTGAGCTGGACATAAATGAGTAAAAGCTAAATTTTACTTGCCCCAGAGAATACCTCTATATAATTTGCTGAGGAACATAATAAATTACCCCAATCCCAATTTTTTACCAGCATGATGAACGTTTTATTAAAAATACAATATTTTCTTTTACCAATACCTTTTGAACCCTAAACATCCTAGGCCTCTATTAAGAAAAGGAATAACCAAACTACTGCACATGTGTGTTTTGACCAATTAAGCACAATAAAAGGGCTAAATCTTGGCGTCTTCTAGGGCATAGCATTCTCTGGGGAAAGATTATTTGCTTTTGATAATTAAATAGCTAAGAAGGACTTTTGGTGTCTTTTCCCTCCTCAAAATATGAAAACAGGAAGAGACTGTGGAGACCCTCTAATCCCCTCTGACAAATATGGAAAATGAGGGCTAGAGAGGGGCGAGTGGCAAAGCCAGGCTGTCCCCAGGTCCCTAAGAAGGAAAAAATGATCGTAGGAAATAAATAAGATAAAAGAACATAAACACTAGATGAGGTGATGGATGAGCCAAAGCTGCCTGTGTTCTCACCTCCGCCCACCGCAGGGCCAGAGGAGAAATGCCGTAAGCTCAGCTCAGAGACGCACCTTAGGCTCAAGTGTTTACGGCCCCAAAGCACCTCCCTCCTGAAACAGAAGTTAATCTCTTGTGTTTTCTGTTATAAAAGTCCATATGCAGATAGAAGTTAAAATAGATCCAAGGTCAACAGCTCTGTGACATCTGGTGGTGCCCTTTCCAGACGGTCCCCCTCAGCCTTGGGAACTCAGCGGGGTTTGTTGTACCTGGTTCACATCATGTAGAAAAGCAGTAACAGCAACCAAGCTCCACGGCTCACGATCCACGGCGTGTTTATCGTGGGCAGGCACAGCTCTGGGTACTTTCCTTTCATTTGCTCTAAACCTCATGACCCCAACCCTGTAAGTATTATTATTATCACCCCCACTTGGCAGATAGGGAAACTGAGGCTCAGAAGTTAACTAAGTCACCCAAAGTCGCCCAGCAAGAACTGAAAGCATCATTTTGAAGTCTCCAAGGTCGCTGCATGTCTGTGTGGTTCAGTCTGAGGAGTTTAGACAAGGATGCTTTCAAGCTCCCAGAGGCCGGGCATAATCCGCCCGATACGACCGCGGCCTCTCTGGGTGCCAGCCTGAGAGTCCGCGGCGAGGCCAGCTGTGGCCCAGCTCCCGCCCCGGGCGGCTCAGTTCCTGGAGGCCCTCAGCTTCCTCCTGAAGAAGTCGGGGGCAGCCTCGTACAGCCACTCGGCGTCCACCACGCACAGGTCGCGCATGTAGCACTTGTTGGTGAAGAGCAGCTCCGTGTACACAACGCAGGCCGGCTTGCAGTGGAAGAGGACGGACGAGGGGTGGATGGCCACGGGCTGGTGGGTGTCCGTGGTGGCATAGGACCCGTCGGGCTGCAGCTCGGCGGTGCTCATGAAGAGGCTGTGTGCCAGGCAGCGGCGGACGCTCTCTGTGTCCCCTCGCGACGACAGGATCGGCATGGACATCTGGTTCGGGAGGAAGCGAGACATGGAGAAGACCCCAGACGTGAGCACTGTGCCGCCACCCGCGGTGGGTGGAGCCACGTGCCCCCAGCGCAGTCCAGGGTGCAGGGCCCACGGTGGAGGCTGACACCCGGGCGGCTGCCTGCAACACCTGAGATCAGCGCTGCTGGAGGAGCACCACGTCTACTGTCAATAGAAAATGAGGGAACTCACGCAGCCAAGGGATGGTGTGGCAGGAGAGCTGTTCAAGTACAAGAAGGGTTCGAAAATGGTATAATGCAGAACACAGCACGCTACTATGAGAAGAAGTCCCTCTAGTGCTAACAATGGGCCGCTGGCATCAGGCACAGGCCTGGGTAAGGGTGACAACTGTCCCCTAGGGACGTGCGGATGGTCCGTGACGCGGGCTGTCTCAAAAGACGCCTTACACACGAAGACAGTCACCACAGAGTTGCTCACAGCAGCAAAAAGTAGACACTCTCTCAGTGCTCAACACAGGAGAACCCGAACACAGACAAGCCCACCTTTGAGGTAAAATGTGGCGCGTCATAGCCATTGAATATATAAACATTATGTCCTCTAAGAGGGAATATAAGCGCGTAGGAAACTTGTTGGTTGATGATTTGGCAATGTCTATGAAAATCTAAACTCCCCATCTAAAAGTTCATTCTACGTGTACCAGAGCACAGACATTTACGTAGGAAGATGATCATTACAGCACAACCTAAATCATCACCATTAGGGGCTTGGCTAAATAAACTGTAGTGAAGACAGTGAAATGCTGTGAAGTCACTAAAAAGAACGAGGTAGACATATGCAGGCGCTGCAAGACAGCCTAGACACAAAGTATTCAAGAAGTACTCCAAGTGCAAAAAAGCAAATTGCAAAACAAAGTGTTATACATTTTGTTTTAAAAAGAAAATTTTATCATGGTGTATGATCCTTTTAATGTGTTGTTGGATTCTGTTTGTTAGTATTTTGTTCAGGATTTTTGCACCTATGTTCATCAGTGATATTGGATTATAATTTTCTTTTTTTGTGATATCTTTTTCTGGTTTTGGTATCAGGGTGATGGTGGCTTTGTAGAATGAATTTGGGAGTGTTTCTCCCTCTGCAATTTTTTGGAAGAGTTTGAGAAGGATTGGTGTTAGCTCTTCTCTAAATGTTCAATAGAATTCACCTGTGAAGCCATCTGGTCCTGAACTTTTGTTTGTTGGAAGAGTTTTAATTACAGTTTCAATCGGCATATAGTAATCCTTTGCATTTCTGTGGTGTCAGTTGTGATTTCTCCTTTTTCATTTCTAATTTTATTGATTTGTGTCCTCTCCCTTTTTTTCTAGATGAATCTGGCTAAGGGTTTATCAATTTTGTTTATCTACTCAAAGAACCAGCTTTTAGTTTCATTGATCTCTGCTACTGTTTTCTTCATTTTATTTCTTTGCGGTACGCGGGACTCTCACTGTTGTGGCCTCTCCCATTGCAGAGCACAGGCTCTGGACGCGCAGGCTCAGCAGCCATGGCTCACGGGCCCAGCCGCTCCGCGGTATGTGGGATCTTCCCGGACTGGGGCATGAACCCGTGTTCCCTGAATCGGCAGGCGGACTCTCAACCACTGCGCCACCAGGGAAGGCCTGTTTTCTTCATTTTTATTTCATTTTTTTCCCCTCTGATTGTTATGATTTCTTTCCTTCTACTGACTTTGGGTTTTCTTTGTTCTCCTTTCTCTAGTTGTTTTAAGTGTAGGGTTAGATTGCTTATTTGAGATTTTTCTTGTTTCTTGAGGTGAGATTGAATTGCTATAAACTTCCCTCTTAGAAGTGCTTTTGCTTCATCCCATAGGATTCTTCACTATATGCAAATCAATCAATGTGATACACCACGTTAACAAATTAAGGAATAAAAACCATATGATCATCTCAATAGACACAGAAAAAGCTTTTGACAAAATTCAACACCTGTTTATGACAAAAACTCTCCAGAAAATGGGCATAGAGGGAACCTACCTCAACATAATAAAGGCTATATATAGGACAAACCCACAGCAAGCATCATACTCAATGGTGAAAAACTGAAAGCATTTCCACTAAGATCAGCAACAAGACAAGGATGTCCACTCTTATTCAACATAGTTTTGGAAGCCCTAGCCACGGCAATCAGGGAAGAAAAAGAAATAAAAGGAATACAAATTGGAAAAGAAGAAGTAAAACTGTCACTGTTTGCAGATGACATGATACTATACATAGAAAATCCTAAAGATGCTCCCAGAAAACTACAACTAATCAATGAATTTGGTAAGGTTGCAAGATGCAAAATTAATGCACAGAAATCTCTGGCATTCCTATACACTAACAACAAAAAATCAGAGAGAGAAATTAAGGAAACAATCCCATTTACCATCGCAACAAAAAAAATAAAATACCCAGGAATAAACCTGCCTAAGGAGGAGAAAGACTTGTACTCAGAAAACTATAAAACACTGATGAAAGAAATCAAAGATGACATAAACAGATGGAGAAATATACCATGTTCTTGGATTGGAGGAATAAATATCGTGAAAATGACTATACTACCCAAAGCAATCTACATATTCAATGCAATCCCTATCGAACTACCAATGGCATTCTTCACAGAATTAGAACAAAATTTACAATTCGTATGGAAACACAAAAGACCCTGAATAGCCAAAGCAATCTTGAGAAAGAAAAATGGAGCTGGAGGAATCAGGCTCCCTGACTTCAAACTATATCACAAAGCTACAGTAATTAAGACAGTATGGTACTGGCACAGAAACAGAAATATATATCAATGGAACAGGATAGAAAGCCCAGAGATAAAATCACGCACATATGGTCACCTAATTTAAGACAAAGGAGGCAAGAACATAAAATGGAGAAAAGACAGCCTCTTCAATAGGTGGTGCTGGGAAAACTGGACAGCTACATGTAAAAGAATGAAATTAGAACACTCCCTAACACCATACACAAAAATAAACTCCAAGTGGAAAAGACCTAAATGTAATATCAGACACTATAAAACTCTTAGAGGAAAAGATAGGAAAAACACTCTTTGACATAAATCACAGCAAGATCTTTTTTGATGTACCTCCTAGAGTAACGGAAATAAAAACAAAAATAAACAAATGGGACTTAATTAAACATAAAAGCTTTTGCACAGCAAAGGAAACCATAAACAAGACAAAAAGACAACCCTCAGAATGGGAGAAAATATTTTCAAATGAAACAACAAAGGATTAATCTCCAAAATATACAAACAGCTCATGGAGCTCAATATCAAAAAACCAAACAATCCAATTAAAAAATGGGCAGAAGGACTTCCCTGGTGGCTCAGTGGTAAAGAATCCACCTGCCAATGCAGGGGATATGGGTTCGAGCCCTGGTCCGGGAAGATCCCACATGCAGTGGAGCAACTAAGCCCTTGTGCCACAACTACCGAGCCTGAGCTCTAGAGCCTGCATTCCACAACTACTGAGCCCCCGCGCCTAGAGCCTGTGCTCTGCAACAAAGACAAGCCACCGCAATGAGAAGCCTGCGACCGCAACGAAGAGTAGCCCCCGCTCGCAGCAACTAGAGAAAGCCCGCACGCAGCAACGAAGACTCAACGCAGCCAAAAATAAATAAATAGATAAATTTAAAAAAAAAAAGGGCAGAAGACCTAAATGGACATTTCACCAAGGAAGACATACAGATGGCCAAGAGACACATGAAAAGATGCTCAAGATCACTAATTATTAGAGAAATGCAAATCAAAACTACAATGAGGTATCACCTCACACCGGTTAGAATGGCCATTATCAAAAAATCTAGAAACAATAAATGCTGGAAAGGGTGTGGTGAAAAGGGAACCCTTCTGCACTGTTGGTGGGAATGTAAATTGATGCAACCACTATGGAAAACAGTACGGAGTTTCCTTAAAAAACTAAAAATAGAACTACCATATGACCCAGCAATCCCACTACTGGGCATATACCCTGAGAAAACCATAATTCAAAAAGAGACATGTACCACAATGTTCATTGCAGCACTATTTACAATAGCCAGGACACAGAACCAACCTAAATGTCCATCGACAGATGAATGGATAAGAAGATGTGGTATGATATATACAATGGAATATTACTCAGCTATAAAAGAAATGAAATTGAGTTATTTGTAGTGAGATGGATGGACCTAGAGTCTGTCATACAGAGTGAAGTAAGTCAGAAAGAGAAAAACAAATACCGTATTCTAACATATATATATGGAATCTAAAAAAAATGGTACTGATGAACCTAGCTGCAGGGCAGGAATAAAGATGTAGACCTAGAGAATGGACTTGAGGACACGGGGTGGGAGGGGGAAGCTGGGGTGATTTAGAGTAGCATCGACATATTTATACTACCAGATGTAAAATAGACAGCTAGCAGGAAGCAGCAGAATAGCACAGGGAGATCACCTTGGTGCTTTGCAATGACCTAGAGGGGTGGGATAGAGAGGGTGGGAGGAAGGCTCAAGAGGGAGAGGATATGGGGATATATGTATGCATGTGGCTGATCCACTTTGTTGTACAACAGAAACTAACACAGTATTGTGAAGCAATTATACGCCAATAAAAATCTATTAAAATAAAGAAAAAAAAAGAAAATTTTATATATGTATCCACGTATATGTGTATACACACACATATATAAAAACATACATACACAGGAAAAAATTCTAGAAGGATCTACACCAGACTATTATTTATCTTTGGAGGGGCAGGATTAAGGAGACTTTTACACTTTCTGCGTTATATATCACTATTTTCTGCATGTATCAATCTGTAACAATTATGCACGGTTTTTGTAATCTGAATAAAAATAACAAAGATATTTCCACTAAAAAAACCAACCTTAAGGAGAATTCTAATAACATTGGAAAACACTTTTAAAGTTTATAAAAGCTGAATATAAATTATACATACAATGTAGCTAATGATGTTAAAAAATTCATTTAAAAACAGGGCTATGGGCTTCCCTGGTGGCGCAGTGGTTGAGAGTCCGCCTGCCGATTCAGGGGACACGGGTTCGTGCCCCGGTCCGGGAAGATCCCACGTGCCACAGAGTGGCTGGGCCCGTGAGCCATGGCTGCTGAGCCTGCGCATCCAGAGCCTGTGCTCCACAACGGGAGAGGCCACAGCAGTGAGAGGCCCGCGTACTGCCAAAAAATATATAAATAAAAGAAATAAAATAAAATAAAAACAGGGCTATGGAAAAACAGACTAAACTGGGGAGAGGTGGAGCTGTGGGTAAGTTTTACTTTCTTCCTTATTTAAAAATTTTCCTACAATGAGAGGTTTTTTTTGCAATCACTTGCAATAAGCAACCTGAAATTTTTCACCTAGAAAAAAGTGACAGCTTAGCCCCCCAGTGAACACCAGGAGGAAGAATACCTTTAGGCAGATATCCCTCAGCTGTGATCTGACTTCAGCTACCAGCATCATATTCTTGCTGTGGACAAAATTCTCTTTGCACCAATCCTGAATAGGAGAAAAAAGAGATATCACAGTCCTCTCATTTCTATAAAGAAAATAACATAGCACAATTTTTATTTTTAATTAAAAAAAAATTTGGGGCCGCACCACACGGCATGCGGGATCTTAGCTCCCCAACCAGGAATCAAACCCGTGCCCCCTGCAGTGGAAGCACGGAGTCTTAACTGCTGGACCGCCAGGGAAGTCCCAGCATAATTTTTAGAACACTGTTCTAATTCAGATGGAAAACTTCAGTTGCCAAAAATAAATACAGGAAAATATCTTTATAGCAAAAAGCATGAACCATAAAGGAAAACAGTAAAAATTTAAACTAAAGTAGAACCAAAAAATTCCATAGGTCAAGTCATGATGAAAAAAGCTAATGACTGGGATATCTGCATCACTACACCCAGTAAAGAATGATTACCTCCAGAATATATTAAAAAATAAATAAATAAACTCCTACAAATCAGTGAGAAAATGACCAATACTCCAGCAGAAAAACGACAAAGGACATGGATGGACCACTCACAGAAGATTAACTACAAATGACAATAAACTTAAGCAAAGGTTCTCGGTCTCTTGAGGAATCAAGGCAGTGCAGTTTCAAATAACTGAGATACTACTTCACATCCCTCAACGTGGCAAAAATGAAAAGTCATTTCAACTACGAGCTGGAGAGGCTGGTGGAAATCGAAACTCCTCTACACTACTCCGGGGAGGATAAAGAGGTGCTGACAGCTCTGTGGACGCACATGCCAGCCGGGAAAGCTTGATGTAGCTGCCCGAAGACCGGCAGGTCCACTCCTGGCTGTCGACCCCAGAGCAACTCTCCCCCTTGTGCACAAGAGACCTGGACGGGATGGGCACTGCAGGTGAGGAGACGGAAACAAGTTGCAAAAAGGTAGCGTGAAGAAGCATTTACAGCATACGATGCCTGCGCATACAAAGTGAAAGCACGTGGTTGCCCACCAGGACCCAGACAGACTTGACAGGGGTTACAGAAGGGAGGAAGGACTGCAAAAGGGGCAGCTCAGGGCTCTTGTTGTGTCTAGATCATTTTATTTCCTTAAAAATAAATTGAGGCAAATACAGCAAAATGTTTACAACTACTAAAATTGGGTGGTGGCTATTTTTTTTGTTTTTTTTGCATTAAAGCACAGATAAAGCATGCATGCTATAGCACAATTACTGATTTTTTTTTTTTTTTTTTTTTTTTGGTGGGCCGCGCCACCCGGCTTGCGGGATCTCAGTTCCCTGACCAAGGATTGAACCTGGGCCGTGGCAGTGAGCCCGGAATCCTAACCACTGGGCCACCAGGGAACTCCCTACAATGACTGATTTTATTCTATTTTATTTTACTGATAAGTGAAAGAAAATATTGCCATTTTCCACCTTGGTCCAGGGAACTGAAATACAAGCAAAATCTGCTATGAAGAAAGTTAGGGGCAGGTGGGGAAACAAATCATTTTGTAGCTAAGAAACTGGGTCAACAAATACTTAACGAACTGGCCAACGTTAGGTATGAGTTAAACATAAGCAGAGGGAAAGACGGGAATCATGCCTTCCCTGGTAACCTCCCTGTGCACAGACATTTCTGAAATGACATCTGCCATTCACAGGCCCAAAAGGAGGCATCGTTTGAGAAGGGGAAAGAGACAAGGCCTACCTTGTTTCCGCCTGTGTTCTTGAAGGCCCGGTAGATGTTAAGCAGGGTGATGTGATCGCCCTCGCTGGATATGAACTTCTTCCGCACAGCCTGCACTTCATCCCGCCGGGAGGGGGGGTTGTAGAGAACGCTGTCCACTGACAGCAGGGAGATGATGGTCAGTATCTCCTCCGTGCAGTGGAATTTGGGGGACAGGAGGATGGTCTGCAAATCACAATTAAAAACAGTGTAAGCCTAGTTTTCTCCTGGCTTCTGAATAAAGTACTTCCATATACTGCTTTTGCAGCTTCCCTTGTAAGGCCTTAAGGGGCAGGTGTTTCTAAAACCATGACTATGTATGTTATTTTACTTTCTGTAAAACAGAGGGCTGCCTTCCCCGCATGATTCCATGTGGGTAGGGCTCATGACTTAATATGGCTTGAATCCCACACTGAGCGTAAGTCAGAGTTAGGCGTTAATAAGTAGGCGTTAATAATTATTTAAGAGAAAAAGAGAAGACTAATCTAGAAGCACTGGGTTAAGGAGTCTCCTCTGGGATGGCTGACCCATAACACACAGAAAGGGGACTGAGGAGAGGATATCATTTACTTTGGCAAATTTGGGTTCTAACGGGAAAGCCGCCATCTTTCTTCCTATTGGAGTCAGGGTGAGCTGGCCGTCTTTGTTTTCAAGGGCACCCAACAGCTCCAGCTGGGCGATGGCTGCCTGAACGTGATCTACAGAAAGACATAAAAAGGAGTCGAACATTCAGAACAGGACGAAGCTGGAGCTAGTTCATTACTTCAGGGCACTTCTGAGAAGCCGACGTCAAACCACAGCAAAGACCACAGCCACACTGTCCCCATGAGGTGCTTTTCAAAGCTGTTAAGCACAACATTGTCTTCAGCTCAACTCTCTTTAAGTAGTGGCCTGCAATTTGGCAATGTGTGTGTAAATCTGAAACCCAGCAAAGTTACACTTATGAATTTCACCCCCAGATATACTCGGACATCGTACAGGGACCTGCATCTCCAGACACTCACACACAACAATGGAAATGCCAGGTGCCTCAGAGGCCCCTGATGAGAAGGACACTATTTACTATCTTATTCTTTTAAAATTTGAACCATGAAAATGCATTGCCTATTAAAGAATAAAGATGCAATTCTAAGAATGTAATAAATATCTACACAGAGGGGAATGATCTGTAAAATACATTAAGTGAAAAAAGCAATGTACCACACACCTATGGTCAACTAATCTATGACAAAGGACGCAAGGATATACAATGGAGAAGATAGTCTCTTCAATAAGTGTGCTGGGAAAACTGGACAGCTACATGTAAAAGAATGAAATTAGAACACTCCCTAACACAATACACAAAAAATAAACTCAAAATGGATTAGAGACCTAAATGTAAGACCAGACATTATAAAACTTAGAGGAAAGCATAGGAAGAACACTCTTTGACATAAATCACAGAAAGATCTTTTTTGACCCACCTCCTACAGTAATGGAAATAAAACCAAAAATAAACAAATGGGACACTTAAAAGCTTTTGTACAGCAAAGGAAACTATAAACAAGACGAAAAGACAACCCTCAGAATGGGAGCAACTATTTGCAAATGAAACAACGGACAAAGGATTAATCTCTAAAATATATTAACAGCTCAAGCAGCTCAATATTAAAAAAACAAACAACCTAATAAAAAAATGGGCAGAAGAACTAAATAGACATTTCTCCAAAGAAGACATACAGATGGCCAAGAGGCACACGAAAAGATGCTCAACATCACTAATGATTACAGAAATGCAAATCAAAACTACAATGAGGTATCACCTCACACCAGTTAGAATGGGCATCATCAGAAAATCCACAAACAACAAATGCTGGAGAGGGTGTGGAGAAAAGGGAACCCTCCTGCACTGTTGGTGGGAATGTAAATTGATACAGCCACTACGGAGAACAGTATGGAGGTTCCTTAAAAAACTAAAAATAGAACTACCATACGACCCAGCAACCCCACTACTGGGCATATACCCTGAGAAAACCATAATTCAAAAAGACACATGCACCCCAATGTTCATTGCAGTACTATTTACAATAGCCAGGACATGGAAGCAACCTAAACGCCCATGCCAGACGAATGGATACAGAAGATGTGGTACATACATACAATGGAATATTACTCAGCCATAAAAAGGAATGAAATTGGGTCATTTGCAGAGACGTGGATGGACCTAGAGACTGTCATACAGAGCGAAGTAAGTCAGAAAGAGAAAAACAAATATCGTATATTAACGCATATATATGTGGAATCTAGAAAAATGGTACAGATGAACAGGTTTGCAGGGCAGAAATAGAGGCACAGATGTAGAGAAAAAACACATGGACACCAAGGGGGGAAAGTGGCAGGGGACAGTGATGGTGGGACAAAAAAAAAAAAAAGAAAAAGCGATGTGCCAATGTCTATCGGTAGGAGAAGGATAAATGCATTTTGGTTTATTCATAGACTAGAACAGTATTTAGTAATGAAAATGCATCAGACATAAACCTTATAAAACACGATGAACGAAAAGGGAAGGTCACTGGGAAATCGAGGCATAAACATGCCAACCAAAACAATGCACGTGTATGGAATAAAATATTCAAGAAAAGCGAGGGATTCACGGACAAAACCTGGGAGGTGGTTAACTTCAGGTGGGGAGTGTGGCAGCCTCTGGAGGCTTTGCAGCCTTGGTAACGGATGCACAGGTGTGGCTTCGATATCTCCACCTGACAGGAATGTGCCTCGTTTGTATGTAGAGATTTAGCAAGAGAAAGAAAAAAAAGTGTAGAACAGTGCACAATGTGTGTTGCTATTTGTGTTTTAGAAAGAGACTATATGGAATTCCCTGGTGGTCCAGTGGTTAGGACTACACACTCTCACTGCGGAGGGCCGGGGTTCAATCCCCAGTCAGGGAAATAAGATTCTGCAAGCTGTGCAGCCAAAAAAAAAAAAAAGCAAAGTTGTTCTCAGTCTTGAAGGCTGGTGCCTTTGCTCTTGGCCTGTTTCTGGAAGAAGTGCTGGAAAGCTGAGTGAAAGGCCCATAAGTGCTGTTGCACCTGGGGCTGGAGACGCCCGATCACAACCCTTTCTGCAGGCACCCCGGTCTGGGAGGAGGATGGAATATATGTGTCCAAGGACTGATGAAATAAAATTCATGTGATAAATAAATAAAAGACTATAGGTACTTGAAAAGATTTTCTCTAGAAGACACTGGGAAATGTTCACAGTGGTTGCTGTAGAGGAGGGAAACTGAGATCATGGAGGGGCCCTGTATACCCATCGACTGTTTACTTTTTTAACCAGTTGCACTTCTTCACTTAAAAAAAAGGAGAGGAAAAAAAAGAAAATGGTATATGTTGAAGAGATGCCAAGTACGAAGCTACCATCATTAAAACTCCCCATTATTTTTTCTTTCACCATGGAGAGATTATCAGTGAAGGGCAGGGACCCATCAAATTCCGGTCAAAAGCAAAGAAACTTAATCTTTTCAGTGCTTTTGCTGGCAAAAGTACGATTTCGTTAGGTTTGCAGTATCCTGTGGACCCCCTCGACCACCTTCACTGGGTCCTGTGGTCTCGGAACCTGTCCATGATGCCTACATGAAGCCGCCGATTCTGCACCGCGATGGTGCTGACGGCACCGCATCTTTCCTTTCATGATTCTGAGTTTCTTCTCTGAGAGTTAAGGTTGTTATCCACCAAATTATACTAAACAAAAGGAGACCGCTGGAAGACCTGGTTGGTTTTTTTTGGAGTCCACTGGTTGTTTTTGTCCATTTTGTACACCTTCCCAAAGACCCCACTTACCTGGAGATGGTTTGGACATGAAGTCAAAGGTGAGCACATTTGGGACTTTCATTGCGAGGAGCTGCAGCATCACGCTCGCCAGGTTACACCTGCAAGTGTGAGAGACGCAGGTGGTTCACGCAGGTGTTCCTGACCCCCCAGCCGGCGAGGCAAGAGCTGCCCACCAAGGAGAGTCAGTTGGAGGATACGGGCCACAGGGACAGGAGCCACGGGACAAAGGGCAGGTGTGGGAGCCCCTTGGGCCTGCCTTTGGATCTCTGGCACCGTCATCTTCTCAAACTTCTCAAACTCATCCTCCGTGTAGAGCCGGTAACAGATACCACTGTCCTCTCTGCCAGCCCGTCCTGTGCGTTGCCAGGCCTGGGTCTTTGACACCCGTTGCACAGCTAACACCTCCAGGCCACTGTCTGGTGGGAGAATGGCCTGTGTTAGTGCTTTGCTCGTCACATGAACAAACTTTGCAGCGTGGGCAACGAGAGGCACTGCTCAGAGTGCCGGGGACCCTCTCTGTGACACACGGGGACCCTCTCTGTGACACACAAGTCCAGAAGAGCTCCAGCCTGCGTCAGAAAGCACGAAACCAGACCGGTCTGTGGTGAAGCAAGGCCTTTGCTGTGAACACCGTGTGAAACCTGTGACTAAAACATCAGAAGGACCTCGTGCTTGGGGCAGGGACCCAGGAGGGTAGATCTCAGAGGCCTTGGCTTCGATCACAGGTGACCACAACCCCGTTTGCCCAGGACTAAGGGGGTCTCCCAGGACTTGGGACTCTCGGTGCTAAAACTGAGACAGTTTCCAGCAAACCAGGATGGTTGGTCCCACGTCAAACGATGACCCCAAAATGAAATGCCTCCAGTCCCCTGTGTGTTGCATCCTCCCTCCTGCTCTATTATAAAAGAGAGACAATGTAATGCTGTTACGCCTAGGAGTGAATGAGACCGATTTTCTTATAAAGGTGTATTTTGTGCCAGGCACTGGAGAACCAAGCCCTTTCACGTACGTGGTCCCCAGAGACACACATGAATGACAGCACCCTTGAAGGCTTAGCAGTGCATTTCAATTAAACGTTCGGGAGCCATAATTTCAGCTGCCTCAAATCCTCTGTGGAGTAAAGCAAGGTAGAAAACAGACCTGAATAAAAATGACTTCAAGCAAGCTGCCCACCGCACACACTCAGGAAACAGCTAGTGCCTTGCCCCAGCCTGGGGGGGTCTGCTTCCTTCCTGGGAGACTGGAGGTCAAACCAGCCTAGCTCAGATGTCACTTCCGAGGAAGCCTCTGATGTGGTATCAGCTGTCCCTGGCCTGAGAGCCATCATCCTCGCCTACCTTCTGACGGGGTTGCATGCCCTCTGCCCAGGTCCCTGACCATCTGTCCCCAGGTGTGCCACTTCTGGGCTCTTCTTTCCTGCCTCACGTGCCTTTCTGGCCCTGACTGCTGGACTGTGGTGCTGCCACCCGAATCTCAGGTAGTTACGGACATGAGACAATCATGTGGGGGAAACTGGGACACAGGCTGCTCACTACACAGAGAAGAGACATCAGGAGCTACAAATTCTCACCGGGGTTATACTTCTTTGCTTTAACCATGCCCGTGTCAACTACATATTTTATTCCTGTAATGGTTATGGAGGTTTCAGCGATGTTGGTTGAAATGATCACTTTGCGACAGCCCTAAAAGGAGGAAGAAAACCAAAGAGCCATATGACACACACATGATTCAGAAGTTTTAAAACACATTCCTCACCGTGAATTGTCACAACTCACTCATGATCAAGAAGAGATGACTTTTTTATTATGACAGTCATTAATATTGATGGCTGATCACTAAATTGGGCGGGGCGGGGCAGGGTAGGGTGTGGGGAATGTTTCAGTCCTAAAAGTTTATTTTGAGGCAATGAGATGTGGTGGGAGAGGCACAAGATTCAGAAGCAGGTAGATGTGGGCTGGAGTCCTGGCCCTGCCAGCTACCTCCTGTGCCCCTTGGGCAACCGTCACTTCACCCCTTGGGGCCTCGGAACTGGGATGGTGACCCACCTTGCGGTTCTCGAGAGGATGAGAGACAGTATGTGTCAAGTGCTGGCACAGTGCCTGGCACAGCATGGGCACCCAAGGAACGTAATGTGGACACAGGCTCTGTTAACGGTGGACCGTGGAAGAGTCACTCACTGAGTCCCTGGCTTCTGCCTTTGCCTCTCCCTCACCCCCGGACAGCTGTCTCCCTGTTCTGACCATGGGACAGCCGTGTCTGCAGCCCCACATTACCCTCCTGCATCTTTCCAGTTCATGTGTGTGGTCCCTGCACATCCCGTCCCACACACCTTATCTGGAGCCTGCTGACAGGAGCACAGGCCCCACTGGTGCATCTATCTGGGTACCCAGGGATGGGGCTGGGCAGGAGAAGGGGTGCACTCACCTTCGGGGCCCCCTGGAAGACACGCAGCTGCTGGGCGTAGGGCAGGGAGGCATAGAGCGGAAGGACCAGCATGGAGGGGCAGCCGTCGGGGAGGTGTTTGGCAATGTCCCGGCAGGTCTTGCTCATGGCTTCGATCTCCTCCTGCCCAGTGAGGAACACCAGGATGTGCTGAGAGGAGGGGGCTTCCTACAGAAAAGGGAGCGTGGGATTACTAGGCCTTGACAGGAGCACAGGTTGCACAGAACCATGGTCACTGATGAACTTTCCCAGTTATTTTTCTTAACTCTGGAGACATAAATGAGCCTAAACATCGGTGTCTCCCCTGGGAGAAAACCCACACTGAGAATGCACGGCTGCAACTTACTCGAGTTAGCCAGCTAGGTTTAAAAACAAATTAAGGAGATTTTGAAGAAAGATGGCCAGATTGCTTTTGCAGCGAGAACAATGCCATGAAAAGCACAATCAGGCAAGCAAATAAAATCTGCATGAAGCTGCCTTCCTTTCACAATCATCTTGAAAGATGGAGCTGACAAAAGAGACAACTTGGGGAAATCCTGATCCACGGAAATGGCCGGAAGCACTCATGCTGGAAAAGGAGCCCTATAATTGAATGAGGCCATCAAATGTACTTTCATAAACCCCCAAAGCACGCTGAACGTGGACAAGGGATTGCGATCCCAGGCTTAACTGGATCCTTCACCTCGCTAAGGGAAGAACATGTAAGTGTTAACTGCACACCCACTGATCCAATCTTCCTTTGATGTCTGTTCAGATACATTAATTTGTAGAGTACTTGTTTGGCAAAATAATTGAAAAATGTTTAACAATTATCTATATGCTGTGCATGTGTATGTGTCTATATATATATGTCTATGTATGAATACATATATTTATTATCTATGTATTTATATGTGTGCATGTAGTTTTTTAGCCCGGTATTAATAGGACAAACGTTCAGAGGTGCACACACACAGAAAGGATAAAATCTTATTATTATTTTTTTTGGTGGCGTGGCTTGTAGGATCTTAGTTCCCTGACCAGGGATTGAACCCGGGCCCCGGTAGTAAAAAGCACCGAGTCCTAACCACTGGACTGCCAGGGAATTCCCAGGATAAAATCTACAACAGTCAAAGCTTCATCAAGGGGAGGTATCATCAAAGCCACCATGTAACCTGAGGGCACTGCAGGCACTATTCATGAAAAATCCTCATCTCAAGTTTGCTTTTAGCAGCTAAACAAGGCAGACTGACCTTCTCCAAATACTATCAAAATGACGGTGAAGGTATAAGCCCAGGAAGACAGGGTTTCAACCCATTTTTGAAAGATAAAGAGATGGGGCAGGAAGTGAGTGACTTGGGAAGTGAGTGACTTGGCCGGGCAGAGGGAGTCCCGACAGGGGAGCGTGCAGACGGGGTGGTGGGAAAGCGGTGAGCCCACTTCCCTGGAGAAGCCACAAAGGCTCGGGCTCAGAGCGAGCCTCGGGGGCTTGTGCCGGCATGAGGACCCAAGTGTCAGCTGGAAGTCTGAGTACAGTGTGGTTGAACCCCCAAGTCCCCTCCTCCACCCGATGCGGCCAGGAGGTTGGGCAGACACGGGGTGCTGTCGTGGGATTCAACACAGGAGGGTGGCAGAGGGAAGAGCCAAGAGGACAGCTGTGCGGAGGCCTAGGAGAGCAACCTGTTTGGAGCAGAAAAGCAGCATAAATAAAGGACCCGGGAAAAAGTGGATTGTGTTTCAACACATAAAAAGTATTCATGATTGGCACGTGATAGATGTTAGAACCCTTGGGGAAAAATTGGCCGTACGTACATAGAAAAGTTGTATGACTGTGTGGAACAAGGAACAAGGCACTGCGATGGTGCACAATGTAGGGTCGTCATATTGTAAAGACTGATACTTGATTTAAAAAGACATCCTGGGGCTTCCCTGGTGGCACAGTGGTTAAGAATCCGCCTGCCAATGCAGGGAACACGGGTTCAAGCCCTGGTCCGGGAAGATCCCACATGCTGCGGAGCAACTAAGCCCGTGCACCACAGCTACTGAGCCTGCACTCTAGAGCCTGCGAGACACAACTACTGAAGCCCGTGCACCTAGTGCCCGCGCTCTGCAACAAGAGAAGCCACTTCAATAAGCCCGCACACTGCAATGAAGAGTAGCCCCCGCTTGCCGCAACTAGAGAAAGCCTGCACGCGGCAAAAAAGACCGAACGCAGCCAAAAATAAATAATTAAAAAAAAAAAAAGACATCCTGATATAATCATTTTATATGAGAGGATGTTTCAGAAACAGGAAAGTAACATCCAAGGGTAACAGTTAAGAAATTGAAGGTGTACCTTCAAGAGCAGGATCTAGGCTGGGAAAGTGAAAGCAGCTCCTGTTCTTTTATGAGCTTTTTAATAGTAGCTTTTTTTTTTTTTTGCGGTACGCGGGCCTCTCACTGTTGTGGCCTCTCCCGTTGCGGAGCACAGGCTCTGGACGCACACGCTCAGCGGCCATGGCTCACGGGCCCAGCCACTCTGCGGCACGTGGGATCTTCCCGGACTGGGGCACGAACCCGCGTCCCCTGCATCGGCAGGCGGACTCTCAACCACTGCGCCACCAGGGAAGCCCTATGAGCTTTTTAGAACTAAGTACTTGACTTTTTAAACTTTAAACTATACACATCACTGAGCTTAAAATAAAAATTAGCTTTCAAAAGTTGGCTTCTAGATTTTTTCAGAAAGTTAATGGAAAGGTAAAAAGTCTATTTTATACAAATTAAACCAAAATATGAGATTTAATCACTCGAAATTTTAAGTAAACGTTTAATAAAATGGAAAAAAAAATCGAAATGTTTCTCTGTACAGTTTTTTGTTTTTTTAAAAAGAAAACTCTAAATTGCAACCCATTATTGGTTAATACACTAACTTTTTTTTTTTTTTTCAATGAGACAGAAAATACCAGAGGACATCACATGTAGTAAAAGGAGACTGTGTTTCCTAAGACTCACTTCAGTTCTACACATTGTGTCCTGGGTTGCAATATAAAATGTGTGTCTTACTGGGGGTTCCAATCAAAATATGCTTGCAAGCCACTGCTTTAACATATGGACGTTTTCTGGCTCAGCTGAGGAAAGATGCTGGTCAGGGTTGAATTATTTTTTTTAGAGAAAAAAAAAAAGACACTGAGAAAAAGGATAAAAATGTGGACATGGCAAACAAACTCCATATTCAACTTCAGGACACAGCTCACAAAATGGTTTCGTTCGGCAGCTTTTCTTTTCAAGGCTAAATGCTCGAGGTCAAACAGGCCTTCCCAGGAATCTGCACCCCAGTGCCTACCTGGTGGATCTGGAAGACGGAGACCAGGGCTGCGTGTAGGTAATCATGCTGGGGCTGCTTGGTGTAGAAAATCTGGATCGGGTGCTGCCGGCCCTCCAGGTAGAGGACGGGGGCTCCACTGAAATACTGGGAGAACAGGTCCACGTCCATCGTGGCCGACATCACAATCACCTGTGTGCGAGACAGGGGCGGAGGATGGGGACAAGCTTGGAGCAGCCTTTCTGTGCCCCCGCTGAGCCCTGAAGGCCGCCGAGGAGGCCTGCGCCCCCCCATGCCCACTGCCCTGGGTCCCTCAGTAGCACAGGCTGCACCTACTTTGAGAGGCAGCTTCCCCAGCTCCTTTCGCCTCTTCTGGGCAGCTTTCACCACCCCAAAGAGCACATCCGTGTGGACAGTCCGTTCATGGGCTTCATCCAAAATGACGCAGCTGTACTTCCGAAGCAGGGAGTCTGAAATGGCCTCGCGCAGAAGCATGCCATCCGTCAGGAACTTGATCTTGGTGTCCTCCGAGGTGACATCGTCGAAGCGCACCGTGTAGCCAACCTGTGTGGAGAAATCACTCATTCACTCAGCAAACGTGTGTTCAGCACCCAGTGTATCCAGCACGGTGCCAGGCACTGGTGCTATCGCAGCGAACAGGACCAACTCCAACCCTGCCCTGCTCCCAAGGCAATGGACACACGCCTTCAACTGCAATGATGATAAACACTACAAAGAATTTAAAACTAGCCTCCTCCTCCCAGCTCCTTCATAGTTTCAAGTGAAGCTATGTACACATATGAAAAGATGTCCAAGACGTTTTTAAGTCAAATGGGTAGACACCCACACAAACACGAATAAATCTGACTTATATACAGTTCTGGGACTCATTCTCAATACCCACCTATATACTAGAAAAATGCTTACAAGTTTGTAGAAAGATATGTAGATAAAAGACTTAGCAGATGTTACCGAAGCCTTGAAAGTGCTCAGGAAGGGCTTCCCTGGTGGCGCAGTGGTTGAGAGTCCGCCTGCCGATGCAGGGGACACGGGTTTGTGCCCCGGTCCAGGAAGATCCCACATGCCATGGAGCGGCTGGGCCCGTGAGCCATGGCCGCTGAGCCTGCGCGTCTGGAGCCTGTGCCCCACAACGGGAGAGGCCACAACAGTGAGAGGCCCGCGTACCGCAAAAAAAAAAAAAAAAAAAGTGTTCAGGAAAAAAACAGCTAATTTATCCAAGTTGCCAACAGATTTTGAAAGCAAAGCAAGTGGGACTGACAGACCCTCTGATCTCTTGGGAACTGGTAAAGAACTCTGAGAGAGGCTGAAACAATTGTGGCAAGAAAGAAGCTTGAGATGTATAAGTAGTCTTGTTCAGAAAAATAAGTCAGGAGGCCGGGAGTGGGGGTTAGGGGACCAAGGACTGTCAGTAAAGAAGGAAGTTAGGTACCAGCTTCCCGAGTTCAGTTCTCTTCTCGTCTGAGACTCTGGTAGCCAGAGAGATAGCAGCCACTCGACGAGGCTGGGTCACGGCAATGATGGCCTGGCGGCCAATCCCCCCTTCATACAGGTACTGAGGGATCTGCGTTGTCTTCCCAGAGCCGGTTTCCCCTAGGAAACAAAAAAGTCTCATTTAAATGCAAATTGACGTGCCCCAGAGCCCACGGGCCACAACTACTGAGCCTGCACGCCACAACTACTGACACCCCCGCGCCTACAGCCTGTGCTCTGCAACAAGAGAAGCCACCGCAATGAGAAGCCCGAGCGCCTCAAGGAAGACCCAATGCAGCCTAAAAAAAAAAAAAGGTCCACATCAAAATTTTAAAAAAATGCAAACTTAAACATACTTCACAAAACAGATCAAAGTCAGAAGGAAAAGATAAGAAAATACTCTAAGCTGATAAAGCCACGGGAAAATGTGTACCCACATGTACTGCCAGCAGTGTGTTAACTGGGATTGTTTCTTGGAGGGCCACATTATACTAGGAAAATCTTTAAAATGTTGTACCCTCTGACCCACAATTCCACTTGCAGGAACTGATTCTAAGGAAATAAATATGTGTATAAAAATACAGCTTCAAAAGAGTTTTAGTCAACTTTGCTCATGACAGCCAAAAATTAGAAACAATGTAAGTGGTCAGCAACAGTAACCAGTATAGTAACAACACAGAATGGAATACAAACGTTATATAAAAATGTCCTACTTTTCAAAGGGATAAACGAGATGTAAATGCACTGCCATGAAGAGAGACATCTGCTCCTACACTGCAGCCACAGCTAAGTCCTCACCGTTCCCCAGCCAGCCGCCTCCTTTCAAACCCTCTGCCTTTGCCCACACTATTATGAAATATCTGCCCCCACGCTGCCTGCGTGACAAACTGTACAAGATGCGTTAGACCTCAAACTCTCCCCCCAGGGGCTGCGCCGCCGCCTCTGTGTTCCTTAGAGCCTTGTTCATCTCGTCCATCACTGATCACCCTACACTGTGTGAAAGCATTTAAACGTTTCTGTCCCCCTCCAATATCAGAGGCCCCTGGGGGGCACAGGTGGCCTGTCCGTCTCTTCCATGTACTTGAGCACCTGCATACAGTAAGCACCCAACCTTATTTTCTACCCTCCTGTGTTCCCTTCCCAGTGCCCAGTGTTCCCTTCCTAGTGCCATCACAACAAAGAACTGTAAACCTGTGCATCCCTCCCCTCACGGCTACCAGTACCCAGCCCTGACCTCACAGAGTCCTACAGTCCTGTGGTTCTTCCATTTTCTCCCCTCTGACTGCTCATCCTTCCTGACCCAGACGCGAATCATGGACAAAGAATTTGATTATTCCACTCCTCCTGCTGAGTTCATCAGGCAAAACCCAAACCGGGATCAATGTCTCCCTGTCCATCTTTTTTGCTCCTACACCAAGAAACTGAGCATTGCTATAGTAAAATAACCCAACTGTGCTGACACTGACCTGAGTTTGCCGTGGGGCTAAATGCACCTGGGCACGAGCACCACTGCTGATCCTTGTTCTTGGTTCTGCAGCCCTTCTTTTGTCCCCGTCCTCCCCAAGGACCCTGTAACTCCCATCCTCATCAGAGCTCCCGTGCCTACTTCACAGGAAAGTGAAGTCCTCAGAGGTGATCTCTCGCCACTTCCCCCTGCAAGCTTTTCTGCAGTCACCCCCATTCTTACCTCCCTTCTCCAGCCCCCCAGCCTCTTGGATATCCATCCTCCTCTTGGATATCCAGGCCCGCTCTGCATCTAGCCCTTGTTGCCAAGGGCCCCCGTTCCCCATGCCCTCTGTCTCTGCTCTATTAGTGCCCGCTTTGCATCTTCAGCCTCCTTCTCTACTGAGTTCTTCCCCTGAACCTATGAATATCTGAAAGTTCCTC
This sequence comes from Monodon monoceros, assembly GCF_005190385.1. Taxonomy (NCBI): domain Eukaryota; kingdom Metazoa; phylum Chordata; class Mammalia; order Artiodactyla; family Monodontidae; genus Monodon; species Monodon monoceros. The sequence continues at coordinate 47,585,775 of NW_021703786.1, forward strand.
TAGGTCCCCCTCCTTTTTGTCAAAACAGAAGCCTGCTCCCACTGCCTTCATGCCCTCACCTCCTACCTATTTCTCAGCCCAGTGACAAATCAGCTCCCAGAGCTCTGCCGAAACAGCGCTCAACTCGATCCCCAATTGATACCTCGCATCCAATCCAGTGGGCACTTTTTGGGTCCCTATTTTCTGGTCCCTATTTTCATTGCTGCATCTGTTCACTCCCTTCCTCTTATAACTCTGTTCCTTAGGTTATCAACTCTCCTGGATCTCCTTCACCTCTTTGGAGGCTCATCCTCTCGGTCCTTCAGGAGCTCCTCTTACTTATACGTTGGGGATCAAAGCCCCTTGCAATTGGTCCCCGGCCCTCAACTCTGCCTCTTAATTCGTGCACCAGAAACTGCTACTTCCGTCAGACCGGACCGTCTCTCGCCTCCACTTTGTCTCTTATGCTGCAGGCTCTCTCCTCTGCGTCCAATGCCTCCCTCCCCGACTGGCTCAGATCCACTCTTCTAAGCTCCCAAAGTTCCCGCTGCGTCCCTCTACCCTTCCGCACAGAAGGCGAGTCTTTGCCGAAGGCGCGAGTCACTCGCACCGGCTGTGAGCACCTCCAGAACGGGCTTGTCTGACTTCTCCGAGGCCCCTCTCCTGGCCCCAAACAGAAAAGGCAGTCAGGTTTGTTGTAGAAACGAGTGAAAGACGGGGAGAAACACCTAAGAAAACCTGTTCTCGCGGAGCTCGAACGGGGAGAGAGGAAGGACGCGCCGGCGCGGCCACCCACCGAGGAGGACGGCGCTGTCCAGGTTTCGGAGCTGGGCCAACAGCTGCCCCCGCGCCTGGAAGATGGGCAGACTCCGGCGCTGCAGCTCCACGGCCTCACGGTAGGGGCTGACCGAGGGCTGGGCCAGGGGTGGCTGCTGCCTCCGGCCACCTCCTCCTCCGCCGCCGCCGCCGCCCGCGGTCAGCAGCATCACCACTCGCCGCCTGTGAGGGCAGGACCCGGCGCGCCTCAAAGGCCCGGCGCCCGGCCGGAATCTCTTGCCCGGCGTGAAGCCCGCCTCCTCGGGCATGTCGGGAGGGCAACACGACTGGAGGCGCGAAAGCGGGCAGCTCCTGCCGCTCCCGGGAGCCGACAGCTAGCGCGCGCCGCCCCTTCCCGCCACGTGCTGGTGGCTCCCAGCGACGCCGCTGATAATCACCGCCACCCGCAGCCTTTAGAAAGGGGACTCCAACTCCCAGCATGCACTGGCAGCGTGAGCAGGCTTTCATTTCCCGAGGGCGGGGGGAGCAGGGTCCGAGGTACAACCGGAAAAAGGTCCGGAGTGACAACAGTGAAGGACTGGGTGTACGGTTCCGTGGGTCCTTAACTTTGGATAACAACCATGGTTTTCTTGTCCTGCTAACAGTATTTCCTTCCAGTAAACACGCGTTTCCCTTTCTCTGCCACAATAATGGTCGCTCTTCAAGGAAAGTATTTAATTTTGTAAAATTAATGAGGTGCACACAAATATTGGTTATTTAATCCTCCAAATAACTGATGTTATATAGTAGATACTGATATCATCCCCAATTTACAGATGAAGAAACTGAGCCTCTGAGATGAGTCATTCAGATGTCACAAAATCTGAATGTTGAGGATACTGGTGATCATCTTGTGTCACAGAAAAAGAAAGATATATATTCTATGACAATCATACATTCTCCTCAGAAAGTTGCTATCCCAAAGGACATGGTCTGCTCCTGTAATACAAGCAGGGAAAGAGGGAGTCTGATGGAACTAAAATTGTCTTTTATCCTTCCTTTCCCAAAATATTCGTGCCAGACTCTCAAGTTCTTTACGGGGCTCCCAGCCCCATCATACACATGCCAATCAATGAAAAGATTCAGAACTCCAGCAGGAAAGTAGGATATGATTAGTTCCTCCTTCCCCTCCTAAATTCAAAGCTCTTAGAGAATTTGCTAATTCGCCACAGAAAGACCAGCAAGCAGCTGTTTGCTCTGCATACAGGAAAAGTGATTTCCAGAGAATTCATCATAAGCTTCAACCCATGTGAAGGACATCAGGCATCTTCTGAAGTTCATTTCCATGAGACTTGCCCTATTTATGAACCTATTAAAAATCCTCCTTCCCCTTTCCTCCAGGTCAGAGGTAATTTTTCTCCAGTTGCTGGTAGAATAGAGACCAGGGTTTCCTGAAAATGTGCATATTGAACTAATAGCAGATACGTATTTAAGAATAACTGACAAAATTCTACTTCCTTCTAAGTATTAATTTAGAAAGTCAACCCAAAATTAAATGGAAACAACTGTCTTAGTCTTTTCAGGCTGCTATGATACCACAGACTGAGTGGTTTATCAACAACAGAAAGTCATTGCTCGCAGTTCTGGAGGTGCCAGCATGGTTACTTTCTGGTGAGGGCCCTCTTCCTGGTTCATAGCTGCTGCCTTCTTGCTGTGTCCTCACGTGATGGAAGGGGCTAGGAATCTCTCTGGAGCTATTTTATAAGGCATTAATCACATTCATGAGGCTTCCACTTCATGACTTAAGCACCTCCCAAAGGCGTCACTTCCTAAATACCATCACATCAGGCATTGGGATTTCAGCATGAATTTTGGGGGGACACAGACATTCAGACCATAGCAGTATGTTAGCTCTCAAATTACGGATTCTGAGTATGTAAAAGACAGACCTCAGTCCTTCTTCCCAGTGTGCTTTCCAGAGTAACCTATTGGAGGGGACATATGCTCCAAATGATTACAAGAGTACCAGGTAGGTAATATAAATGAGTGAAATAATTTCTTGATAGAGCAAGTGCCCTGTCTCTAGAAACAGCCACTAGTTATCTCTCGGCAGCAGGTGCCATGCAGGCCTGGTACTGCCAGATCTTCCAGTTTTTTATTTTTTCAAGAAGAGCCCCAAATGAAGATTTTCATGTGAAATCTGTCAATTTAAAACACTGGCTCAAAAAACAAAAACCCCCACAAAAACCATGGTGCAGGCAAAAGTAACCACATGCATAGGTAATTCATTCATAATCTCTGGCCTAATGACCCAACTATTCTGCAGCTTCAAAGCTAAGTGGAACAGAGTTGAAAAATAAAATCCTGTATTGGCATTAAGCAGTGTTACACACATTGCCCCCTCCCCCCAATCCTTCATATTAGTCTGAAATCTGCTGTCCCTCCAAAAGGAGTCTCTTGTGGTTAAGTGGCTTTCATATGCAGATGGTCATAAGCTAATAGCTATTCAAGAAATATCTGGGCTCTTCTTCTAAAAGGTGAATTGTCAGACACATCTCATTCTTAACTGCTCTGCAATGGTTCATGGATTAACTCTCTGTTCTTACCATGACCATACCAGCTGGTGGTCATTGTTGTTGGCTGGCTGGTCGGACCACCAAACCCCTGCCGTTGATCATGTTGTTTTGCTCCATCCCACTTTGAGACAGTCATAAGCTTCAGCAACTAGGTACAAGCTTGCATGCACATACATTAATCCCTCTATAATTAAAAATACCAGATAATAGTTTGCTGATCAATAAACAAAGTATTTATTCAGCACCCATGTGCCAAGCACTATGCTAGGCACTGTGGTGGATACAAAAATTTAAGACATGGTTCCTGCTCTTAAGGAGCTTTTACATTCTCATGAAGGAGACGAGACTAATTTACATGTACCCGCTAAGAACAATACAATAATTTGGTGTAAGAGTATGTTGTACAGACTCAAAGTGTCATAGGGATTCAAAGAACACAGGCAATGAAATAGGCCCTAGAGTCAAGGTATCTTGAGGAGCCAGGAATGGGGCAAGGCCTTGAAGAACTGAAGAGAATTAAGTTGAGGTCCCTGGTTAGGTAGAAGTGGGAGTAACGTTCAGAGGAAGACAAAGTATGCATTTGATATGGGGGCTTACTAAGAAGTTACTGTGCATTTCTGAGCAGAGAAGTGACTTGATTATACAAAGTTCAACAAATTTAATGCAAACTTGTAAAATATATAAGTAGCTTAGGGGACAGCCTACAGAACACTGAAAACAACGGCAGTATCATGACTAGCAACACAGATGGCACTTACCTGTCAAAGGAAAACACAGCCACAACATAAAATGCAGGCTATGAAGGACAGATGACAATTCTAGGAAGCCCTTTACCCAACAAGCCAATAGCGCCAATATTTCCTAATTTCATAGGCCCCACAGACAGAGTGAGGGTTTCGTTACCAAGAATCCAGGACTTGGGTGCTCTCTGCTTAGAGACTACACAAGAGGTATGAAAGATACTAGGACATACAATAGTGACACAGAGAAAGAACAAGTGGAAGAGAGAAACAAAGAGAAATCCATAGTGGAAAAAAACAGCAAAATGTATGAAGTGTATCTCCTATGGAGATGCAATTTGCACGTCCTTTTTTTTTTTTTTTAATGAACATATACTGTATTTCTACAACAAAAAAGCTATGCCTTAGGTGTGCTTTTCAGTATTACTGGTGGAATTCAGGAATCTTTTAAATTCTATGTATGTCAGGTAAATTGGTCACAAGATTCCATGTACCAAATCTCGCTTTTCAGTTGACTTGCATTAAGAAAAAGAAGTGTGTTCTGGAAGAACCAAGATTGAGAGGTAAGCTGGGGAAGAAGTGAGGACTTTTCCTTACGTCCAGGTGAGCCAAAGTATCCGGATGTGCAACACCGGGCCAGGGATGGTGGTAGTGGGACTGGCCACTCAAATTAAGAGGTCAGTGCTTGGAATGCCAACTGCATAGGACACAGTGTAGTAGCACAGCATGGCATCCTGCCACTAGGAATTCTCATCCCATAAAATCGGAGAGACCAAAATCCCATAACTGACTGCGTTTAGGCCATAAACTCACAATGTTTCCTGTTTTACCCAGTCATCAGTATGTTTAGACATTCCTTACTTAAATGAACACTCAGTGAATAGATTTTAGGATTAAAATTTCACCACAGATATTCCATGAATTGGATAACTCAAAGTAAACTAAGGGAGAACAAATTTAACTAGAGAAACCTATTTCTAGCTCCAAAACAATGAAAAACAAAACAAAACCAACCTTCTCATTAAAAGCTTTCTTGAACAAAGACAAGACAAAATTTAAGAATCCCATAAGGACTATACATTCTAAGATTGGCATTTAAAGATTTTTTTAAAGCCACTTAGGAAAAAAAGCAGTCCCATTAACCCACGTTCCATAAAATTGCAACAATCAAAGTTACTGACTAGCAGCATGTAAAGTACTTATATTAAATTCCATTACTTATGTATATTCCATTTAAAGATATTAAAATACTTTTCACTTCGCAAATGATCTTCAAAATCCCATTTAAGATGTTCACTATGTTTAATCGAAACCTCATGTTCATCCTTCTGAGGGACATCTCACACTCTAGAAAGCAACCACTTAGCCAAGCTGGAACTATTTGGGAAATATTCCCGGGCCTACATGCCATTTATTAGAATGATTTGAATTAATCTCTTTCCTGGGGGTATTCATTCTATTTCTCCCGGTTCTCTGAATTACTTACGCAGTGTGATAGTAAACCTGCTGAGCCCCCAGGAAGTGAACATCTTGGGTAAGTACTTATTGAACCACTGGCTTTAAGTGCCAACTTCTGTGGACCTGTCTGGTTTCTACCTGGTTGGGAAGGTAAACCAGGTACTTGTCTCTGAAAGCTTCTTGGCTTTTCATGAAGCAAATGATAAATGTTCGCCAGCCAAAGACCCAGGAGAAATGTATCCCTGCCTAACTGGTACCCGCTCATCTCAAGTTAGAGTCAACATTCTAACCTGTCTCCCAGGTGTAAAGAAGATCTTTCTGTTGTCTTCTAAAAATGTGGCCATGACCTGCCTTTCCCTGGATATTTCCGAGCAGAGAAATGCAGAGTAAATAAATGAGACGGTACGTTAGCTTCGCGCCTACCTGACTCTCCTACAAGAGTTCCTGCTGCTACTTGATCCACCCTACCCTTTTTCTCCACCACGCTGTCTGACAACTTGAAGTTTTGTAAAACCCAAACGGAGAACAAACTATCTGGACAACAGAAACAAATCTTCCCACTGGAGCTGGCATTCTGGGTTAGTAAGTTGTGTACACAGCCATGGTGTCTCAGCCACGTATTTCCAATCTTGAAATGAAATCCAGTCGAAAGCCATGAAGACACAGGAAGAGCGGGCACGTAAACTGCTCTGAGTGCAGACCTATGCAGGAGAGCTAGAAGACATGGTGATAATTTAAAAGATCACACACAAAAGCTTTAATTCAGTGAGAGAGAGAGAGCGAGATGGAATTCAGTTTTATTTTGTCCTCTCTGAAACTTCCATTTACACCATGGCCTCGTCTATCAAAGAGGAGGAGGAAGAGGAAGAACTCTGCCCGTCACCACAGAACTCAAGTACTCAGGTACTTGCTCCTTAGAGGCAGCAGGGTATTTGTTTCTCCAGTTGTTTGGCTCCAAGAGATTACACTTTCAGTACCAGTGTAGTGAGGAACCACTGGCAAACTGCTGGAAATGTCTTCCGGATTAATCAGTGTGTCATTTCATAAAGTGCTTCTGGAGTCAAAATCTTGTCCAGCTGTCAAAAGTGTCCATACTTTTGCAACACAAAGGATAAAAGAATCCCAATGGGTATGTCACTGAGTCCTTCCCAGCTGGGTCTCGTTATTGGCACTGCCACTTTAGCCACCGAGTCGCTGGCCCTCACCCCAGGCAAAGCCTCCTGGCCGCTCTTCAGGTAGTGGATTGTAATTTGGATCTTCATCTGGTGTATCAAAAATAGCCTTCCTAAGAGACAGCCAACAGATATAATTTAGTCCCAGAGTCATCTTAGGTCCTCAATACTACTCCAAGATCAAAAAGATCCCATGGGGTTTCCACCAATGGACAAGCAGTACGTCTGCCTACCAGTGAAACAGTTACCATATTTTGAAGGGATTCATAATTATTTCGCATTTACATTAACTTTTACCTCCTTTACTAATTTTTACTACAAAAGCAATACGTGTAATTGTAGCGAAAACAGGAAATATATACGAGCAAAACATCCTAAATCACCAGAGGTACTGACACTTTCAATATTCCTCCAGAACTTTTATATATGTAATTTTACAAAAGTTAGACACTACTTCTGTTTTGTAACCTTTCCCTAAATCGATCATGAATGTCTCCCCACAACCAAGGTATCACCCAATATCCACTGATAGATGAATAGACAAACAAAATGGTATATACATACAATGGAATATTATTCAGTCTTAAAAAGAAAGGGGGCTTCCCTGGTGGCGCAGTGGTTGAGAGTCTGCCTGCCGATGCAGGGGGCACGGGTTTGTGCCCCGGCCTGGGAGGATCCCGCATGCCGCGGGGCGGCTGGGCCCGTGAGCCATGGCCGCTGGGGCTGCGCGTCTGGAGCCTGTGCTCCGCAACGGGAGAGGCCACAGCAGTGAGAGGCCCGCGTACCGGAAAAAAAAAAAAAAGAAAGGAAATTCTGACACATGCTACAACATGGATGAACCTTGAAGACACTGTGCTAAGTGAAATCAGCCAGTCAGAAAAGGACAAGTACTGTACGTTTCCAATTATATGAGATACCTAGAGTTGTCAAATTCATGGAGATAGAAAGTAGAATGGTGGTTGTCAAGGACTCGGGGGAAAGAAGGAACGGGGAGTTAATGTTTAGTGGATACAGAGTTTCACTTTTGTAATATGAAGAGTTCTACGGATGGAAGGTGTTGACAGAAGCACAACGTGAATGTACTTAACGCCACTGAACAGTACACTCAAAATGTATAAGATGACAAATTTTATGTATACTTTATTGTAATTAAACTTAAAAAAAAAACTAACAAGTTATTCCAAGAAAAATCACACGGAGCATAAGAAGGGATAGCAAATGTCCAAAAGACTTTTAAAATACTACTATATGGTCATTCAAAATTTCCTTAAAGAATTAACCATTAAAGAAGCATCCTCTGTTTGCATTCATGTTTTTTATTGTACTTGCCCACAGCTGATGAAATTAGATTATCTGAAAACTCCCGTTTTATACTGGGGTCAGAAAAAGCGTCTATATTTCAATATGAGCTCCTTTAATTCGTACAAATTAACAATAAACAGGCACTAAAAGAAAAATAAAGAGCTGAACAAGCAATTCAAAAAGGAAATCCAAATGGTTAAAAAACATGAAAATGTTTGCTCTCACAAGAATTAAAGGAAAGCATGTTAAAAACTGAGGGCCCCCCCCCCCATCTACTTCCCAAACATCAGGTAGGGCAGAACAAAGCAGGTGTCCATGCGGGGGGGGATGGGGGTGGGGAGGGGTGGAGCCATGGTGGCCCAGAGCAGGATGGGGGTTAGGGGAGCAGCCTTGCATAGGGAATCGAGAGCCCAACTGACGCATGCACACATGGAGCTGGCCTGCTGCAGGGTGTCAAGAGCCTGAGTAGGATAAGGAGGGCACCCCCATAAGAGGGCAGCCTGACATAGGGAGTGTGAGGCAGAGCAGGGTGAGCAAGGCATCCATATGGAACAGGGGGACACAGTGATGAGAGACTGGCTACATATGGGGGTATTAATTAAGTAAGTAAAAACATTAATGATAACAGGAATCTGGTTTCTCACTGTCAGTGAGAATGGGGAAATATGGAAAGGGGTGGATTGTCATAAAATAGACAACTACTCAGCAAAAAAGGGAACAAATTACTGTTACAAGAAAAACAATGTGAGTTTCAAAAACATTATGTTGAATGAAAGAGCCCTTATACAAAGGAGTATATACATACTATATGATTCCACTCATGAAGCTGTAGAACATGCAAAACTAATCTGTGGAGCGACAAAATCAGCATAGTGATTGTTTCTTGGGGGAAGGGGGCAGGGTTGACAGGAAAGGGGCTTGAGAGAACTTTCTGGGTAATGGTAATTTTCTCTTGATAGGAGTTTGGGTTACATAGGTATGTGCGTTTATGAAAACCCGTTAGTCGAAACCCTTGCGATTTGTGTATTTTGTTGTATATAAACAAAGAACTCTAGTTAGGGACATCCCGGGTGGCACAGTGGTTAAGACTCCACATTCCCAATGCAAGCAGCCCGGGTTTGGTCCTTGGTCAGGGAACTAGATCCCACATGCACGCTGCAACTAAGAGTTCGCATGCCACAACTAAGGAGCCCGCCTGCTGCAACTAAGACCTGGTGCAACTAAATAAATAAATTAATTAATTAATTTAAAAAAAGAATTCTAGTTAGTGATATACATTCTAAAATATTTAGAGAATTAAGTATACTGGAATGGAAAGATGGATGGAGGGATAGATAGACGTACAAAAAGCAAGAATAGTAAACTGTTAATTGTAGAATCTATGTGGTAGGTAAATGTGACTGTATAATTTTTTCCACTTTTCTGTAAGTTTGGAAATTTTCATAATAAAATATTGGAGGAAAAATATAGAAAGGAAAAAAAAATGAATGAATCACGTGGAGTTGTACCAGAACTGCGAGTATTCGCATAAACCCATGTTTAAAAAACACACAGACCTGAAAACATACATGTATATACACTCATATGCATATGTATATAATTGCCTTGCTCTGTTCACTGAGAGGACTTGGGAGTAGTAATACTCCAAAAGCAATAAGCACATCTGCCGCCCAGACCTTGGCTTCTAAATACCATTCTCTACTAAAAAGGAACTAGGGCTCCTTAAAGAAATAGCTGATTCTACAACTGGGTCAAGAAGAGCACAAGATGAGCCTGGGATATCTTGCTAGGCCAGAAAGTAATAAATTGTTTTTTAAAAAAAAAAAAAGATGGGAGCACGTTGAAAAGTACTTCAAAGCCAGTTTAAGGAGGTTCCCCTTGGCCAAATCTGGGACAATATAAGCATCAAAATAAACAACAATAATAAGGGATTATAATCCATGAATAAAACATGAAACCATGGATTCTTGCAGATATAAATGAATTGAAATTTGATAAGAAAAAGGATGTTTACGTAGTCTCAAAGTACCTCCCCACAAAACACTTAATTACAAAGGGGAAAAAAAGTAACTTTGGTAGTGGAGAAGTCCTGCAGATACCTTAACCAAGTAATCAAAGTGATTACCACCACTTTGGCAAATTCAACCAATTGAAATCCTGTGCCAATAGGCTGCAATCAGAAGAATGCAGTATCACTTCTCTGATATTCCTGCCACAGATGCAAAACCTGAACCTAAATGTGAGGGAACATCAGACAAACCCAAATTGAGAGACATTCTACAAAATGGGGTTATAATCTTCAAAAACATCAATGTCACGAAAGACAAGGTAAAGCTGAGGAACTGCTCCACACTGAAGGAGACTAAAGAGACATGGTAACGAAGTGAAACACCTGAATCTGAACTGCATTCTTCTGCTATAAAGAATATTCTGAGGACAACTGCCAAAAGTGGAATTGGGTCTGAGAATTAATGTTTATTTCCAGATTTTGACTGTGTAAAAGACTGTCCTTGTTTACAGAAGGTGCACATTAAAGGGGGTCATGGGGCTCTCCCACATTTGATGAAGATGTGGGGAAATGGACACTTACAGGTTGCTGGTGGAAATGTAAACCTGAATATCCATTCTGCATGGCCGTTTGGCAATAAACTGAACAGCTATTCTACTTGTAGGAATTTATCCTTTGAAAATAATCATGGATGTGTGCAAAGGATGTGCCGCTACACATGCTATATGGATGTGTAGCTACAGGAATGTTCACCACTCCAATCATGGAAGGAAGAGCAAGAAGGATGTCAGTGTCCATCGCTAAGAGACTCGTACATCGTGCTCCGTTCATATCAGGGGTATGACGCAGCTGCTACAATTCTGTCGGACATTTATGATGGAAAATGATTATGATATATTACATTAGAAAGAAGCTTATGAAATAGCATTTTTTAAAGAGTACACAGACAGTAAAAGGCTCATGAATACATATTAAAAAGTTAACAGTGGTAGCCGCTGTTATATCTAAATGGTGGGATTATGGAGGATTTTACTTTCTTGATTTTGCTTATTCTACAATCAACATTTAATAATAAAAACTCACATTTTATTCCTCAAGTGAACCCTTTTTAATGAAGTACGTCCCAAGGACACGAAATTCTGGCATAGAAGGAGGTCTTATAAATCAAAGCTGTACCCTCAGGAAACTGAGATGTGAAAAAGCAGAAGGGACTTGCTTAAAATCACATGGCTGGTTGGCAGAACAAACAGCCTGTACCTGGTTTCCAGCCCAAAGCTATTTCCACTCTACTTCACTGCTTATCTCTATCACCTGTTTGGAAGACCAGACATTCCACCTTTAGAAACCTCCCTCTAGTCAGTTTTGCCCATTTCGGTACTTCACCTCTCTAAACTCAGACAGCATCCTTCATGAAACCAACAGGCTCCTCCCTGGGACAGGAGGTGCTGGTGGTCAGCTGGGACAGCAATTACCACATCACCCTCAGGACACCTTGAGCCTCCTGCCACAACTCTGGCATGGTCTGTTCCTACCCAATCCAATTGCTCCTCAACGGCAGCCAGATTGCTCAATCTCCAAATATTTACTGGCCTGAACGATGCGTGCTGGGAGCCCCGGTTTATCTGCAAGGAACATGTAACCTGGTGTTAAATACTCACAGAATAGATGGTGTTTTCAAAATTCTTATTCCACCAGGTTGATTGGGAAATACATCTTCCAAGAAAAAATATATGTGTCCAACTGCAATACCTAGAGTCAACCAGAAATAAAGGATGAGGGAGAGGATTAGAAATTTGATGGCAGGAGGCTCTACCAACAAAAATTTCTTCTCTTTAGGAAGAAATGTCAATATACTTATTAACATCTTGAAAACTAATATTGTAGTCTTTGAGCATATAACTATCAGATAATCCTATAAGAGCTGTATATGAAGGCCAGGCAGGATTAACAAGAAAAATAGTGACAAAATAAGTTTGCAAGTAAAATAATAGAAAAAGTAGTGCTAAGAATCTTACCCAAGAGGTCCACAATGATTGAGTTCCCCAACAACAAGGAAAAGCCCATGAGCACCCAGGGTAGAAAGGGGGCCTGGAAATTGAGAAGGCCGAAGAAGTTCATGCGGACATATGGGTTCCTTCGGCTCCACACGTAGACAAGCATTATTGTAAAGGCCTGGCCCAAGAAAACTAAGCTCACAAACAAACCAAAAAGCTAGCGGTTGGCATTAAGGAAAACAGCAACATTAAGTATAATAGGGAAGACTGGGCAAGGGAACTAAGGATTGTGTTCTAACACACATTTGAATTAGGAAAGGCGAGCAGTAGTTACATCTTTAGGAAAAAAAAAAAGCCTGAAAATAATTACCCAGAGCGATCAGGCAAAAACCTGCTTAGGCGACATCATCTGAAGTGTTGCTAATTCAAATTAATATTCTGCTTTCATGAAGTTCTTGCCTCTTTGGAGTATGTGTTAATTCCTTGGTCAGTGATCACCATGAGGACCTTTACAAACGTGAATCAAGCCAGCTGGAGCAAAACCATCTTGCCAGACAGGGCTACATTCAAGTCTGGTACTCAGTTGACAATTCTTTTTTCAAAAAAGTAATTTATTTAACTAATAAGAAACTACTGTATAGCACAGGGAACTCTACTCAATGCTCTGTGGTGACCTAAAAAATGGGAAGGAAATCCAAAAAAGAGGGGCTATATGTATACGTATAGCTGATTCACTTTGCTGTACAGCAGAAACTAACACAACACTGTAAAGCAAATATACTCCAATAAAAATTTTAAAAAAAGTTTTGATGTTGACCAAATAAACGTCTTACCAACTTAGCTTAAAAGTAAAGTACACCCATCAACAAGAATACATCTAAGATACTTAATAGTAACCCACCTGGGTTAACAGTTCCTCTGACTTGCTCACAGTAGAAAAGCATCCTGTCCAACCTCTAGGCTTAGAAAAGCTGCCACATAAAGTATGCTGTAAAATAAATAGGAGCCTGAAGCTAATATCTGGGGGGTCTACTTTTATCTGTTCATTCCGAGTATCTAGTGAATTTTGGGAGACAGATGAAAAGCTTTAGGAAGAGAGAGGGAGTTCTTTAGTATTTTCCTGTATTTGTTCTATTTGTCGAAGGATACAGTCATTAAGAATCCACCAAAAAGGAACATAAATACAAAGTCTGCTGTCCGACCTCGGAAAGAGCCTTCTTCTAGCATTCGACAGTAACGATATCTTAAGTTCCAAGTTAAGAAAATGTTAAGCACACAAATATGAAGAAAGTAAAATTTTTTTTTTTTTAAATTTTTTTTGCGGTACGCGGGCCTCTCACTGTTGTGGCCTCTCCCGTTGTGGAGCACAGGCTCCGGACGCACAGGCTCAGCGGCCATGGCTCACGGGCCCAGCCGCTCTGTGGCATGTGGGATCTTCCCGGACCGGGGCACGAACCCGTGTCCCCTGCATCGGCAGGCGGACTCTCAACCACTGCGCCACCAGGGAAGCCCAAGAAAGTAAAATTTAATGTACCACTTAAGTACACTTGGACTCCACTTTATGTGTAAGAAGTCAGCCTTTGTTCCTATAAGAATATTTATGGGTGGTAGTATGGCTGCCTCTCTTTTACCAGGCATTTTAGGCAAGGTGAAGAGAAGATCGGCTCCATGTTTTACAAAAACTGTTCCTGATTGGGGAACTAAGCCAGACACCACATAAACATGCTTCCCATCACCTACTACACCTTTTCAAATTTGTACTGTCTTTCCCATGTTCAGCCACACCATAATCTACACCATCCTTGCTTTTTCACAACCTAATTTGGAGGAAATCCCCATCAAGAAGCTTCATGTAAAAATCTGCTTTTTCAGGCCAGGGAGTTAAGCATTGCTATACCTCAGTCAATAAGGAGGCATTACAATGAAAAAATTTAATTATTAGAAACTTACCAGAATGATACACCATACAGAAGACACAGGAATCCATCCTAGGGCAGGAATCCTGTCACCCCTAAAAGGCCCTTTGTCTACTGCAGATGAGCTGAGCTGTAACTCCCCTCTTAATCCAGAGGGTCGGGGTGCAGGAGAAATGCCCTGCTCAATGGCCCCAATTACCATCTGATCAGAGCACAACTCTTCCTCTCTTTCAACAAACTGGAACATGGCGAGCCCAGGAGACACGGCACTGTCTTTCCAACCAGTGGAACCAGCAACCAAGATCCAAGGAGATCTCAAGTTCTCCATCCCCCATGAACCCACTCCCAGGTTGTGTTTTATCACTTGGGGCCCATCAGTGTTATTTTGTAAGTACGCCTCAATTAAATCACTTCTGCTCTCCTTTGATCAGATCTGTAAGTGGCTTATGGGCAAAAATGTAAACATTTTACGGTTAAATACCTCCCATTTGAATAAACAGTGACCTATAAACACCCTCAAAACATTACTAACTGACCAACTATTCTGTGTATCATTGAACCAGTAGCCAGAAGTTACAGCTAAGATGGTAACAAAAATAACAGGATTAATAGTTTCAAACAATATTGTATTTCCTAAGTAAACCTAAAGTTTTTATGCTAACCCCACTTAGTAAAGGATACAGAAAAATCATGTTAAATAAAAAATTGAATCCAACTGGCCCAAAAAATAAGAAATTGGTGATTAGCCTCCATATCTGTTAAAAGAAAAAAATCAAGAGAAAGATAGATTAAGTAAAATATACCAGAAAACATTTTTATATTAAGACGAAGGAGATATCCTATGACTACAAGGGTTGGAAGGCCATGAATAGGTGATACTATGGCTGAACTCAAAAGGGAGGCACACAATCTGACACTGAATTTTTGTGCTGCTTCAGTGAAAGATGTCACTTGCCCCAGGAAATTTCTAAGGATAGTAGGACAGAAAACTTGAAATTGTGATTCTTTTTTTTTTTTAAACCCATACTATATGGTCAGGCAAATTATGGGAAAAGTTTGATGGAAAGACTAGGTTAATTTGCAGAATAGTGCTTTCATACATGTAGTATCACAATCTAATGAATAGTCTCAAGATATGAAAGGAAAATTGCTGGATCTAATATCAATTGCTAAGAAATGTTTCTATATCAGTTGTCAGAAACATCCAGAGTGAAGAGTAATTCTAAAGCAAATACTCAAGTTCTAGTCTGAACAAAGAGCCAACTCCCTGTAAGTAAAGACGTAATACTTTAACAATTAGAGTCTAATTGGTAGATACATAGACACTCATTTTCAAACCCTGATATACTCTTACCCACCCAAACTATCCACACCTGCAATAAAAACAACTACTCACAATGACAGAACACTTAACATTTAAAGTGTTTTAAAATATTCTGTTCTCTCATGTGATCTTAATTATCCTGTGAGATGAGCAGGTTGGCACTACCATCCCCATTTCACATAGGAGGAAAGTAAGAGACCTGGATGACTTTAAAATGGCCTGCCCAAGGACACACAGCTTGTATAGGGAGACTGAACTCAAACGTAGAAATCCTAATTCCAACTGCAGATACTGGTGTCAAGCGTTTAACCTCAGGGGCTTCCTTGGTGGTCCAGTGGTTAAGACTCCATGCTTCTACTGTAGAGGATGCGGGTTTGATTCCCTAGTTGGGGAACTAAGATCCCACATGCCACATGGGTGGCCAAAAAATCCCCCCAAAAAACAAAAAAACAAGAGTTTAACCCCAGGCAAAATCAAATCTCGTTTGTTTGGATGGAGCTATAGCTCCCAGCGAAGGCCATGTGAGTAGAGGAGGAAGAATGCAGTTACAAGGGCCCACAGGTCTGCTTTATGCATCACTTAATTCTTAAGAATTGGTAACTTTTTTTTTTTTTTTTTTGGTACGCGGGCCTCTCACTGTTGTGGCCTCTCCCGTTGTGGAGCACAGGCTCCGGACGTGCAGGCTCACTGGCCATGGCTCACGGGCCCAGCCGCTCCGCGGCATGTGGGATCTTCCTGGACCGGTGAACGAACCCGTGTCCCCTGCATCGGCAGGCGGACTCTCAACCACTGCGCCACCAGGGAAGCCCCAAGAATTTGTAGCTATTAAAGTTGAAACAATTCAGGATTGTTTACTACATACTAACTGCATCCAGGATTTTAGAGTCCTCAACCTAGTGAGGAGACAAGCATATAAATAAGTGCAAGTATGAGATGAGAGATATAAAGAAAGTATTTACAGATACCCTAAGGACACAAGGGAGGATGAATCTGAGAAGGCTACACAAAAGCTGCATCTGGAAAGACAAGCTGGAGTTCAGTGGGTATACAGTGAATGAAACACATCTGGGACAGAGGCAACAGCAGGTGTAGAGACAGAATTACTGGTTTTGGGGTCTCTCTCTTACTCCAACTATAGCCTATATGATCATTCTAGAACAGGAAAACACATCTCTCTTTTAGCACTCAAATTACTGGAAAGGACCAGCTCTCACTATAATCTAATACACTGCCATGTTGTCTTCGATGTCAGTCTTCTGGAGTTCTGTTAGGATGATGTGATTCCTGGAAGATGGATCAGAACACTAACTGAACTGAGTTTCTGAACAGGACCATAACAGTAACACCAAGGTGGTAGGTGTGGTACATGGTGGTGAGTGCACAAAATAAGGGCATCCTGTGAGACTCTCCCTGGACAGCCAGCTGATCAGTCTCCTCTCAATCTGTAACATTAACTTTGAACCAGTGATTCCTAAATACAGGAACTGGACACATCAAATCAAAACCATGCAGGGAACTTTAAAAATAAAATACAAATTCTTAATTCCTACACTTGGTGATTCTGATTTGGTACATGATGAGGAGCTTGAGAATCTCTTAAAAGTTCCAGGCTGCAAGAATCACTGCTTTGTACCCTGCCCCCCCCCCCAACTCCATAAGCCTTATAATCAAGTATTCCCACTGAATTCTTTGAGACAGTATATGACAGGATTAGCTACTAAAATGTAAGAAAACCAAGTTTAAAAACTGAGGCATTAATGGCGGTTGTGATGGACCACTTACTTGAAAGTGTTTAAAGATTAATTCGGGATTGAAGTACAACTGAAAAGGTGTGATCAATTCCAACTGCTGAAATAGAAAAAGAATTTCTTCAAGCAAGTCAATCAAGAAACAAAATATCATCCTTTACAACAAAAGATTAATAGGGCCAGCAATTTCCCACTCTCAGTCACTTAGACTGAATCATTTAAGGCTTTCTTCTTAGGCTGGAGGAAAAGGATGGTAAAGAATTGTGTAGAATTGATACAATTCTTTGTATTCCCCAATACCTAACACAAAGTAAAAGTCTGTTTGATGTTTCAATAGTTAAGGGTAATGTGAAGGTATGGAAGACAGGTGGTGATATCTTAGATACAGGGCAAGTAAGAGCAGCTGCTACGAATCTGTCCAACACATGGGCACCACCTGAAACAACTGTGTGAAGCAACAGAATTCACTCAAAAGAACCAAGACTCAATACCCTGCCACCGTGAAGGCTGGGTGCTTCCAGCCAACCTCTATTACAGACTCTCTGTATTTCAAGACTTTTCCGCTCGACAACTTCCAGCTTTCTATCCTCAATATCTACGTTTCTCCAGTAAGCGGACCCTCCTTCCACTAGTCACCACATTATCATCTGGCCACCGCAGGAGTTCTCAGACACGTTTCCTGGGTGGGCGGCTCCCACCCAAGCCCTGACTTGGTACAGATCCTGCCTTTATTTCTCAAAAACTGACCCTCAGTCCTGATCCCCCAGCCCTCTTGGAGCAGCACTCCCTTCTAGGGTCACCGGGTAAGCACTCACGGGGCCACTCCGAACCCCAAAGTGAACCCTGTACGCCTCCACCCACCCTTGAGACCAACCCCTCTGAGCTTCCCGGAGGCCCAAACCCCAGTTTCCTGAGGACCCGGTTATATCCAGCACGGATAATGAGAAGCTGGCGCTGCAGCTGCTCACCACAGCGGCGGTGGTGAGGACGCAGGCGGTGGTGTAAGCGCGGCTGACCGGTGGGATCTGCAGGTACTCCAACCGGAGGCTCTGGTACGCCATCTTCCCCGCCGCCGCCGGCCCCCCACCCCCCCCACTTCCCCTTCCGCCAGTCTGTCCCAGAGGCGGGGCGGGATCAGGGCGGGATCAGGGCGGGGCCCACCCCTTTACGCTGCTGCCCAATCATTGCTGCTCAGTTGGTCAGCCACCAATCGCTAGAGCCCGAATGAAAGCACACCCGCCAATCACGAGTTGTGTCTCCGCGGCGGCCCAGCCTCGCTTCTCCACCCACCTACGTCGCGGGAAAGAGGGTGAGTACCGCTTCCTTCCGCCAATCCCCGCAGGCCACAGCTAGCTTTCCCGCTCGCCCCCTTTCCGTCAGCAATATAGGTTGCCCCCGGACAGCCAGCCAATCAGGAGCGCGGTAGCATCTTGCCCTCGCTCTAAGGCAGCTAGCGGTCGGAATTTGAGGGAGTTAGCGCTGCCGCCTATCTCTGGCAGCAGGCGGTGGTTTAAAGAAGGTGGCGGGAAGCCGGTCTTTGGTCGAATTCGTCACTCTCATGGTCGCTTGGGTAAGTGCCACGGGGCTGCATTTTCTCTGAAGAGGAGCGAGAAGGGGTGGCACTGGCTGAGGCCTCATCGCCGGGCGCTGGAGCGGCCCGATGGAGCAAAGTCTCCGGTGGGCCGCGAACCTCCACCCTTAAGGTTCCGGCATGCAGCGGGGGCGCGGGGCCTGCCGGGAGCCAGTCCTCAGGCCGGAAGTGGTTCCTACTCCGTTGTTTCTGGAGCTCTAGCTGCTCTACTCGCTGAGGTGTCCTGGGCACCTCCCGCGTTTCACCTGTAAATATCTATTGAAACCGTACTCATCCTGCCCTCAGGAAATCTAAGGCTTGCGGAGAAGATAGGCCCGTGATAATAATATCCTAAAGTAGGACTTGGCCAGTGCCCGAAGAGAGGTCCTGATGGGAATTCAGAGGAGGGGGTGGGTCCCCAGGGAAGTGTATTTAAACTGACCCTTGCAAGATATTTGGCCAGGCATCTTCTCTTGAGGGAAAGACATCACAGGGAAAGGCCATATAGCTTGGTTTGGTTGGAACAAAGAGTAGTCAGATCATGGCAGGCAAAGTTAAGAATATTATACTTTATTCGGTGCGTTATAAGGAAGCACTAAAGGTTGTTGGAACAGGGAGTGGCCTCGTCTGGTAGTATATAAGGAAGGAATTAAGTAAAAGGCTGGAGAGAGTGGTTTTTAAAAAGGATATGAATGGGTAATTTACAGAAGGAGAAACCTTAAGAGTTAATACGTTTCAAGTGGTGCTCAACTTTACTGGCAGTTGGAGAAACGCACATGAAAATATTTTTACCTGCACCCCAAACATCACCCTCACAGCCTATTGATAAATCAGTGCTGAATGTTTTGCCTACCCTGGTAAGCAAAACACCTTGACAGAGCTTTGGCAATGTCTTGTAGGGATGACAGGCAAGATTGGAGTTTTTTGAGAATCGCAAATTTGGTTTAAGGTGGATTTTTCAATTTGGAGGCTTGATTAGGATTGGGTAGAGCTCATGAAAAGCAGTCCAGCATTGGTAGAAACAGCTGAGGCAAGGGTTTCAGAGAATCTTGCTGTACAGATTGTTGGTGCTTAGCATTTCAGAGTTGATCAGTCTTTCCGGGGGCTCATAATGAACAATCAAGCCGTTTGGACAATGAAAATATTACTCAGGTCTCCTAGAATAGTAGAGTCGTGCTAATGTAAACAGTAAGCTGTTTGGGGAGGCAAGGAGACTGTCGATAGTTGCAGTCCTCTGTGTCCAGCCTGTGTGGGGGTTAGATGGTTTTGGTTTTCAAAAAGCAACACTGTAAAGCAATTTTACAAGATTGGCAAAAATAAGAATTTTGAGTAATATCAAGTGAAGGCAAAGACATGAGAAAGAAATTCTCATATACTGCAAATGGGAGGGTAAACCAGCCTAGCTGTACTCCCACCTCTAGTGTTCTGGAGAACATTTTAGCGGTATTTAGTGAAATTATGTATGAGTAAACTCTGTGGCCCAGCAACTATGGACAGTGGACACATGAAGTACGGTATACGCATATGGTAAAATTAATGGAATACTTCAGTTAGAACCAATGAAGTGGGGCTTCCCTGGAGGCGCAGTGGTTAAGAATCCACCTGCCAATGCAAGGGACACAGGTTCAATCCCTGGTCCGGGAAGATCCTACATGCCGCAGAGCAGCTAAGCCCGTGTGCCACAACTACTGAGCCTGCACTCTAGAGCCTGTGAGCCACAACTACTGAAGCCCACGTGCCTAGAGCCCGAGCTCCACAACAAGAGAAGCCACTTCAGTGAGAAACCTGTGCACGTCAACGAAGGGTAGCCCCTGCTCGCTGCAACTAGAGAAAGCCGCGCACGCAGCAGTGAAGACCCAGTGCAACCAAAAATAAAAAAAGAACCAATGAAGTAAAATAACAATGGAGTGTAATAACATGAAGTGATTGCAAACATAATGTAAAGCAAACCGCACATAAAGAAAACTGTATTTTTCAAGACTATACAGTTGACCCTTGAACAACGTGGGGATTAGGGGTGCCAATCCACCCAGCAGTCAAAAATCCTTGTGTAATTTAGAGTTGGCTCTCCATATATGCAGTTCTACATTCACAGTTTCAAGCAACTGTGGGTTATGTAGTACTTTAGTATTTACTACTGAAAAATATCCACATATAACTGGACCTGGGCAGTTCAAACCCATGTTGTTCAAAGGTCAACTGCATGTCTAAAACCTGTTAAAGATGAATTAAAATTAAAGATGAACTGAAAAGGCATACATTAAAACACTGGAGTAGGTTCCTATGGGCGATGAAAGAAAATAAATAAGAGAGGACCTAGCATGGACCAAATATAGAGTGCTATGAAATAGGAAGTATTATCACTTCAATTATGCATATGTGAGGTCCTTAAAAAGGAGGACAGAGTGGTTAGTAATGGTCAGATGATGAAGGTCCTTGTAAGCCATATGAAAGAGTTTGAAATTGATCCTGAAGGCATAGGGTAGTGTTGAAATTAAAATCCTGTTAATCCACAGAATCCTCTCCACAAGACATAGAAGAGAAAGCAGTTTTATTACTGAATAAGCATATCTGGATTACAGTGCATTATAGGTAATCTGTGAATGAGACGACAAAGACAGAAAGAAATTCTACCCTATTTTATACAGCTAAACCATTACAACCATTCTATTTTTAGCCATTACATAAGTTCTCAAGATTAACAGCATCTTGTCCCATAAAAAGATGTGACTGCACCACTTGCTTCAAATTATTTCATAAGGTTCATCCTAAATTCACCTGGTAATTGAGGTAGCCATTTTTTTTAGCTAATTACTTTGCAGGAATAATGAAACTATCAATACTTTTATTTCTATGACAAGTATATGGTTACAGCTCAGAAAAAGGTCCCTAGGTTAAACACCCACAGTGACAGGGAGATAGGAGTGCTATTTTCCTAGATGTTTACATTTAAAAGGAATGTCTCCTGGACCCTTGAGAAAACATCAGGCTTGCTCAGCTTCTAATGGGATATTTTTCAGATGGCAAGGTTGGAAGGACAGGGGAGTTGAGGACCTTGGCAAGGGAGCCGTTGAAGTGATGGATCATGGAGCTTAAAATGGAGAGAGGAAGAAGTGAGGTGGGAGAGACTGAGAGCTAGAAAAAGAAGATCAGAGGGCTGAAAGTCTTGACGATTAAGGTATAATATGAATATGCGAATGAGCGTTGGAAGACCAGCATATGAGGTTGTGGTCAAAAAGTAGGAGCAGCTGGGGAAAGAAGTTACAAATATCAATCGCCATGTGGCTAAAAGAGTGGAGACGAAGATCATCGAAACTCAAGAAACTGAGTCTCTAGGGCATTGGTAAGATCATCCATGTAAACTTGAAAGTTGTCTGGGATGATAGAATTCCGAAGGCTGATCCATAGGCCAGAAGCCTCAGTAACTGAGAGGTGAGGGAAAAGGACAATGAGGAGGAAGAGGGAGGTTACAGGCTGATGGAAAGAGCCTCAGCGAGGCGGCGTTTGTATCCTGCTGCGGATGAGTGAGGCTGGAAGTAGCATCAGGTATCAAGGAACATAAACTTCATATTTTTTTGTCTGCTTCTTTGTTTTGTTTTTGTTTGCTTTGCTATCTGTAATGTCACTTGTTACTTTCATCAGATGATTTTTTTGAACACAAATGAAATTTTTTCTTATTACATTTGCAGATTTTTCACATTCAAAATTAACAAAGCAAAATAAGCCAAGATGTCTGTTGATCCGATGACCTATGAGGCCCAGTTCTTTGGCTTCACACCGCAAACTTGCATGCTTAGGATCTACATTGCATTTCAAGATTACCTATTTGAAGTGATGCAGGCTGTTGAACAGGTTATTCTGAAGAAGCTGGATGGCATCCCAGACTGTGCGATTAGCCCAGTCCAGATTCGTAAGTGCACGGAAAAGTTTCTTTGCTTCATGAAAGGACGTTTTGATAACCTTTTTGGCAAAATGGAGCAGCTGTTTTTACAGTTGATTTTGCGTATTCCCCCAAACGTCTTGCTTCCGGAAGATAAACCTCAGGAGACGCATCCTTATAGTGAGGAAGAATTCCAGCTTCTCCAAAAAGAAATTGAACAGTTACAGGAGAAGTATAAGACTGAATTATGCACTAAGCAGGCCCTTCTTGCAGAATTAGAAGAGCAAAAAATTGTTCAGGCCAAACTCAAACAGACATTGTCTTTGTTTGATGAGCTTGAAAATGTTGGCAGAGACCACGGGACTAGTGATTTTAGGGAGAGCTTGCTGTTCCTGGTCCAGAACTCCAGAAAACTACACAATATTAGAGACAATGTGGAAAAGGAAGGCAAAAGACTGAAAATATCTTAATGTCTAAATAATAAAAGGAGTTTGTCAGAATGTGGAATGATAAGGGGTTTATATCAATGACCATTCTGATCCTAGTGAACTGTGTACTTTGGGGGCGTCTTCTTTGTTCACTCTTTCCTGTATTCCACGGCCTCCTCTTTTTTGGTCCACTCTCCTGAAGCATCTATGCACTACCTTGAACTAATCTTGGAAGCATCTGTGCTTAGCAGCCTCTAATGGGTGGCAAGGGATTCTTGGTTCAATAACGACTCATTTGGGGACATGGCTGAAGAAGTAAAGCTTTCCCTGGCCATTTAAAGATATTTGTAAAAGTTGTACCTTGGTCATTAGTCCTCTGTAACCTTGATCCTTTTGCCTTACTCTTTGGATGAGACCAAATGAGAAAAAGGTTAAGTGGACATCTTCTTTATTTTTTTTATTATTATTATTATTATTTGTGGTACGTGGGCCTCTCACAGCTGTGGCCTCTCCCGTTGCGGAGCACAGGCTCAGGACGCGCAGGCTCAGCGGCCATGGCTCACGGGCCCAGCCGCTCCGCGGCATGTGGGATCTTCCCGGACTGGGGCACGAACCTGTGTCCCCTGCATCGGCAGGTGGACTCTCAACCACTGCGCCACCAGGGAAGCCGGACATCTTCTTTATTAACCAGCCACTGCACTGTGGGACAGCCAACACAGACAGCTTGTTCTTGCCCAGTAACTTTTCTCACACGGGGACTTTAATAACTCATTGAAGGAAGCAAGTAGCAGAAAAAACAGCTATGACCTTTAGAAAGAAAAAAGAAGTTATTTTGTTTCTAAAATAAATCCTTTCCATGACCAAGGCCTTGGTGAGGTTAAAGAGTTTACTGTCTTGGAGCCCAGCAATGGAAGACATTGGACAAAAAGGAAGCAGATTTCACTGACATAGAAAAGGAAGCCTGGAACATATCCAATAGCAAAATTTCTATTAACTGACTATTAGGTATTTATACCTTTTTTTTTTTCATGCTTCAGTTAGTTTTGGAATCTGCCTTGTACCTAATATTTAATTATTTATTCACACTCATAAGCATCAAATATTTAGTACTCTCAGTGATAAATTTTAGCCGTGTCTTGTGCTTAAATTCAATGGAATCTAATATTTCCTTTTGTAACTAATCCACGTAAAATGTTAGATCACCCAAGGAAAGGGGAGAGATAGCAATAGTTGCTCTTAAGGTATTACTTGCCTTCCACGTCTTCCTAAAGAACAGGATTTGGAGTTTCTCCTTTATATAGAAGTGTAACTTAGGGTGTTAATATTTGCAATTAAATATTCATCAGTTTAGGAAGCCTGTGTTTACCTGGAATATGTTTATTATCAAAGAGTCCTTTTTTCCAATCCTGTACATTAAATATATATGTTTTTAAAGCATTGATTTGTGATTTTCTGCTGTATATAACGTCATGGTATGCATCCTTCAGTATGACTTTTTACCCAAATGATCATTTATTTTTATTTTTTATTTTTGCATTTGGAGCTTATTTAAAATCTCCTAGTGTAGTGGGTTGAATGGTGATCCCCCAAAAGGTATGTCCATGTCCTAATTCCTGGAATCTGTGATTGTGCCTTATTTGGAAAAATGGTTTTGTAGGTAAAATTATGTTAAGGATCTGGAGATAAGGAAGTCATCCTGATTTATCTGGTTGGGCCCTAAATCCAATGACAGGTGACTTTATAGAGGGAGATTTGAGACAGACAAGGAGGAGGCCTTGTGACCACAGAGGGAGATTGGAGTGATGCAGCCACAAGTCAAGGAATGCCAAGAGCCACCGTAAGCTGGAAGAGGCAAAGAACAGGTTCTTCCCTAGAGCCTCCAGAGGGAGTGTGGCCCTGCTGACCCCCTTCTTTTAAATTTCTGGCTTCCAAAACTGTGAGAGAATACATTGCTGCTGTTTTAAGTCACTAAGTTTGTTACAGTAGCTGCAGGAAACTAACATACCTAGTGAAATTAGAAATTAAGGTATTCATAATGATGTAGGCTGCTTATTTATTTTTTTAAATTTATTTATTTAATTTATTTATTTTTGGCTGCATTGGGTCTTCATTGCTGCACGCTGGCTTTCTCTAGTTGCGGCAAGCGGGGGCTACTCTTTGTTGCGGTGCGCGGGATTCTCATTGCGGTGGCTTCTCTTGTTGCGGAGCACGGGCTCTAGGCATGTGGGCTTCAGTAGTTGTGGCACGCGGGCTCAGTAGTTGTGGCGCACGGGCTTCATTGCTCTGCGGCATGTGGGATCCTCCCGGAGCAGGGCTCGAACTCGTGTCCCCTGCATTGGCAGGTGGATTCTTAACCACTGCGCCACCAGGGAAGCCCCCTAGGCTGCTTATTAAGGAAACAACAGCTGAGATCTGCTTGGCCTCATTATATATGCAATAATATGGTTTGTTTGGATACGGTTAAAATATGGACCTGACTTGGATAGAAGGGTGAAATCCATAGTATTTAGAACTCGAGTCCATTACATGTTGAGTAAGTGCTTAATACTTGTTGGATATTAATACTGTGACTATTTGTCATAGTAGTGTCTCTGCAGGAATAAATTAATATACTTGGCCCCATTGTCCTCTAATAATTAAATTCCTCCCTCAAAACTTCAGAAATAAATCAGGATAACAAATACTTGGTTACCCACTCTGCTTCATTGCCTCATCTCCCATCCAGCATCAGTCTTATCCAATTTCCTACTTCCCTCTACATTAGATCCTATGATTTTGTAATATCAAACCTTCAATTTCCCGGGACTTCCCTGGTGGTCCAGTGGCTAAGACTCTGTGCTCCCAGTGCAGGGGGCCTGGGTTCAGTCCCTGCTCAGGGAACTAGATCCCACATGCTACAACTAAGAATTCACATGCCACAACGAAGATTCCATGTGTGGCAACCAAGACCTGGTGCAGCCAAATAAATAAATATTTAAAAAAAACACAGCAGTCTCCCTAGATGCCAATTCCCAAGCTTTCCCTTGCATTTATTTATTCTCCGTCATTATCATGCCTGCTCCCCACTGTATACTTCCAAATAGACTTTTCTCATCCTGCTGCTGCAGTGACAGGGTTTGGGATGGTATTAATAGAAAGTAAAGAGTGGACACACTACCACCCTTACAGAAGTAAAAAGAATTATAAGGAAATACTATTTAAGACATTCTGCACTCAGTTCTGATGTTGGGAAGGGGACGGTGTTTCCCCATACCACCAAGCACTTTTCATCACCAGGTCAGTGTCCTGCAATTCAACTCAATTCTGACACTACCTGGAGATAGCATCAGATTGCACAGATTAAGGGTTCAGTCCCACAAGACTGTCCTTCACTTCAGATGCCAATCAGAAGCCTAGGCTACCTGTGCTTCTGACTGACTGGCTATAAATCAGAGGTTCCCAAGACCCCCTCCTAGAGTACAATTAATTTTCTAGAGCAGCTCACAGAACTCAGGAAGCCTGTTTACTCACTGGATTACTGCTTTATTATAAAGGATATATGAGTCAAGAACCAGATGAAGAGATATACGGTAAGGTCCTGAACAAAGGAGCTTCTGTCCCTGTGGACTTTGGGTCTGGCATGGTGGCACATGTAAACATTCTGATTCCCCAACCTGGAAGCTTTCCAAACCCTCTCTTTTTGGGTTTTAAGCAAGCTTCATTACATAAATCATTGGCCATTGGTGATTGAAATTGGATCTCTAACTCAAACCGTGTATAAAAATGAAACTCAGAAATGGATCAGAGAGCTAAATATAAGCATTAAAACTATAAAACTCTTAGAAGAAAACATAGGCTTAAACCTTTGTATTCTTGAATTAAGCAACAGTTTCTTAGAGATGACACCAAAAACAAGGAACAAAGGAAAAAAATAGATAAGATGGACATCATCAAAATTAAAAACTTTTGAACTTCAAAGATACCATCATGAAAGTGAAAAGACAAACCACAGAATGAGGAAATTTTTGCAAATTATATCTGATAATAGACATGTTTAGAACATATAAAGACCCATAGAATTCAAGACAAACAGCCCGATTTAAAAATGGGTAAAGGATCTGAATAGACATTTCTTCAAAGAATATATACACTTGGCTAAGCAAATGAAAAGATAATCCAACATCATTAGCCATCAGGGAAATGCAAATCAAAAGCACAATGAGATACCACTTCATACTCACTAAGACGACTATAACTTTTGTTTTTAAAGGTAAGTTTTGGCAAAGAAGTGGAGAAATTGGAACCATACAGTGTGGTGGGAATGTAGAATGGTGTAGCCACTTTGGGAAGCCAGTACATCATAGGACAAATGTCCAAAATAATTGTTTCTCCCTTTAGCATTTGTGATCTGCTAAAAGTCAGTTTACTAGATGTCTATTATTTTTGCCTGCCCAGTATCCATGGTCTTGATAACTTCAGTTTTCCTTTGGGAAGCTGTCTCTTTCCTATAGTGTGCTGTTTTCATGGGGGATTCTTATTAAGATGTTTCTTTTGCCTTCTGGCCAGAAGTGGGCATGTGAGATGTGAGCTTAGCTAGGTCACTAAGACTCTCTAGAATTTGATCTTTTTTTTTTTAAGATTTTGATTCTTGGGGCTTCCCTGGTGGCACAGTGGCTAAGAATCCACCTGCCAATGCAGGGGACACGGGCTCAAGCCCTGGTCCGGGAAGATCCCACATGCCGTGGAGCAACTAAGCCCGTGCGCCACAGCTACTGAGCTTGCGCTCTAGAGCCCGCGAGCCACAACTACTGAAGCCCATGCGCCTAGAGCCCGTGCTCTGCAACAAGAGAAGCCACCACAGTGAGAAGCCCGCGCACCACAACAAAGAGTAGCCCCCGCTCACCGCAGCTAAAGAAAGCCCGTGCGCAGCAAAGAATACCCAACGCAGCCAAATAAATAAATAAATAAATAAAAAGAATTTGATTCTTGAGCAGCATGGCACAAAGACCAAAAAAATTGTGCCCTTTTGTTTTTATAGTTAAACTCTGGAATGGCTGTCCATTAGTACTTGCGTGGAGAGGCTGGATATTTTGGATATATTGGAATTCCAGAAATGGGGGGACAATTGAGAGCTCTATATAGGGAGGCAGTGGAGGGGATATGTGACCAAATATCCTGGGACACTTAAACTATAGAAAAGGAAAATTGGCCAGGTCAGACACACATGGATGGTGTGAGGGTAGTGAAAATTTAATTTAGTTAGAAAATATGGGCCAAGCATTGGAGTTCAATGAAATCAGGAATTTCAAGGAGATATGGAGAATTTCAGGTATTTCAGGAATGTCAAGGTATGGGGGCTGGGGGGAAGGATGGGCAGGGAACTTCCCTGGTGGCGCAGTGGTTAAGAATCGCCTGCCAATGCAGGGGACACGGGTTTGAGCCCTGGTCTGGGAAGATCCCACATGTGGCGGAGCAACTAAGCCCGTGCGCCACAACTACTGAGCCCGTGTGCCACAACTACTGAAGCCCGCGTGCCTAGAGCCTGTTCTTCACAACAAGAGAAGCTACCGCAATGAGAAGCCCGCACACTGCACTGAAGGGTGGCCCCTGCTCGCCACAACTAGAGAAAGCCCATGCAGCAATGAAGATCCAAAGCAGCCAAAAATAAATTTAAAAAAAATTGTAGCCATCCTAAAAACAACAACAACAAAAACAGGTATGGGGAAAAGTAAGGGCTAATAGGGGAGAATATGGGGGTATGAGAAGAGAGGTTGATTTTGGGGCTGGGGTGAGCTTAACATCAGGGATAGCAATGACGAGGTGAATGTTAAGGAAGACTGGAGCACAATATTGGGGAGACAGTAATAATCCAAGTATTTGAGGAACAATACAGTGAATCCTGAAATAAAGGGATCAAAGGGGGCTGGATATTTAGGAGAATATTGGAGTCAGTGTTCTAAGTGCAGAGCAATAGGATCTAATAATGGTATAATCATGGGAACCAGATATTGGAATTTGGGGAAGAAAATGGAGGTCTAGATTTGGTGGCACAGAAAGTCATGATATTTGTGGAACAATGTGTCAAATATCAAGGAACAGGGAACTTTGGTTTTGGGAATGGGGGGGTGTTCTATCAGGGGATTAACT
Organism: Monodon monoceros; assembly: GCF_005190385.1. Classification (NCBI taxonomy): domain Eukaryota; kingdom Metazoa; phylum Chordata; class Mammalia; order Artiodactyla; family Monodontidae; genus Monodon; species Monodon monoceros. The sequence goes on from NW_021703786.1 coordinate 47,614,752, forward strand.
GAGGGCAAAATATTGGGGAATCATATCCTGAGTAGTCACTGAAGGACTGTGTGAGGGATAAGAGGGGCTGTGTGAGGGATTTCCCTGGCGTTCCAGTGGTTAAGACTCCAAGCTTCCACTGCAGGGGGTGAGGTGGGAAACTAAGATCCCACATGCCCTGTGGTGCGGCCAAAAAAAAAAAAAGGAGGGGATGTGTGACTGGGAAACAATGGGACCAAATGTTTGGAGAGCACTGGGCCATGTATTGGGATTCAGTGGTTAGTCAATATTAAAGGACAGTAAAAATCCAATATCCAAGATTGAAAACTGGAAAAACAGAGAGAGGTACATATTGTGGTAACTTGGAGACTTAATTTTGGGGAATAGTGCCTTTTATTGGGGGAAAATTATTGTAGTAAAGTGTGGCTGCACAGCACAGGCTGGCGTTGGGAAATGGTGGATGTCATGCTTTTGGCACTGAAATAAAGGGGCAAGATATTAAGGCATGTAGTGATATGGGATTATGGGCAAACAGAACTGGGAAATTACAAGGCCCTGACATTAGCAAACACTGAGCTTATAAAGATACAAGCTGGGTGAATTAGGGTGCAAATTGTAGAGCTCAGTGGGAGGACTGTCCAGGGGCAGAAGTGTCCTGATAATGGAGGCAAGTGGGGACTAAATACTGAGGGGCAGTGAATAATGCCGCAATGGGATAGTGACAGACCTGCTGTTAGGGGACAGTAGAACTGGACACTGGTATGCTATCGGGACGTGATATGGAGAAGATGCCATTTAGAGGCCTGTATAGCTATTTAGTGGAGAGAGATGCTGTATCTTGGAATGCTGGATAATGGGATGAAATTTGTTTCGGAGGGACAGTAGAGATGTTGTGAAGATTATGGGATGAAACTTGGAGCAGACTAGGAAGTCTGGTGGGCCCACTGAATAGTTGGAAATTAATAAAGAACAGAATATAAAGGAGACTGGAAAAGGAGCATTTATTTCATCAGAGGTACCATAATTACAGATATTTCCAAGTAAAGTATATGCAGTATTAGAGCGTTATGTTCTGACATTTAACATTCATGTGTAAACAGAGATGGCAGGTGGGTAAATAGCCTGCCAAGGTGCGTTTTGGTATTAGGTCTTTTGGGTATGAGACGACAAACCCCTAGGGGTTGGGTAGTTTCCTAGCACGAATTCTTATCAATGAGAGACTCCCTCACCCCCTTCATCTTGGGCCCCATAGCTCTGGAAGGGCTCTGGGCCAGGATGAAGCCCCCCCAGGTCCCCAAAGACAGCAATGACAGCCCCCTGTAGACCCCAGCGCCTCATCCCGCGCAGCGTGCAAGCTCTGGGCGTGCGTCTCTGGAGGTCTACAGCCGTTGGTCCCAAGCCGTCCAGGACACGACGAGACTGTGGCTTCCTGGCAGGACAGCTCCTTCGGCTGTGTCTCGGCTCGGCCCGACATCGGTAGCGGCATCAAACCCTAAGGCAGGGAAACGCACAGTCTGGGTGGGCTCAAGCCTCTGGGCAGGTGGCACGCTACCCCGACAAACTCACTGTGTCCTGCGTTCTCAGGTCCGCCGGTTCCCACGCTTCGGGCACTGCGCCAGCTCGGGGGTCACTACTGGCTCCTCCGGGGGCGATGCAGCATCACAGGGCTTCGGCTTATCCCAGGCCAGGGCGCCGACCCCCACCCCGCGGGGCCCTGTCTCTGGAAGGCGGCGGCCCCGGGTCTGGCTCATCCCTTAAAGAACAGAGGTTGGGCTCGCTGTGCGCGCCCCAGACACAAAATGACAGGCTTCCTCTGCGTGCCCCCACCTCACAAAGCGGTAGGGTCCAAGGACATTATCCTCATTATAAATGGGGTTCAATCGCACCGCGAGATTCTAAACGTTGGAGTCTGTCTGTGTTCCCGCCCCTAATCCCCAGGTGCTTATTTCATTAGCGGTAGCTGCTTTGGACGTTCCTACTGATGGATAGTTAGACAAAGGTAGTGACAAGCAGAGAAGAAAAGAAGCATCAAAAGCTAGATGAAGGGGGTGCGGCGCGTCTCCAGACACAAAATGCCGAGCCCTTCTTTTCCCTTCCCTCCCACCTCAGCCCTGAGCCCATCCCCAGCAAATCAGGCTAGCTGTAAATGGATATAGGTAAAGATGCAGGAGGTGATGGAGAAGGCGATGGCCGCGTAGATAAAGATGGAGAGATGCGGAAAATGGTCGAGATAGCAGCCCTCGTGCAGTGGAGGCGCCTCCTCCTGGGGCTGGGGGCGCGCCGTGGCCTTGGGGGGCTGCCCAGGGCGGGCCCCCTGCGCCCTCCCACCAGTGCGCCGACCGGCCTTCCTGCTCGCGGCCCCCGCCGACTTGGGCCGGCGGACAGCGGGGGGCTCTTCTGGAGGAGGCTTGTCAAACAGGCCTTCGGAGTCAGAGTCGGGGTCCGGGCGAAGCTGCTCGTGGTCCCAGGGTTTGCGCTGGAAGAATTGGTCAGCCATGGGCGAGAAGCGCGGCGAGGCGTGTCTGCCTGTTCCGGGTGGTCAGATCCGGGCAGGGTCGAGGCGCAGCTGGCGGCGGCGGGGCTGCGACTGTATTTCTACTACCGGGGAGAGGGCAGCGTGGGGCGGAGCCGGGGAGGGGCGGGGGCTCTGCAGGGTCTGCGCAGCGTTTGTCTCAGTCGAGGCGCCTCTTGCTCCTGGCTCCCGCTTCAGGCCCCTGCTTGTTGCAGAGGTTGGCTGTACAGGTTCAATCTCCAGGACGCTCCAGGGCTGGCGCCTCAGGAGTCTGTGTGCAACCTGCCCCGTTTCCATGGCAACCTGACGCGGGGCGCAGGAAGGAGGGGGTGCGAGTTGCTAACTGGGATCCAGGGGCGCGAAAAGGGGACTTGGGGCCAAAGAAGCGGAAGTGCAGACGGCCAGGATCCCAGCTCCGCGCGGGGCTGCCCCGAGGAGTTATTTCTCCTCTTAAAAGAAATATTGTGGGTTTTTTTTTTTTGCGGTACGCGGGCCTCTCACTGTTGTAGCCTCTCCCGTTGCGGAGCACAGGCTCCGGACACGCAGGCTCAGCGGCCATGGCTCACGGGCCTAGCCGCTCCGCGGCACGTGGGATCTTCCCTGACCGGGGCACGAACCCGTGTCCCCTGCATCGGCAGGCGGACTCCCAACCACTGCGCCACCAGGGAAGCCCTGTGGGGTCTTTTTTTAATTTTAAATTTTAATACATGAAAAATCTAATACATAATCTTTGTAGAAAACGTGAAAGTTAGAAAGCACTGTGGCAAAAAGAGTAGCAAAATAAAGGCGCCCACAATCCCGAGGCCCAGAGGTAGCACGGTTAACGGTGGTGCATTTCCTCCTGCTCCTCTCCCACGAACGCAGTATCCCAGCCTTTTGGGCGTCTCACATATGGTTAGATTAGGAACAAGTACTTTCAAAGGTTGCCATACTTGAGCCGGTTCCCCCCCCCCCCGCCCCCATCCCCAGGCTCCTCTTGGCATCCCCAAGGCCCTTCCATGGCTTCCACTGGTACTGTCACAGACTGCTGGGTACCACAATCTCCTGGCACCTCTGTTGCACCCAAGGTTCTAAGGCTGGTTGGCGTTCCTTTGTGGAATGTGGGGAGAGCAGCCACTAGGACTTACTTGGGTCCCAGTGGTTTGGAGGGGCACACCGGCCGACCAAACTCAAAATATCATCAGGGAACTCATTCCCTCCTGCAACTGAAAGGTCCAGGGGGAAGTGTGCTGAAACAATGTCACCAGGGTGCTGTCTCTCCATCTTACAGTTTGTCAGGGACTTCTTGCAGGGCAAGAGCCTACTACGTAGTGGTAGGTACTCAGATAAAATTTGTTGAATGAATCGTAATGATTGAATGGCTGTTAGCAGCAGCAGGATCACATGCTCACAGTTTAGCAGGCCGGAGAATATGGAACCCACATACACTGTTGTTGGGAATGTAAAATGGTGCAGCAACTTTGGAAAACAGTGCCCTTCTGAATGCCAGCCTCCTCCCTCTCTGGCCCTCTGAGCACTCCTCCCAGGCCCTGTGAGGACCACATGGGGTCCTAGGAATACACTTGGCTAGAAGAGGAATCCAGCAGGCCCCCCACCTCCCGCCCCCAGCAATCCTCTTAGCTGCAGGCTGGCCTAGGCCTGGATCCCCCTCCGACAGGGCAGTCCCAAGTCACCGCCCAGAGGAAGGTCTAGGGGGGTTCCCTGGTGGGAGGCCAGGAGATCGACAGTGGGCAGAGGGAGCTTTGTACTCACCTGACATCAAGGCCACCTCTGCGCACGCCTGGGCGCACAGCCTGCTCAGGCCCGTCTGGTCCCAGGTGTGGATGGCCAGGTCCCAGGCCTGCTGCTCCCCGTACCGAGCCACCAGGCGTGAGGCCACCTCCATGCCACTCGCCTTCTCTGGCTGAGCCAGGGCCACCCCGGGAGAGTGCCCACAGGGCTCCTCAACAGGCAGCTGAAGCTGAAACCCCTTCAGCCGCTCCTTCATTTCCTCCAAGTACCAGGCCAGCCGCCTCTGGGCTTCACCAGCCATCGCTGCCCGGCTCTGGGGGCCTTGGGGATGTTCATGGGGGAGGGGGTGGATGTTGGGTGGTGAGGGGGTCAGGCAGGCAGAGAATAGCCATCTCCCTTGACCCCTACCAATGCAGGACTCATGGGGGATCATTGCTCTTCGCCTGGTAAACTCCTATTCAGCATTTATCTATTTATTTATTATTATTTTTAAAATTTATTTATTTATGGCTGTGTTGGGTCTTCGTTTCTGTGCGAGGGCTTTCTCTAGTTGTGGCAAGCAGGAGCCACTCTTCATTGCCGTGCGCGGGCCTGTCACTATCGCAGCCTCTCTTGTTGTGGAGCACAGGCTCCAGACGCGCAGGCTCAGTAGTTGTGGCTCACAGGCTCAGTTGCTCCGCGGCATGTGGGATCTTCCCAGACCAGGGCTCGAACCCGTGTCCCCCACATTGGCAGGCAGATTCTCAACCACTGCGCCACCAGGGAAGCCCCATATTCAGCATTTAGAATCCAGTTTTGTAAACCCCAGGGCATCTGCTGATGGATGGTGTTGGGAGAAGGGAGGGAAAAGGGAGTGGGAGGAAAAGCCATCGGAAGGAGGGGCCCAGAGGGGGCTGGGAGACACTGGAAGAGGTCAGGTTCCTGGGGGTGCCGGGATGGGCATGAGGCCAGTCAGGAGAGTGAAGGGGCTGGGATGGGAGGGTGGTGGGTGAGATGGGCGGGGTACCCACTGCTCTGTGTCCCTCGCAGTCTTCCTTCTCCTGGGACCTGGACTCCTGGGACCAAGCCTTGAGGTGTGAGGTGGACAGGAGGTGGGGTCAGGGGTGAGGCAGAGCGGAGGGGGGCTTTCAGAGCCAAGGGGTGAGCACACAGCTGTCCATTCCTAGGTCTCTTCAGCTCTCTCCTGGCCCTGGGTCACTGACTGGGGAGAACAGCCCTGGCTCAGACAGAGTAGGAACAAAAGTCACCAAGAGGAGCCATGTGGGTGTGTAGCCAGGGAGGGAGGGGCCAGGACAGGCATCTTTTGCAGCCTCTCAGTTTTCGGTGCTTCCCAAGCCCCAGTGCACATCCTGCTATGCTAGGAGGGGCACTGGGGTGTGTGTTCCAGGGCGAGGGAGCTGTCTGCTTCGTGGGCGGCACGTTTGAAGCATTCTTGTCTGAAAGCGGAACAGCCCTGCTTCATCACCCGCAAATCCAGGCCTCTGGGGAGTAGGTGCAGGCTTTCTTCCTCTTCTGTAGAATCGGCAGAGGTGGGGGACTCCAGGTGGAGAAGCGACATTACCTAACTCATTTCCTGTTGTGTGATAGTTTCTGGAGATGCCTTGATTTGACCCAGGCTGGAGGGGCCCAGGCCTAAGGAGCTTCAGGCCCCTGGACACTGACTCCGGTGTGGCTGATTCATTTCTCTGAGCCTCAGTTTGTTCATCTATCAAATGGGACATCGTAGGTTTGCAAAGAGGGTTGAATTAAATAAAGGCTCTTAGTAACCTTTAAAAATGTTAGTTTTGTTTTAATGCCCAAAAAGCACAGTGGAGGGACTTCCCCGGTGGTGCAGTGGTTAAGAATCTGCCTGCCAATGTGGGGGACACGGGTTCGAGCCCTGGTCCGGAAGATCCCACATGCCGTGGAGCAACTAAGCCTGTGTGCCACAACTACTGAGCCTGCGCTCTAGAGCCCGTGCTCCACACAAAAGAAGCCACTGATAAGGAGTCCGCGCACCGCAATGAAGAGTAGCCCCCGCTCACCACAACTAGAGAAAGGCCGCACGCAGCAACAAAGACCCAACGCAGCCAAAAAAAAAAAAAAAAAAAAAAGGCACAGTGGAGGACCCTGAGACCCTGTGTGGGGAGAGGTATAGCCTGGAAGAAGGGTGTTTTGTTTTTTTTCCCTCTCCTGACACCAACTCTCTGGACACCAGCTGGGGGCCCTACAACTCAATTCACTTCTGACACTAAGTACCCGGAGTGAGTGAAGACCCCGCGGCTGAAGGGGCTCAGTCCCACAAGACCACCCCCACTTCAGATGTCAGTTGCAAATGGGGTGCCCGGGTTCTCTACCCTTCTGTCTGGAGAGGTCCCCAGGACACCCCCTCAGGTTTGATCATTTGTGGGAACAACTCATAGGACTGAATAAAACAATTCACTTACCGGTTTCTTACAAAGGATACAGCTGAGGAACAGCCAAACGGAAGCGACACACAGGGCAAGGCTGACAGCTTTTTAGGGAGGTTTCATTATGTAAGCATGATTGATTAAATCATTGGCCTTGGTGATTAACTTAATCTTCAGCCTTTATCCCTGGAGACTGGGACCATTCTGGGACCAGCCCGCATTCTGAAGTGATCTAGGGTTCCCCAGCCCTGTCACCTCACTAGCATACAAAACACTTATCACACAGAAGTTCCAAGGTTTTAGGAGCTGTGTGCCAGGAACCGGGGACAAACACCAAATATTTATTCACTTATTTTTCAATTTCTTAAAAAAATTTTTTTTTTACTGGAGTGTAGTTGACTTATAATGTTGTGTTAGTCTCAGTGTACAGCAAAGTGAATGTTACATACACATATATCCACCCTTTTTTAGATTCTTTTCCCATATAGGCCATTACGGAGTATTGAGTAGACTTCCCTGCGCTATATAGTAGGTCCTTATTAGTTATCTATTTTTTTAAAAAAATGCTTGGCTTTGTTTGTGTGTTTGTTTTTGTGTATTTATTTATTTATTTATGGCTGTTTGGGTCTTCATTTCTGTGCGAGGGCTTTCTCTAGTTGTGGCAAGTGGGGGGCCACTCTTCATCGCGGTGTGCGGACCTCTCACTGTTGCGGCCTCTCTTGTTGCGGAGCACAGGCTCCAGACGCGCAGGTTCAGTAGTTGTGGCTCATGGGCCCAGCCGCTCCGCGGCATGTGGGATCTTCCTAGACCAGGGCTCGAACCCGTGTCCCCTGTATTAGCAGGCAGATTCTCAACCACTGCGCCACCAGGGAAGCCCTATTTTTTTTTTAATTGTATTACGAGGGGGCTTCTAGAATTCTGGGTAACATGGGAGACCCCAGGTCTCGGAGGCCAAGCAGGCAGGGGGAGGCTGACAGAGCAGAACAGGAGCAGGGAAATGTGTTCCCTCATTGCTCATCTCCCCCCACTGCTCCAGCCACTTCCCCTCGGCTGCCAGGTCACCTGTGCTGGGGTGTGAGCATGTGAGCTTTAGTGCCCCTAAGCTATCAGACATGAAGTTGGGAGTCCTGGACTAATTTTGAAATTCCAGCATGTCGACAAGTCCAGCAAGAAGAGAGCGTGGAGGGCTGGGGAAGGAAGGCCTCAAATCACACAGCAGGTCAGTGGCTAAGCTGGGGTGGGAGCCAGGTCTCTGGATTCCCAGGCTAAGGATTTTTCCTCTTCCAGTGCATTCTGGGTCTGGATTCTGAGGCTGGCTCTGCCACTAGCTGACTGTGACCTTGGGCAATACCTGTCTCTGTATCTTGTCTGTAAAGTGAGTAAATGACCGCCAAATCCCAACATACTTGTGATGGTTAAATGAAGAATCATGAACGTGCCTAGCACAGGACCTGGGACAGCAGAGGGCAGAGAACCCTGTTACCTTCTCCTTCTCTTTAAGATCGTGGGTTCCTTGGAGGTGGGTAACTGAGTCTTGTCTTTTTTGGATCTAGAAAAGCAGCTCAATGCTTTGCATAGCATTGGTATTCAGATCATATATTTAATGGAGAAGTAATTTAAAATATTAATTTAATTGAATTTTACAAGCAGTGTGTGAATAGTTTCATCGTGAAAACTTCAAGCAATGCAGATTGCTTCATAGAGGTTGCCACTGTTCCCAGTATGCTGTGTCCTTTCAGACAGACAGACACAGACAGACAGACACACATGTATCTACATAAAACATATAGCTTTGTTTTGTAAGACAACATGTGTTTTATTGTACAACAGGCTTCAGTTTTTTGTTATGTAATACTTGCGGCATGCAAAAGGATTCTGCTGTGAACATCCTTGCACGTGCCTTTTGGAATAGCTAAGGTGCCTTGGGATCGAGGCCCAGAAGCAGAATCCAGAGGTTACGCACCCTTCACATTTAAAAAAAAATTTTTTTTTATTTTTACATGTTATTTTACCCATTTTTCATTAAAATCTGATTTTTTCCCCAACTCACATACCTGATCTTTAAAAGAAATGAAATATTTCAACCATACAGAAAAAATAAGAAGACAACAGAAAGAGTGTTGAGCTTTATCAAATCATAATAATTTGGCATATGTGCTTTTTGTCATTTATTTTTAACATCTTTATTGGAGTATAATTGCTTTACAATGGTGTGTTAGTTTCTGCTTTAAAACAAAGTGAATCAGTTATACATATACATATGTTCCCATATCTCTTCCCTCTTGCGTCTCCCTCCCTCCCACCCTCCCTATCCCCTTCACATTTTAACAGAAACCATCAAACCACCCTTCTAAGTGGCTGTGACCACACTCGCGTCAAGCCGCTAAGGGAGCACTTCTCCCCCACACCTTTGCCGATGCAGAGGAAGCGCAGTTTCCCTATGCCAATCTCCCACATGGGGAAAGGAGCCTTCCTGGTGTCTGAACCTGGATTTCCCTGATGAGAGGGAGAGAGGTAGCACTGAACGTGGGTTTGGATGGTGGGTGGTGCCCGGGATGCTTCTGTTCTAGGACCCCTCCCCTCCTCTAGCTGCACTCACTCCCCTGGTGGCCTCATCCCGGCTCATGACTTTAAGTGTCTGCTGTGGGCTGATGACTCCTGCATTTGCGTCTTCAGCCCTGACCCTTCCTCTGAATGGCAGACCCTTTATCCAGCGGCTTCCTTAGCCCCTCCACTCAGCTGTATCACGGCCGTCTCCAACTGAGCACCTCAGGCTGGAGCTCCTGACTTCACCGCCTCCCATCTTCACCTCGCCTTCCCTGTCCACTGGTTCTTTTTTTTAAAAAATATTTTATTTTATTTATTTAGTTTCTTTTAGTTTTTTAGCTGCGTGGGGTCTTCATTGCGGCGGATGGGCTTCTCTCTAGTTGTGGCGCACGGGCTCCAGAGCGTGTGGACTCTGTAGTTTGTGGCACGTGGGCTCGCTTGTTGAGGCGCACAAGCTCAGTAGTTGTGGCGCGTGGGCTTAGTTGCCCTGCGGCATGTGGGATCTTAGTTCCCCGACCAGGGATTGAACCTGAGTCCCCTGCATTGGAAGATGGATTCTTTACCACTGGACCACCAGGGAAGTCCCCCTGCCCACTGGTTCTTCATCTCAGTAAATGACTGCTTGGGATAAAACACTGGTGTCCTCTTCGACTCCTCTCTTTCTCTCAAAACATGCATCGAATCTGTCATCAAGCCCTGCTGATACCACCCTGGTCCAGCCCACCGTCATCTCATACCCAGATCACTGTGTAGCCTCCTAACGCCCCCTACTCCCTGACTCTGACGTTACCCCTTTACTGTCTACTCTCAGTCAAAACCAGCCAGGGACTTCCCTGGTGGTCCACTGGTTAGGACTCCACGCTTTCTCTGCGCAAAACTTTCCAGTACTCACCATTTCACTCTGAGTAAAAGCCAGAGATCCCCCCATGACTCATGAGGCCTCAGATGATCTGGGCTCTGATATCTCTCTGGCTTTATCTCCTACCTCTGTCCCCTTCCCTCCCTCTGTCTCAGCCCCGTCTAGTCTCCTTTCTGTTCCTTGAACGCACAGAGTACACTCTCACCACAGGGCCTTTGCACTGGCTTTTCCGTCCTCTTGGAATGATTTCCTCCAGAGAACCAGAGGCTAATGTTTCCTCGCCTCCTATAAAGCAGCACCTACCCTGCCCCCGATCCCTTACCCAACTTTATTTTTCTGCACAACACTTTTCACCACCTGACCTCATAGATTTTTTTAAATCCTTTTATTTATTTATTATTTTATTTATTTATTTTTTGGCTGCATTGGGTCTTCGTTGCTGCGTGCGGGCTTTCTCTAGTTGTGGCGAGCGGGGCGGGGGGGGGCGCTACTCTTTGTTGTGGTGTGTGGGCTTCTCATGGTGGCTTCTCTTGTTGCAGAGCATGGGCTCTTGGTGCACGGGCTTCAGTAGTTGTGGCACGTGGGCTCTAGAGCGCAGGCTCAGTAATTGTGGCTCACGGGCTTAGTTGCTCTGCGGCATGTGGGATCTCCCTGGACCAGGGATTGAACCCGTGTCCCCTGCATTGGCAGGCAGACTCCCAACCACTGCGCCGCCAGGGAAGTCCCATAGATTTGTTTATTTGCTTATTTTCTGGCACCCTCACCTGCCGATAGACTGTTAGCCCCCCGAAGACAGACTCAGACTACTTTGTTCACTTTTGTGCCTAAGAAAGTGCCTGGTCCACTCTGTCAGCGCACTAAAGGCTGCATGTATGGAATGCTTATCTATTGATAGTTCCTCTTTATCTTTCTAAGCAGCTGCTCACTCTGGCCATTAGATGGCGCTCAAATACTTTCTGTGCATTGAGACACTGTCCTGTTTGGTTAACAGAGGACCCAGAGGTGCTCTCCCTCTGAGGTCTGAATTTTCAGTTATCTGTTTCTGCTGCTTTGGGTCTTTGCTCCTTCCTGATGCTTCATGGCCTTTTAGGAGCACGTTAAAAACCCCACTTTATTAAAATAATGCTAGTTTCTATTAAGACTTACCATGTGAGGGTAATGATACGTCTCACACCCCACTAGGGTAAAGTGATGTTTCTTTTTTATATTCAAATTATTATGACTTGAACCCAAACCCAGATAACTTCTGGAAATTGGCCTCCCTAAAATTTCCCAGCTCCCAGCTATGTCTGAGAGTGTTCCAGGTGTTGCCCCACGGGGATTGTGAAATTGGCCCTCAGTTTCCTTCCTGACCTCCTGTCTTACTACCCTGTGTTGCTTCTGTGGTCTGAGATGCTGTCTCTGTTCCTCTGAGATGCTGGGCCCAGGTGTCTTCTCTGATCCACCAATTCTGTGGGCCCTGCTCTTTTCCTGGCCTCTCTTGAAATGCGGAACAGGCCCTCCCCAATTCTCCCTGGCACAGCCAAGACCAAGATTGGAAGATATGACTTTGAGCGAGACCCTCCTGAAGGATCAGGATAAAGGCAAGTAACTACAGCAGTGGGTCACCTACAGTGACAGCTGCCGACACTGTTCCCAGGACCTGCAGGTTAGGGCTGCCTTTGGTGCCCCTTTCCCAGCTGGCAGCCTTTGTAGCTCCGGCTGGTCTCCATCTGACACTGGCAGACTCTTCTCCACCCTAAAATTCTCCAGTTACCTCCATACCAGGTCAATCTGGCTTCAGACCCACAGAAAGAGAACAAATTCCCCCCTCCCTCCCCAAGTCCACTCCCCTCCCAACACAGGTCCCAGGATTAACCTCCTTCCAGGATGATTGATATGGAAATCCTCTTCCCTTCAGATGTGTGGTTGGTCCAATAAGGCCATCCCAACAGTCTGACAATTCATTTCCCAGAAGTCTGAGTATTACAGGCTTAGATAAAACTGGGCACTGAACACCAATCAGTAAAATCATTTGTTAAAAAATATAATCTAGTCCATCAGGTTTCCCTCCTGACCTTCCTTCTTCTAATCTCTCCCTCAATGTGAAATATCAGGACTTGGTGTCCATCCTACCATGGTCTGCTTTTAATTTCCCGCGAACTTTGACAAGATTACATACAGTAAGTCCCCTACATACGAACCTTCAAGTTGCGAACTTTCAAAGATCGAACGTGCATTCGACTGTCCAGTCACGTAAGTTAGTTCATGTGTCTGGAGTACACTGTCACGTGCGTGCATCCTCCACAAGTGGTTGTGCAGCTCGCCCTCCATCTCCATTGCTGACGATCCTTCAGCTCTACCATCTCCCACCTCCTCTCCCTCCTCCAGTCAGTAACTCTTGTTGCCTGTTTACTCGATGCCAGCCCCTGTATGCCAGCTGTTGTACTGCACTACTGTCCTTTTCAAGGTACTGCGCTGTAAGATTAAAAATGGTTTATTTTTTGTGTTTGTTTTTAATGTATTATTTGTGTGAGAAGTATTATAAACCTATTACAGTACAGTCCTATATAGCCGATTGTGTTAGTTGGGTACCTAGGCTAACTCTGTTGGACTTTCAAACAAATTGGACTTACAAACACGCTCACAAACAAATTGGACTTACAAACACGCTCTTGGAACTGAACTCATTCGTATGTGGGGCACTTACTGTACACCCCCATTGCCATCTTCAAAGAGCCAACGATACTCTGTAGGTACAAAGTATTCTTATTACAGATTTAGATTTAGGAAAAAAATCCAACCCACTTCTCTAAGGTAACCTGCAGGCATAGTTCTTCAAAGGACACAGTCTACTTACATCATTTACAAAGTACACACTCTCTCACTCTGAGTAACCTCATTTGACTTAACTGTATTTAAGGCTCAGCCAAGGGTGATGATTCGTGCCTGTCTTACACGGGTAAAGGAATCCACAATGGGATCCTCATAGAACCCAGGCAAGACACATCAAAGTCTCCACCCTAGGAGTAAGAAACCATGCATAACTTTCTAGGGACACTTTTTACTTTGAAAACATTTCAAACTTACAGAAAAATTGCAAGAGTAGTACAGTGAAATCCCCTATAACCGTTAGCTAGATTCCCCTAATGATTAACTGTATGCCATATTGGCTTTCTAACTCTCTCTGTACACTTACTATTATTTTATTTTTAAATTATTTTTAACTGATTATTTATGAATAAGTTGCAGATGTCATGGCCTTTTACCTCAAACGACTTCAGCAAGTATCTGCTAAGAACAAGCAAAGGACATTTTCTTATATAACCATAGTATGATGATCAAATTCAGGAAATTTAACATTGATATAATACTGATATCTAATTACCTGTAACTTCAGAAATGACATTTCCCCCTTTTTCTTTAAGTTAAACTATTAAGATTACAAAAACAAAATGTGGACATATGTAGAGTTAAAAAGTAAAAATGTCCCTATAACTTTCCCCATCATCCCATCTACTCCCCAGGGGTAACCAGTGTTAGCATCTTGACATGAGTGAAGATACACTTCTCTACAAACTACATGTATAGGACATAATTTGTTTGCAGGTTGATTCTTTTTCTCTTAAACTATTTTGCAGTTCCTTCCATATTAGGACATATGGATCTGTCATTCTTTTCCTGTTTCGTAGTTGGTTTGGAATAATTGATTTAATCAGTCCAATGTGATGGAAATTTAGTTCGTTTTCATTTGCATTTTGCTTTCTACACATGTATGTTTTTGTGCACCCCTGTGAGTACCTCTAAGGGATAGATTGCTAGAAAAGAAATTTCTGGATTGAAGGGAATACATATTTTAAAATTTTGGTTCAGAAGTGTGCTTTTCTTGGGAACTCACTTATTTTTTCTCTTTCAAGCACTTCATCTAGCAACTGGCCATAGTGCCTCTTTGGTTTGTCCTCCGGGAAGTTTTTTTTTTTTTTTTTTTTTTTTGCGGTACGCGGTCCTCTCACTGTTGTGGCGTCTCCCGTTGCGGAGCACAGGCTCCGGACGCGCAGGCTCAGCGGCCATGGCTCACGGGCCCAGCCGCTCCGCGGCATGTGGGATCTTCCCAGACCGGGGCACGAACCCGTGTCCCCTGCATCGGCAGGCGGACTCTCAACCGCTGCGCCACCAGGGAAGCCCCTGAATTGAGGTTTTTAACGACTGTCCTGGGAGTGGGGAGTGGGGCCAATGACAGTATCTATTGAGTGGGATCCGCTTCGCGCCAGGCCCTTTGCGGAGCCAGGTCACTTCATCTTCCCAGCAATTTTCTAAGATGGGGGTCATTGTCCTTGTTTTGCAGATGAGACCAGACCTGAGAGACTCCACAATCCACGTCCTTATCCCTGTGCCACCTGCTGCCTCCGCTGATGTGTTGAAAGGTGACGGGTGAGTGTATTCACCTCCAACAAGCTTATTGGCTCATCACTCCCAAGGCTGCTTTTAAAAGGCAGCTGGGATGCGGGTTAGCTTATTCTGGTCCTCACCACTGGGGGAGGCCTCAGCCTCTCAGAACACACCTGTGTCCATTCCATTAAGTGGACTGTCACTTCCTCCCTCCCCCTGGAGGCTTTGAGCTGGGAAATACAGAGGTTAGATGATGACCTCTGAGTGTACGTATCCAGCTCCTTGGATGTCAATCAAAGCAAAGGGGCTTTAACTGAGGCAGGAGGATCTGGGATGAGCTCTGGGGTAGGACTTCTGCCCAGTGAGAGGTGCTAAGTGCAGGAACAAGTTATGGGAGGTAAGTGTGGAATTCCCCTCTAGGAGCCTTTAAGAACAGGCCAAATCCTCTGCCATCTGAGGCTAAGCGTAGAGAATTGATGAGGCCCCTTGTGACGGCCTCGCTAAGCCTCCTTAGAAAACTACAAATCTGCTATGTCAACTTGTCGTTAAACTCCATTACTCAAGGCTCTCTTTTCCTGACAAAATTTTCCTTGGCCATCAGGTGGTGATAGTTCAACAGAAATAAGACTGTACAGGACTTCTTAGAGCCACGAGAGAAAGCATTAAGAGCAGTTTAAGAGTGTGGTACCAAGACAGGGAGACCTTTCTGGATCTCCTGGGCTCCTACTCTGATCACTGTTGGTCAGATCACAGGGCAGGGCCCCGCTGGCCAGTGAATCCTGGGCGGATGAGGTGGGTGCACTTTCTCAAGGAGGCATGGCCTGGAGCAGTCAGACCAAGGCCTTTTGATCTGCAGCGTTTCTCCCAGACTAGGGAGGTGTATCACTCCAGGGGTAAAAGACCTACAGGGAGAAGCCACTGATCTTTTATTTTGCCTGTCTACTCCCTGGACTGTTACTTTTTCAAGAGCAGGGATTATGTCTATCTTGTACACAGCCATACTTCCAGCACCTAATGCAGTGAATTAGTTGTATGTACTAGAAGCTCAATATATATTTGTTGAACAGAGGACTGAATGAATAGTAAGCCAGTCCCTGGCTTCTTGGGGCTTTACCAGTACTTGGCTTCCTTGAGCAAATTGGTCCTTTACCTTCTTGCCTTTTTCCTCAGGGTTTTGCCAAAAAACTTGCACAAGACCTGTGGCTAACACATATTTGCTGAATTATGGACTCCCTTGACAGTATAACTGTGCCTCTTGTGGACACCAGGGATCCTGCTGAGTTTGGTCCAGAAGAGTGGTTCTCTCTGCATGAAGCCAAATGGGTTAAACGCCTCAGTCCTCATCTGTATCTATTGAGGTTATTTGGTTTTGATTATTTTTTCATCTTATACATTTTGTTTTTGTTTTAAATTTTTATTGGACTATAGTTGATTTACCATGTTGTGTTAGTTTCAGGTGTACAGCAAAGTGAATCAGTTATACATATACATATAATCCACTCTTTTTTAGATTCTTTTCCCATATAGGCCATTACAGAGTATTAAGTAGAGTTCCCTGTGCTATACAGTAGGTCCTTATTAATTATCTATTTTATATATAGTAGTGTGTATATGTCAATACCAATCTCCCAGTTTATCCCTCCCCGCCTTATTCCCGGTAACCGTAAGTTTGTTTTCTACGTCTGTGACTCTATTTCTATGGAGTTTTAAGTTCTGAATTCCAGTCCCTCCCATGTCACTACAGTGAAGGGTGTGTGGTGGGAAAGTGGCAAGAGGTGGTGCTGGAGAAGCAAGTTGGGGCCAGACTGTGAAGGGCTTACTGTGTGAATTCATTTGGCAGGGAGTGTGTTTGGTCAATTTCTAACAGTGTTCTGCACAATTCCAGGCAAAAGTACGTGCTCAGTAAAAGATGCATGATTTCTAATTGTGCAGGACTGTGCAGAAGGGGTGGAAAATGTAGACCTGGCTCTAAGCTCAGCCCCCTGGAATGGCTCAATTAATACTCTCTGAGGGGTAGAAGAGAAAGAATCCCTATTTCCGTTGATTTCTTATTTGTATTTGTTTACCCACATCTGGACTAACTAAAGGAGCCGGTTCTGGGTTCTTCCACGTTGCTTTGCACTATCTCAGAGGAAAATGGCTCAAACCCTGTAAGCTCTGGTATGATGCAGAGAGCTCTGATGTCAGTGCCCAAAGTGCGTCAGCAGCAAAAACGTCCCCAAGGTCAGGCCCCACCAGGCAGGGAACTGGGCATCAAAGGCAGGCCCCCCTCTCTCTCTCCAAACTCTGGGGCACCCACTCTCAGGACTCTGGTCTCTGCACCACCTTGGGAAAATGCTGAAGCTACAGAGGCCCATTGAAAGGCTCTGTGTCAGGTGACCTGCCTCTCCTTCATCCTTCGCATTAATCTGCCCCTGAGCCATAGCCTGCATCTGCCCCTTCTCTCCATCCCCTCTGCTTCTCATCATTTCTTCTCTGGATTCCTGTGATAATCAGGTCTCAAAACTCTACTCCCTGCCTCTGGTCTCACTGCTTCCAACTCATCCTCCACATAGGCAGCCAGAGACATCCTTCTAGAACACAAACCTATTCATGCCACACCCCTGGATAAACCCCTCTGATCGCTCCCCATTGCTGTGTGGCGTTCCAGGTCCTCTGACCTCCGTCCACACTTCAGGTCTTACCTGTATCCTCTCCCCGTGCGCTCCCCACTCCAGCCTCATCTTGTCACTGTCCCTCAAGCCACCATGTTCCATCCTCCACTTGGCACCTTTGGTCAGACTCTTCATCCACCTGAGATGCCTTTCTCCTACTTGGTGAAATTCTCATCTAAGGACCAGTTCAGATGTCACTTCTTCCTGGAAGGCTTCTTCCATTGTCCCAAGCACAGTTTCTTCTTAGGCCTCACATAAATTATTTTCTATCATAGAGGGCTGTGCTCTTGTCTGTCTCCCCTCCTTCAGACCATGAGCTCCTTGAGAACAGGAATTGTACCTTATTTCTTTCTGTGTTCCATTCCTCTCACTGCCCTGCAGGGTGCTTGGCACATATTTGGTACATAATAAGTATCTGGAGAATTGTAAAATTAATTGAGCCCACAGGATGGACACAGAGACTGCCTTGTGGGGACAGCCTTTTCAGTCTAGAAGGGCAGACAGAAGTTGAGAAGGGACACGATTGAAAGCAATGAAACTCTGAGAACAGAGGGGGTGGTACATGAACTACTGGGGTGTGTCTGTCCCTTGGTGCCTTGCTTTCAGATCCATGCCTGCCCTTCTCCTGTAGCTGTTTCTCAGGCCCCTTGGCACTGCCTTCTATTTTTGGCAGGAGATTGGAGCCTGGCGGGAAGGGAGAAGTCAGGGCATTTCCCCTTCTCTCTGCTGTGGGCAGAGGAGGGCATTTCTGGCCATGGCTGAATCTGCATGGCTGTTCCAGATCCCTGCTGGACATACCTGTCTCCGTGGTCTCACTTCCTGCTGGGCAGCCTCTGCTGTGGTCCTAGCTCGGGCTGGATGGTCCTGGCTTCTGGGTTTTGGTAACACCATCATCCCCCCTGTGTCCTGCAGCCCTTGGAGGACGCTGGCCTCCTGCTGTTGTTAATTTTGGGGTTGCTTCATCATTCCTGTTTGGCTTTTTAGCTCTTTCATCCCCATTGTGGCCCATCATCTGTATTAAATTCCCTGTGTTTGAAATACTAGAATGGTTTCAGTTTTCTTGATTGTCCATTGCAGTCTTGCTGAGACCAGCTGAAGCTTCAGCCCTGGGGTTCCTGGACTAGCCTCTGTCCTTGCTTCTACTCACAGGGGCCACTTGCCTTGACCAGAGTTTTCCTGGAAGGCAGCCATTAGAGGTCAATATAAGAGCCAGAGTGGTGCCCTGTCGTCATATGCCTTATGATTCCCTTTGGGTGGTCTTGGAGATCTGATCCTTGGCTGAACCAATTTTTCCATGCCTTTTGGTTCCTATGAAGGAAGATCTTAGATCCTGGAAGGACGAGGTAAGGGTGGTGGTGCAAGACCACAACCCACATGTAGCCACTACTTTCAGGAAGCTAATCTCCTTCTGTGCCTCGACACTTAGAAGAAAACTGTTTGAAATACATTCAGAGGGTAGTAAACTTCTGGAATTCATTATGTCAAGAGCTGGTGTTGATAGGATATATAAAATCCTTCCTGAGAGGCCTGGCTGAACTCAACAATTGATCTGTGTAGGATTATTAAGGGGAATGAGTCTGTCATGTGGCCATCCTCACTGTGGGACAGTGATAACGTATCTTAGGGGACCCCACTGGAGCCAGGACCTGGGCTGGGTGGCCCCAAGGCTGACCCCATGGGTGGTTCCCACACTCCTTTGCAGGATGGCAGGAGGTGAAGAGACTCTTCCAACTTCTGGTGGAGTTAAAGATGTGTGGATTGAGATGAGAAGAGTGAGGCTGGAGAGGAGTTAGATGGGACACTTGAAGCAAGTGGATGGGACCAGGTGCAAGCTTCCCTTGGAGTGGAGAAATGCAAATATTGAAAGCTTCAGTTTAAGTCAACATGACTGTTATTGGGCAAGGAGATGGGAAATGAGGAAGAGCACAGACGGGGTGAGGAAAAGAGATCTGGAGACCAGAAAAGAGAAGGCCATTTCCGCAAGGGTCATTGTGGAGAGAGTATGCCAGCAAAGACAGGAGCTCAACACAGATGACCATGCTATAAGATAGAAACTTTTGGGACCTCCATGGGCCAGGTATGTGGGAACGCAGAGGTGAAAGTGACATAGTTCCTCACTCACGCTCTAGTTGTGGAGACAGGTAATAAAAAAGATGGTCATGATTCCATGTGGTAAGTATTCTCGTGCGTGGTGTGCCCATTGCTACGGAAGTTTGAAGAACTACCCAGGCATCCACCAAGGCCAACTTGGGAGGTCAGGGAAAGCTTCCAGGAGGAAGGGACTTCTGGGTGGAGTCTTGAAGGATGAGTTTCAGTTTTCCAGGACAAGAGGAAGCAGTGAAGGTGTGGAAAGGTGTTGAGGGCATCCGGAGGGTGGTACTCAAAGGCCTGAAGTGAGTGAGAGAGCAGGGCCAGTCTTGGGAGCTGGGGTGGAGTAGAGAGCTGCGTGGCAGAGTGGTGATGGGAGTCCTCTGAAGTGAAGAGGGGAGTGATGGTGGAGTGTGTCTTGAAAAGCCTGATGCTACGCTAGGAGTTTGGGGACTGCTCTCCTGTGAGCAGCGGAGAGCTGAGAAAGGAATGTGGCAGAGGAGTGATACACTCAGATTTGTGGTTTCGAGAGATGACCCTGACTGCAAAAGTTCAGACTGAGGCGGGGAGACTGCACGGGTTCTTGCGGTCGTTCATCTGAGACTCTAGTCTAGCAGACAGTTAGGTCTGGTCCCGCCTCTGACCAGGATCCGTGGGACTCCAACGGGGGCAGGAGTGAGAGAAATGTCAGGGCTGGCCAGGCTCTGAGATGGGCATCCAATCTCGTGCACAGAGTGCTCTGTCCTCCACAGCCGACGTGGGTCTGACCTTCCGTGACTCAGTGGGGCGAGTGCTTTGCAGGTGGAGGCGAAGGTTTAATAGCTGCGATGAGTTGTGAGAGTGCGGGTTTCTCGGGAATGGATGTGAAGGAGGCAACTGTATACAGCTCAATTCCTTTATTAACTTAATGAGTTTGGCTGCTTTCCTGGAAATGCAAGTGCCATTTGGCACCATCACTGCTGCTTCAGAAAGGGTGTCATTAAACTGAGAATCTGTAGGAATGCACAATGGTGATAAACGAAGCTGCCTGGGAGATTACAGAGCATCATGCAGGCTTTGCAAGGACCTTCAAAATGGAGAACACTCTCGCTCTGAGGTCAGTATGCAGCTAGGGGCTGGGGGTGGGGTGGTGGAAACCAGAACAATTATCTGGATAACCCAATCCAAGCAGGTAGTAATGAGGAATATTTGAAGGACTAATATTAAAGTTATACCAAAGTAAAGCTGAAGCAGAGACTTCAAAGGGGCCAGACCACCTCCCAGCCCCCCATTCACTAATGCAACCCCTAGTCCGTGTTTCTAAAGGCAGGACCTAAGTGTGGAGGATTTATTCTTTCCATAGCCTGGCTCTGCATCAGATTGTCCTCGTGGTTCCCAGACCCACCGGGAGAACCTTGAGATAAATCACTTCTTCCAAACATGAGACCAGACTTGGAAAACCAAGGGCTGAGACCAGATCTTTGGGCAAGATGGGAACAGAAATCTCTCTTCCTGTTTCTTTTGTTCTTTGGACTGGGTGGGGACTTGAAATTAGGGGGAGACTGGGGCAGTCATTGGGCTTTTGAATTCATCGTATTGTTGTGAAACTCTTTCTTTCTGAATTGAGTCTGAACCCGAGAGTTGCGTGTGGACGCCATGGGACAATAAAACCTTCCCGGATGACGTCCGCCAAAAGACTTTGTCATAACTTAGGTTATGCCAGGTTCCCAGGAGCCACAGCTGCAGGGAGCGTGGGACGAAGCGGTCCCGGCAACCCCCTCTTACGCTCTCTCTGGCCCCCCCAGCAAGCCTGTAAAGGTGGTAGCGGTCAGTACTTTGCAGGTGAGAAGTGGAGGCTCAGAGAGGTAAAGATGCTTGGCAAAGCCCACTTAGTCGGACTGAACCCAGATTGTCTTATGCTGAAGTGCGTCCCTCCAGACCTGTATCCGTCCTTGCTGATGAGGAAGGCGTATATATGGGGGGGGAGGGGTGAGCTGGGACGAAGCGAGAGAGAGGCGCGGACATACGTACACCACCAACACCAAACGTAAGGCAGATAGCTAGTGGGAAGCAGCCGCAGAGCACAGGGAGATCAGCTCGGCGCTTTGTGACCGCCTGGAGGGGTGGGGTAGGGGGGGTGGGGTAGGGAGGGTGGGAGGGAGACACAAGAGGGAGGAGATATGGGGATATACGTATGCATATGGCTGATTCACTTTGGTGTACAACAGAAACTAATGCAGTATTGTGAAGCAATTATACTCCAATAAAGATGTTAAAAAAAAAAAAAAGGTCCACGTAAAGTCAGGGGTTTTTTTTTGTTCGTTCTAAAAAAAAATTTTTTTTTGCCACGCGGCGTGCAGGATCTTAGTTCCCTGACTAGGGATTGAATCCGTGCCCCCTGCAGTGGGAGCACAGACTCTTAACTCCTGGGCCACCACGAAGTCCCTTAAAGTCAGGTTAGAGCTCAACCCAGCCTGAGAAAAGTGTCTGTGGTTCCCTCCATCCATCCCCTCTTGGCTCCCATCCCAGGCAAGGATTCCACATGGTTGGGCGCTTTTATAAAATTTTTAATTTTTCAATTACACGCTCATTGTAACAAATCCAAACAACACAAAAGTGGATAAAGCAGGTGGAGAAAGGCCCCTCCTCCTTCTCCCAGTTCGAGAACTTTTTTATGCTTATGACACATTGAGTAGTGGTTGAAGGTGCCTCTCCGGGATCAGACGGCCAGGCTGGACTCTGGGCCCCACCTCTTACTAACTTCACAGCCCTGGGAAAATTACTTAACTTCCTGATGCCTCAGTTTCTTTTTCTGAAAAATGGTATAAGAGTACTCATCTCATCAGGTTGTTGTAAGGATTAAATATTTAGATAAATGCCTGGCAAAGAATACGTATTCAATAAATCATTAGCTATTTTTATTACATATGGCTTTTAAAATCCAAAATGAGTATTAACACCACACAGATTGTGCTGCAACTTCCCTTTTCACTTTACAATATGTTGTGGATTTCGTTCCAAGCCTGTACATATGGCACTTTTAAAAATGGTGGTGTAGAATTTTATTTGTATGGAGGTACTATGATTTATTCGTTCAGATACGGACAGACATTTAAATCATTTCCACTTTTTCTTTGTTTTTATAAACAATGTTACAACATGGTGCTTTTGTAAGATACACATTTTCTAGAGGTGGGATCACAGGATTTTGGGAGATATATATATATATTTATATTTATATAGATAGATTTAAAAATTGATTACATATTTACAAATTGTTACCAAAATATGTTGCCAATTATATTCTCACTGACAGCGTAAGAAAACCTGTTTACTCAACCTTAACCAGCACTGAATTTACTCATAACTACTGGATTAAAGACATATCCAACTAACTTTGTCCATGATAAAGATGTTCATCCAAAAGTAAGCTAGGTCCCTACTTTACACCATTGAAATGCTCAAATGGTATAAACGAAACCAGCAACCCACAGAAAAGGATGGCAAAGGACATAAAGCCTTTTTAGCACAATTTTGAACTAAAGATGACTATGCCCAGGGAGCGCTATTCAAAACGTTCTCTAGTCCTTATGACACCTACTCATTACTACCTCTCCCCCCATTTTAGAGATTAGAAAACTGAGACATTGAGAGATCAAGTATCTCGGGGTTCTAAGAGCAGAAAGAGAGCAGAAGCCCCAGGGCACAAACACTTTTCAAGTGTCCTCTTGCCTCACTTTGCAATTATACCATTAACCGGAACAAGTCACATGTCGAGTTCAGGATCAGGTGGGGGGAAGAAAACTCAGTGGGGTGGATACAAGAAGGAGTGAGCAAATTTGGAGCCATAAATGCAACAATATACCACAGCGAGGGGACGTCATGTTGGGAAAGAGCCACGATTTATTTCTACAAAGCATGCAAAAGGAAAAGGTGGTTGTAGAGACAGTGCAGGATGTAGGATAGTTTGATTTCAATACAACGGGGCTAAATTGGACATATTGGAGGAAATTTGGAGAGAAGGGTTAGTTAAGCCCATTAGGCAGGGAGAAAAGGGTTAGCATTTAGGACTGCAAATAAGGATCAAGGGACCTTACTATCTGTTTAACTTTTAATCAGTGCCCGGCTCTGGACTAGGCATGTTGTATGCATTGTCTCATTTAATCCTTAGAGATGCAGGTGAGAAAACAGGCTCAGAGAGGTTAAGCAACTTGCCCAAGGTCCCACAGTGAGTAAGTATAGATTTGAGCCTAATTCTCTCTGGCTCCCAGGCCTGAGGGAACCAGGGATTGGCAGGATGGCAGTGAGAGAGGAGGAGAGGAGTAGAGAAAGGAGTGCTGAATCGCAGAGATCTGTAGCATCAAGTCACTTCCGAGCTGGGCAGAGTGAGCCTGGATGAAGACGCCTCCTGACAGCACAGAGGCTTAGATGGTGAATTCCTGGGGACAGCGGCCACTTTCTACTCCAGCCCTCCTGCCTGGCAGCATCTGGCAGAGTAATAACACTTAGCGCTGAGGGAGAGGGTCCCGTGTGCCAGGTGCCGTGCTGAGGCTTTACAGCCCTCGTCTCAGTCCCCACAACAGTACAGAAGTGGTAGATCTGCTATTACCCCCGTTCTATACATGGGACAACGGCAGTCAGAGGATTAGGTACCACGTTCATATTCACAAAGTGAGAGGAGAAGCAGGGCTGGGAGGCAGGGTTGTGGGACCCTAGGTTCATGCTCTGAAATGCTCAGCGACACTGCCTCATGGAGAGAGCAGGTGCGCCAAAGGTGACAGTAGTGGGAGATGGAGCATCTGAATATGGAGACCCTCATGGTGAGGAGTTTGAAGCTTCACCATCGTAAACATGTGGGGGCTTATTACTACCAGCCGAGAATCGGACTAAGTGTTTTATGTATTTCAATTAATCCTCAAAAAGTGCTTGGGTTCGCCCATTTTAGAGACGAGGAAACTGAGGACCATTTGCTAAAAACCATACCACATCACTAACGTGTGCTAAAGCTGCCGGCAAACCTGGTCCTGGCTGACCTCAAAGCCTATGCTTACCCGCTGTGCTCTCCATTACTGCATTACCCATCGTACTGTGGCTCCTCCTGGCTGAGCCTGACAGTTACGCCCAAATACCCTTCAAGTGCGCAGAAAAGGAGCGAGGCCCCGGATCTCCAAGGACTGGGGACTTAGTTCAGGTAAAGGAAGTCTGGATGTAGATTCTCTGTGGGAGGGGCACAGGTGAGCTCCAGACCTCCCCATCCTGGGAGGAGAGTTCCCATGAGCTCGAATAAACCAGATCAGGTCCTTTTGCCGTACTCTAAATCTCCAGTGCTGGGCCAGCCATGCAGGCAGGAGTTGAGCAGGAAATGTGTCTTCCCTCTACATCCAATATTTCCCACAACCTTTTCCTCCCCAAAGTCATTAATAACAATCTTCATCACCACAGCATATGCTAACGATTTATTATGACACGGGTAGTAGAACATTTTCATATACACAACATTTTTCATCCCAGGTTGAGTTAATTACAAATGACTCACAAGCAAGGAGCATTTCCTCCAGCAATTCATTGCAAACAATGGTGTCTTGCTCTCCCTTCTCCACCTGCAGCAGGAATTTGCTGCCTTTCTCCAGCTTCTACAACCTTCCCTCATGTATCACCATTGCTCTAAATGAGTCACACAAACCAACGGAAAAGCACTCTGAGACTTTTGACTCAGTAACTTCTTCCTGCTAAAAGCAAGTTCAAAAAATATGGGAGCCCATTTTGAAAACTGAGTCCAAAAGTTTCTCATCGAATGGATCAAGAACCCCAGGGATTGCTCTCACCACCTATGTCCATAAGATGTACAAGAAATCATGGTGTTTTGGAGGTGACTGAGGGACCTTAAAGTTCATTTAGGCAGTGAGGTGACAGAATGCTGCTGGGTGGGAGCAGGGCTGCACTGAGCATAGCTTTCCGAATTGGTGCATTTTCCACAATTTCAAGGTAATAAAATAGGGATTGCAAATACCTAATGTTTATATAGTTCTACTATGTGCCAGGCATGGTTCTAAGTCATATATATCTATATAGATATATTACACAGCATCTCACAACCCTTCTGAAGTAACAGCTATTAGTATTCCCATTTTACAGGTGAGGAAACTGAGGCACCAATTACTAAGTGACTTGTAACTTGCCCAACATCATACAGCCGATAAGGGGTGGAGTCAGGATTCAGATCCAGGTGATCCCACTCTAGTCTGAACTCTTATCTACTCTGCTGTCCAGACTTTCTGTAGCATGTAACCTAAATGTTTTCATATTTTGATATGGTGATTCTGAAGACTATAAATAAAGACATTGTGTGAACAAAGACCGTGAGTTTTATAGAAAAGGCAGTCAAAGGGTTACACCTTTTTTAGGGCTCTCTACCCCCACCAGACAATGGGAACCTCCTGTCTTCTCACTCAACGGAATCACCTCCCTCAGTCCTGTCTCTGTGAGGGATCCTAGTGGAGAGGACCTTCTTGGATTTGGAGAACCTGGATTTGAGGTCTGGTGTCATCCCTTTCTGGCTAAGTGGTGGGAAAGGACACCAGTCTGGGTCTGGGCGTGGTCTTCCACTAACAAGTTATGTGCCCTCGGGCATGTTGCTTTTCTCTCTTGGTCTTAATTTCTGCATTTGCAGAATGAAGGGATTGAACTGGATGATTACCAATGTCACATCTTGCTCCATCAGAGCGATTCTAGTGCAGGTGACAAAAATCATTCATCTGGTGAACCAACTTCAGATCATTTTGGTGGTGGCCATCTTCTGGAGAGCAATTTTGAATTCAAATTCAGGCTCAGAGGAAAAGAGTGGCTTGACCTATTCATGAATCTGCCCCAGACCCTGCAGGAGGTCTGGGGACTGTTCTTACAGATATTTGACACTCCAGTCCTGCTAACCCCACTTTTCAGATGAGGAAGCCAAGGCTAAGTGGTTTTCCTAAGGCCCTACAGTGTGGCAATGATGGAATTGGAGCCAGAAGCCAGTTCTTCTACATATTTATTATTTAACAGTCACTGTATTAGGAGCTGGCATAATAGCTAATAATGGCTGACATTTACTGAAAGTTCACTATGTCCTCACCATGTGTGGTACATTAAATTATTGTTTAGCACATCTTCCTTTCTCCTCAATCTCCAATCCAGAGAAAAGTGAGCGAGAAATGTGTGTTTGTTGTCATATGACCCTGAGATTTTATGGTTGTTATGCAGCAATAGCTAACTGATACAGACATTGGTTCCTAAAGTGGAATCCTCCTATAACAAAACCCTGAAATATGTGGCTTTGAGACATAGTGAGGAAAGTGTTTTAGGAGGTTGGTAAAATAGCACTCGTGTTATTTAATAGTGAAACATTTGGTAAAGCTGTCACTTGCAATAACCTACAAGGTAGAAAAATCTGCCTAAAGCATTTGTCAAGTTTGGTAAAGAGGTTTTCAGGCAAGATGTTGGAAGTATGACCTGGCTGCTGCTAAATGCATTTGAAAGAGATAAGTTCAAAAAGGAATTGGTCAGTTTGCAAGCAGAATTTCAAGGGACTGTAGAGAGCCCAGAGACTGCCAGGTTGGAAAATAAAATGATTTTCACCAAATCAAAAGTGTGGCCGTTACAACACAGCCTTGGGGAGAAGACCAAATTTAGGGCTTTGTATGTAAGACTTTGTGGGTTGCACAATAGCTGGCTGATAGGTACTCTAGGAATCACTTTGCATGTATTATCTCATGTAATACTTATAATAACCCTATGATATAATAATCACATAAAATGTAGTTTATTATTCAGGTATGGTGAGGCCAACTGACAGATCAGGAGTTAGTTACCATTGAAAAGATAGTCTGTTACTCACAGTTCAGAAGAGGAGGGGCCATGCCATGCCATGCAGGGTCACATGGGGAAGCACCAGTGTTGCCTTAGAGGCAGAGGGAATAAAGTGGATAAGAGTCTTTATTGTGGTTTCTGGGAAGGGACAGGCAAGACAAAGTAAGCAGGAGATTTAGGATTGGCTAGTTTGGATAATTTCAGCAGGCTCTGGGGTATAGGGACCGTCCTGAGTTTTCTGGTGTTCAGGCATGTCTGGTGAACAGGCATGGTGTTCATGTATGTCTATGTACAAGGCACACGAGGACACACATGTATGCCTCTACATGATGTGCGTGTGTGGGGATTTCAGGCCTGAAATTAGAACTCTTCGAACCCATCCAACTGGCTCTTTCCTGAGCCAGGCCCTGGGCAAAGAGGTAGCACAGGAGCCCCCGACAGGAACCATTAATTTGCTCTTTTCTCGCTGGGCCTGGAGTAAAATGAAGCTTGTTTTCCCTTTCTACACGATGAGAAGAAGTGTATCGATTTTTCCTCACTTCTGATTGTTCACATTAGAGGCTTGTTTCTAGGTAATTGACATCCAGATCATTCGTTTTACAGCACAAACATATTTTACGGGTCTCTTTCCCCTTTGAGACATAGTTCTGGGTGGATCTGAAACAAGTCCATTTTGTAGCTAGGTGCTTCCTTGCATAGAGAACATCCCTCAAAGAGCAAGTTCAGCTGCTCTGGTGGCCCCCTTTCAATTGCTTCTTTGTTCGCCCATCGATGTGTCCAAAACATTGTGCTGAGTGCCAGTGATTTGTGGACAGAGTCCAAGGGGTGGGCCAGGCTGTGGTTGAGGGGCACCAGGCAGTCCTCGCTTGCAGAACCATCAGTCCAAGATTGTCATGCCAGCCTAGAGGAGGCCTTCCTCCCATCCTCCTTAGGAAGCAGTGAGGAAATTCAGGGATGAGAGAAAAGGAAGAGGAAGGGGAGAGGACAGGGTCAAGATTCGAAACACAAGGCCAGCAGTGTTTGTTTTCCTAGCCTTTGCTCACTTGCATTAACATGGCAAAGGGTGCTGCCCATCTTCCACATCCAATCATCCTCATTCTCAAAAAGAGTTAGTCTTCTCCAAGCCTGTGAACTAGAAGGATGCCTCCTTCCTCTGGTCCCCTCCTTCCCAGGTCAGCATCTGACCCCTTTCTTACATTTTGACCTAGCTATCAATACACATTCATTGTGATGTAATTTCTTTGAAGGCACGAACCATTCCTGAGTCTGTCCCCAGCTTCCCCAGGAAGGACATCTAATACCACCACCTGTGCACTGGGTTCACCCTCATTCCTTGGTGTAAATCCTGAGAGCTCCCTGGGATGGAAAATGGTAGCCACCACTTCCAGATGATGCTGACATTTGTCTAGACACCTAGCATGGACCCCCATCCCAAACCCTGGTTTGTTGTCGTCTCCCTGAGGTCTTCTTAGCTTGATTCAAGGCTAATTTCCCTCCTTCAAGGTGGAGTGAAGAGCAGTAACTTCTTCTCACCTTTCCGTGGAAAGCTCAGGTCCCCAAGCATTAGTGTCACCTTGTGCCAGGAGGAGGAAGTGAGAGAGGGAGGAGGGAAGATCTAGGCTCAAAGGTAATAAAGGGTTATAGCTTTTCACCACCCCCCAGAGGGGTATACATCTTTCTGGCAGCCTGTGGGCCCTGGAGGAACTGGGGTGCCTTGTGTGCTCATGGGAGGATCTGGGATTCTTCCAGGAGCCTCAGCTTGGCAACAATAGAGGTAGGCATTGTGGTGGTGGGGATCTTTTATCACTTTAGATGGCCCCAGAGAGTCACAGAACTTTTTTTTTTTTTTTGGCCCCAGGATCTTAGTTCCCTGACCAGGGATTGAACCCAGGCCCACGGCAGTGAAAGCGTGGAGTCCTAACCATTGGACCACCAGGGAATTCCTCATGGAACTTTCTCACATGGGGCAAATCAAGGACTGCTTATATCCATCCCCCTCTTTGTCCTTCATAGCAGAACCCCAAGTCTATGCCATGTGCAATGGGTCTAAACTAACTAAAGGACTAAGCTTGTTGGCAGCTAGTGGTGCACAGTTGATTGGGAAGAGAAGTGGGTGAGTAGAGCTTCTGAGACAGTGTGTTAATGGAGGGAAAGAGTGTTCATGTGACTTCTCCCTCTTTCCTCTCCTTCTGCCTGATTTCTGCCTGGAACTCACGTATGGCTAAAGCTCCAGCAGACATCCTGGGTCATGAGTGGCCTTGAGGGCGGAGGTCATGGTCTAAGGATAGTGGAGCAGAAAGATTGAAGATCTTAACTCCTAATTACTGTGGAAAACTTTCTACTGCCCATCTTGGGGCTTCTTTTATGTGAGAGGGAAATAAATGGTTATTTCCAGTTTCTGTAACTACTTTCTGAACGCGACTTCTGATGTATCAGGCTATCCAGCCGTAGCTCTTACCGAGAGCAGCCAGGTATTCAGGGGCCGGGTAACCGTGCACACGTAACCGACCAATCTTTTATAATTCTATTACTAAAACCCAAACATGCTCTTTCATCTCCAGCAGAGCTTGGGGTCTAAATTTGGACTGGTGCATCACGATGAGGCTGCATCAGTCTGCTCTTAATTTAAGGCTTATAGGCATCTCAGTAAATTGGGGATGGTCAGGTAACCAAAGGGAGAAAGCATTGTTAAAGAGCGGCAGGTGCAGGGGAGCTGAAGATCCCGGGGGATTTTTCCAGAGCCTTCTCCAATATAGGTCTTCAGAGTAAAGTCGCAACTTACATGGGCTAAAGGTGCCAGGAGTGCCAAGCAGCCAGGCTGTATAGCTCAGCAGAGCTCACTGCCCTTCACCTAGGCTGTGCGTGAACATGTGCAGGCCTGGCTCTCAGTACCTGTTTACCTGGATGGGTTATTAAGGTCAGTGCTGCTTCTGAATGGTTGGTGCCTGTGCCATGCTAGTTAACTATTTTTTTTTTTTTGGCCGTACCGTGCCGCTTGTGGGATCTCAGTTCCCTGACCAGGGATTGAACCCGGGCCACGGCAGTGAGAGCCCAGAATCCTAACCACTAGGTCACCAGGGAACTCCTTAGTTAACCATTTTGAATGTCACTCCTGCATAGCACAAGGCTTTTAAATCTGACAACCTCCTCCCTTGATGATGTACTACTTCATCCTCAGGTCCATCCTGAACCCATGGCATCCAACCAGAGTTCAAACTCTACGTTCATATTAATGATTTATTCTACACTTGTGCATCTCTCCACAATATGGAGAGGAGGGTAATGGCCTGAGCGGGTGTCTTAAAGTGTATAATTCCCAGACTCCTTCTGTGGTTTTAATTCCCTATTTGTCTCTTGATCAGTACAGGTATGCTTTGATTGGGAATTCATTATATCCCACCTGTACAGCCATCTTTTTCTCTGTGGCAAAAATGATGAGCTCTTTATCTTCAAACATATAGACAGCCACCTAGTGTACAGTGTTGTGTCCTTCAGACAACGTTCTGCCTTCTGAAATAGACATTCGCTCAGCATGTGCAAGTACCAGCCCCAAATCTACCTGGAGACGGGGCCTCTCCAAGCCTGTTGTATTAGCTGAAGCGGGACACTTAGAGCTGATCACCGCATTACCGTGGTACTGATGTATAGCCCAGATCCCCGAGTTAGACGGCACAACACTGAGAAAGTGAGCGCTTCAGAAGAAGTTCTCTGCAGCATTATGGATGCTCCATCGTCAACAGCATTTCAGTATTCTCTCCAGAGGAGCTAACAGCACTGACAAAATACATCACACTGCCTTTCCCTTCCACACATCCAGATAAAAGACACCGCGTCTTGATGTGGGGCACATCATGTGGTGATGACAAAACATTATCTTTTCTTTATGAAGAACAGAAGACATTTGGCTTGCTCATAATCTTTTAAAAACTGTAGTCATAGTCATATGTGTATTGCCCGTTAATATGAGATTTTTTTTCCCTCTTAAAGACAATAGTCTATTTTACAATGTGTTGTTAGCCCTCCAACTGTGCAGTATCCATTAGATTTGAGACTCAACCAAAGCCAGAGATAGAAAAAAAAAATTGTCTTTGCTAGTGGTGAGATTCTTGGCTATTACCCCTGTGGGGTGACATACAAGCCAGATGCTTTTTGGCCAAAATTTGTAGTTTAGAACAAAAGAGAAAAGTCTCTGATGGAAAGAATCATCAGTGATTGTACACAACTTGGAAGGTGGTCTGCCTACGTTGGCCATTTTCCTAAGGAAATAACTCAGGTTTTAGAAGAAGGAACCAAGATGGAGGAGAAACTCCGTGTGTAACCAAGCTCGGGGGTGTTCTGGCCTCTAGCATCAATGTGGCATTGCTGTGTGCTTGTGGTGGGAGGGAAAGGGTGTTCCACAGACACGGCACAGAGTTTCTCTTTTTGTGGCTGACACACTTCACTGAGGGTATGGGGAATTTGTAAGAGCAGGCAGGAAGATGTGGGTGCTCAGTGCAGAACAGACGAAAGAAGTGGGGTCGATAAGCCTGGAGAGGGTAGCGGGAGGCTTTCAGGAAAATGATGGCTAATTTCTTTCATTTTTATCAGCTTTATTGAGATGCAACTGACAAATAAAATCATAAGATATTTAAAATGTACATTGTGATGATTTGATATATGTATACATTGTGAAAGGATTGCTCTCGTCTAGTTAATCGATGATGATGTCCAATTTCAAATATCTGAGAGGCTACTTGGGAGGAGAGGGATTTGACTTGTGTGGTCCTGAGAGAAGGTACTGGTACCTGTTGGTGGGAGGACACCAAAGGGAAGAATATTTTAGTCAGTCTGAGGAAGAGCTTTCTCCTTGTTGCCCAAAGATGGCATGGGATGCATGAGCAGCTGTGGAGCCTTGGGCCGGATACCCTGGGAGATGACTCTGAGATGAATTCATGAATGTCGGAAGTTTAAAGGGAGTGTCCTTGTCATCAGTATCTGGGGGGAGAGGCAAAGGAAGTGTGACTGGGCACAGAGAAGAGCTGAGCTGTGATGAGCTGTGATGAGGCTTCAGCTGATCCCATAGGGAGCCTTGGAGCAGGGATGGCCCTTTAGCACTGTCCTGGATTGAGGCAAGGGAGCTGACCATTGGGAACCTTACACTGACCAGTCATTGGATGCAGTTATCCCCTGGGGAGGCAGGGGTGACCTTGTATAAGCCTGCTCTCTTCAGCTGAGGGCAATTCCAGGAGAACAACTCATCTGAGGGTCATCAACCACCAACATTCCTGGAAGCTGGGGAAATGAATGCCTTGGGCCTGAAGTGGGGGAGCTGGGCAGTGCAACATCACTAGTGGGATATAGTGGATTCACCTAATTCTCTCAAATTCACCGTTTGCTTAGCTTCTAGCTTAAAACTCTTAGCTCCTAGGCAACATCTGATTGATAGTCTTGGGTTCCAGAAAGAACAATTCATTCATTCAACTTTCCTTAAAACGATATTCGGAGTTCCCTGGTGGTCTAGTGGTTAGGACTGGTGCTTTCACTGAAGAGGCCTGGGTTCAATCCCTGGTCAGGAAACTGAGATTTCCTCAAGCTGTGCAGCATGGCCAACCCTGCCCCGCCTCTGCCCCAAACCCCTAAAACCCCAACAATATTAATTAATTAATTTTTTTTTTTGCAGTACGCGGGCCTCTCACTGCTGTGGCCTCTCCCGTTGCGGAGCACAGGCTCCGGACGCGCAGGCTCAGCGGCCATGGCTCATGGGCCCAGCTGCTCCGCGGCATGTGGGATCTTCCCGGACCGGGGCACGAACCCGCGTCCCCTGCATCGGCAGGCGGGCTCTCAACCACTGCGCCACCAGGGAAGCCCCCAACAATATTAATTGAGTGTCTTCCTCTAGGAGCTAGAAACACAAATATGAACAGAGTCTCCACCTTCTGATGGGAGACACAGAAAACAATAAACAAATAAGATAATCCTGGTGAGGGGATATAGAATGATTGTGCACAGGTACTCAAAGAGCGAAGTAGTGATACTGGAATTTTGAGTGGTGTTACTGAAACAATATGAAATGCTATGAAGGAGTTTTGTTAATGAAGCCCTGGGGAACAGAGTTCTAGGCAAGAAGAATAGCAAGTGCAAAGGTCCTGAGGCAGGAACAATCTTGGTGTTTTTAGGACTTGTTTAGCTAAGTAGAGTAGGGGAAGATGAACCTGAGTTTTCTGTAAGCCAGCTGCTTCATAGATACATTAAGGATGTAGAAGGCATTTTCAACGGTAGTAGTCAAAAACCACGCATGGCTCTCATGAGACAAGACCCTAGTTCTATCGCAGAGTGTTGACATGAGACTGTCCTTGAACGTGGAATCCCAGTTGGCGTGGTTTGTTTCCTCATCTGAAAAGCTGGGACAATTTCAGTACTCATCTTATTGTTGTGAAGATCAAAGGCTGTGATGCTTGGAAGTGCTTAACTTAGTGCCTGGCCCATAGTTTAAGTCCTCAATAAATGCTAGCTCTTATTTGTGATGTTTAATTAAGAACTGGGGCTTAAACCTAAGATTTAAAATTCTATCCAAGTCCTCACTCTATGTGACCTGCCCCCCACATCTTCATCTCCACCTCCACCTCCACCTCCATCCCCACCCTCATCTCCATCTCCATCTCTCCCAGTTTTTTTTTTTTTGGCCACACGTGGCATGCGGGATCTTAGTTCCCCGACCAGGGATTGAACCCATGCTCCCTACAGTGGAAGCGCAGAGTCTTAACTAACCACTGGACTGCCAGGGAAGTCCTGCTATCTCTCCCAGTCTTAATCTTTGTCTCTCTCAGTCTCTACCTCTGTCTCTCTTTCTCTGTGTATGTCTCTTGGTCTGTCTTTATGACTCATACTCTACCTCTGTTTGTCTGTCTGTCTCTGTCCCTCACTGCCTTTTGTTTTTTCTTTCTAACTCTCTCTGTTTCTTTGCCTTTCACTCGGTTTTTTTCTTTCTCTAACTCTATCTCTGTCTCTTTCCTTCCTTCTGCCAGACTGAGAGCCCAGCTGCCCTCCTATAGACCCAGGAGTAGGCAGCTCTCCACGGAACTGACAAGAGCGGTAGGTCCAGGCCTCCGTTCCTCATTGGGGAACAGAGATGGCTGGCAGTGGTTTTCCTTGAGCAGCCACTCAGCAGGGACTCTCCAGCTGCTGGTGCAGGTAGAGGAACTTCCCTTAGTGGCACTAGCTTCCCTAGAGCACACACAAGACCCCCTTTGACCATGAGAGCAGCTGCCTTTCTATCTCCTTCCCACAAACACACTTAATCCTGCCTTGTACATTCTCATACAGCCTCCAAGGGGGGCTGCGGCAGCAGGTCCTTCCTGGTCTCCGCTGTGGAGAAGCAGACTGGAAGCGGATTTATTTCTCTTGCTCTAGTGGTACATAGCAGCTCCCCGGTGTGGGAGCTGGGGGCAGGCCTTTCGGAAACACATGGAGCTTTCTCTGTGGAAACCTTTCTCAAGGAAAATGGTGGCAAAAAGCTCTGCCACTTTATCCCTCAAAGCGGCTTTCTTTCATATCACCTAAAATGAATTAAATGATGAGCGCCTTGGGATTTCATCTCTCTTGATCCCTTTCAGCCGGTGATGGGTGGAGGGAGGGCTCAGGGCTTGGGGGGAGGGAAGAAGTGCCCTGAGAAGGGGAAACGTGATCACATAATTTACAGCAGCCATGGGTAGATTTCAGCCCTGGCCCCATCACTAACGCTGTGTGATCTCAGGTACAGGATTGACCAGTTTCCCCATCTAAAACTGGGGGCAAAATATATACTCAGCTTCCTCACAGAATCGCTGTGAAGATCAAGCAGAAAGTGGGAAGAGAGAATTTGGAAACTAAGTGCTGTGCACATTCCAATGGCTCGCAGTTTTTGAGTGCTTTCTAAGGCCAGATTCTGCTAAATGCACTTTATGTGCATTTTCACATGTAATCTTTAATATTTTCATGAGATAGTTACTATTACTGTCCCATTTTAGGTATGAGGAAACTGAGGCCCTTGAGGAGTTACATGTCCTGCCCAAAGTCACTGAGCTAGTGAGAGAGAGAGAGTTGGGAAATGAATTCAGGTCTGTTTGACTCCAAAGTTCTTGTCTCTTTCCTTGTGTCCTTCCTCCATCCCTATCTTGGAGGATAAGCTGTGGCTGATGTCCCTGCAGCCCCGTGGTCCTGATGGGTTAACTGAGACCCAGGCAGATGGCAGGGCTTGAGTTGGCAGATCCATCCTGGGATGTCCAAGAGGCTGACCTTGGACAGACCAGAGGGCACTTGGAGGAAGAAGGTTTGGAGTTCCTTGCCCCAGGGAGGCCACCATCTGCTCTGTGCTCTTTCAGACCAATTACCTTCAGAATCTGTGACTTTCACTGACACTTCTGGGCATTAGAGGTTAAGAAGACCAGGTGTCTGCTGCCTTATTTGTCCGGAAAGAGCAGAGCTGTGCCTGAGAAAGATGCTTCTGAAAGTCCAGGAGGCGCCTCTCCATGGCAACAAGGACCCAGCCTGAGGATTCTGCAGACAGCTGGAGCCCTTCCTCCACCTGCTTTGATCTGCAGCCTCACCTTCCACCTCTAAGCCACAGTCATCAACTGATGGCCCTCGTTTCTATTTTGAAGAAAACAAATATGCTTTCAAAGTCTTGGGTTCAAAACTTGAAGCCAGCCCTTCTGGGATAGGTGAAGACGTTGGACCTAGCAGAGGCTAATCAAGGAAGTGAGTTGAGATGAGTCTCTACAACTGAGATGCTCAGCTTCATAAGTGTGGGTGGGAATTTGGTCACATTTCATACTTTTAACTAAAAATGGGTTTAGCCCGCCGCTTGACATATCTAAAAGAATCTTAGCAAATATCTCAGGGCTTTTGGATTATAATAGAAACCTCAGGGTACACTCTGTCCAAAATGGTCAGTCCAGTTTCTGTACGCTTGTGCTGGTAGAACTGGGAAATGCAATCAGTCCACCAGCAGACAGGCTGGTTTCAGCTGCCGTTGCAACACAGGGCGGTTGTCGGGAACTGGTCCAGCACAAGGCAGTGTTCTCCTGTCCTTGCTAGCGATGCTCCACTTGCTGGTTCAGATCCCTGCACTGATCAAGCCATTCTCGAGGATGTTGGTCCTCCTTCCTTCACGTTCCTCTGGGTTCAAGGCGCTCCACAGTGGGACTCCTGAGCCAGCCGTTCTCCGGTTCGCCCTTGTGTCCTCAGCCACATCCTTGTCGCATGGTGGGCCGGCAATGGGGATTCTCTTAGCTTCAGACAAACACGGTGCCAAGACCAACACTCTCCTACATTAGCTTGGGTTGCCTCTCCAGGCTGCCCCATCCCCTTAGGGTGGCTCTCAGCCCCGCAGTGTCACTTCCTGTTGATTGATCTCAGCGGCTTCAAAATCTCTCAGAGATTCCAGTAGGTTTGCACTTCACAATGGAAGAGCGCAACGTTGGCATGTTTGCTGAGAAGCTACCCCAGGAGCCAATCTCCAAGACACCTTCTGCTTGCCAAGGAGTGTTGGCAGGCACAGCCAATATGTTAGCCAGAAAAATGTCCGGTTGCAACTCTCCCTTGAAAGGCAATGGGTTTTATACAGGGACCAGGGGGATTTTCCCAGAACAATTCGCCTACTTGAAGAAGTAACTGCAACGTTTAAATTTCACTCCCTAGAAATATTTCAGTTCTGCCTCACCAGGTGTCCCGGTGCACTTACCAGAGACCAAGAAGAGGCTCTGACCCTTCAAGTCTCCATTTTCCTCCTCTGACCAGTTCCTGAGCCCGGTGCCCGAGTCTTCATTCAAGCTCTGGGCTTGGTTTCTGCTCTAAGTTAGCTGAGTCCTCCGCCGCCTCCCTAGAAGGGAAGCCTTGCCTTAGTCTGGCCTGTTTTCCATCTGTTTGTCCCTGGCCTTGGTGGGAGGGTGGAGGGGTTGTCTATTTTTTTTTCACATTTTAAAATATAACTTATTTTGGAGTAATTCTAGGTTTACATAAAAGTTGTAGAGATAGCACACCTACTGTATCCCCTTCACCCACTTCCTCTGATGCTAGCATATTACATGACTAGGTACTTTTGTCAAAACTAAGACACTGACATAGGTACAATGCTATTAACTGAACTATAGACTTCATTTGGATTTCATCACTTTTTCTGCTCATGCCACTTTTCTGTCCCAGAATCCATTCCAGGGTACCACACTGTATTTAGGAAAAGCATCTGTTTTTACCACTGTGCCCCCAGGGTTCAGCCCAAAGCTTGGCACCAAACAGGCAGTGTGTGAATGAATGAACGAATGAATGAGTGAACAAGTGCTAAACAAGGAGAGCCCTTCCACCCTGATTAGTTGCTACAAGGATTCATGCCTGTGTCCCCCACACATCCTGGGAGACCCCAGGGGTTCCCTGAGGCCCAACCACCTGAGGCCTGGTCGACTCTGCTGCTGGGATGGCCCCTCAGGGGTCGTCTTAATCATCCTGTCCCTAATGCTTTGGTTGCTCTGCCAGGCTGGGAATAACGGTCCAAGGCCTGATTCTGCATCTTTCCATCCCATGCCTGTAGGGAGAGTATGTGCATTCTTGTGGATGTGTGGGTGTGTCTGATCTAGGAGCAGCTTGCAGTATTGAGAAATGGTCGCAGATCCCTGGAGGTTGCTTCAGGGGTGGCCAGCATCCTATTTGGCCTCATGAATTCTCATTTCTGTATCAATCAGGGCTCAATCATAGAAGCAGAAACATGTTGGGTTTTCTAGAATAAGGGTTATATGATAGGAGGTAGCCTTTATGCAGTTGTGGGAACCAGTTAAGACCTCTATGTAAGGGACTGCCCTGGCGGTCCAGGGGTTAAGACTCCGGGCTTTCACTGAAGGGTGCATGGGTTCGATTCCTGGTTGGAGAACTAAGATTCGCACAAGACGCATAGCGCGGCCAAAAAGAAACCAGAGGTGGTAGGGAGTAAAAAATCAAACTGGTGTGACTCAGTTGGGATAAAGCAGTAAGGAGCCTGAAGCAATAAACAGTCCTAAGACCTCCATGTAAGGTTGTTGCTTCTGTGTCTGGCATTGGGTCTGAAGTCACTTGAATTAAGCAGAGCCGACTGGTGGAAAGGAAAGCTGGATGTGAACTTGGGGACAGCAAAGGCAAGCTGGAAACCATGAAGACAACTGGAACTAGGGATGTGCCAGAGCTGACTGAAACTGTCTTGTGAGAGCTGATTACTAAGTTTTTAAGAATTCTGTGATCCAGCTGTTAAACACAGCCATTATAAAAATTAAATTATATAAACTTACAATTAAATAAATTACATTTAAAAAAACTCGTTACTTCTTAATTATTCTGCTATGTCTTATTACCTGTGCTCTTGGGGTTATTTATATCGACTTTATCTCTGTGGTGGAAATACTATATAGTGGTATGGTACCGCACCCCTCTTCCCAACTTCACGTTCAGGGATGTCATGTTAGTAGCTTGAAATTAGCCCCTGTGGGAGTATTTATACCATTGAAATCCGCAAATGCTCAAATCAGGCCTTGATTAATTATTTTGTTAGTTGTCTAGACATAAGAAGGTGATGGACAGAATGTTAATAAAGCAAATTAAACTTAAAAATGTCTAATATTTGAAGCAGTTATACTGTGGATAAAAGAAATACCCTTTTGGTATTCAAAACTACTTTTTTTTTTTTTTTTTTTTTTGGCCACGCTGCATGGCATGTGGCATCCTTAGTCCCCTGACCACGGATTGAACCCGCACCCCTTGCTTTGGAAGCGTGGAGTCTTAACCACTGGACCTCCAGGGAAGTCCCCCAAACAACTTTCAGCTTAGCAAAGAAGTAGCTTACAACACTGACGAACAGGTGAAATTCTTCACACATCTTCATTGTTTCACTTTTGTCTTACTTGTTATAGTAAACAAGATCAACCAAGATTCACATTGGACCTGCGCCTGGAGAGCTGGCTGTCAGACACTTACCAGCGCACTGTTGACTGTGTCTGTTTCGCGTGGCCTCCAGTCTTGATGACACAGGTGACCTGGAGAAGAAGCTGGTATCTTTTATTGCCGAGTTGAGCAGACACCTGGCCTAAGACATGGAGAGATAAAAGGAAGAGACCCAGGAGGAGCTGGAAGAGGTAAGCCAGGTGTTCCGCCACATTGGCAAGTGAGCCAGCAGCTGAGAGATGCTGTGTGAGAGCGGCAACCCTGCCTGGAGTCTTTCTGCCTCCCAAATCTCATGCCTATTTCTCTGAGGCCTCCCTGAACTTGGAAGCATGCAGGGAAGGGAATTCTGAGAACTGTAGTTCCAGTTGAGCCAAGGTGATGTAGCCCCATACCTTTTCTGACACTAAGACATGATGTGAGGCTGGGGTGGGGACTTCACTGGGGGACACAGCTGTCCCTGGGCCTGGTGGGTTCCAGCACTGGCTGTCGGCAGTATGCAGGAGGGTTCCTACACCCATCCAACACCGGGACCAGGGTTGTGTGGAATGGACCTGCTGTGCCAACGCTCTGCCTGTATCATCAATCCAGAACCTGGGGCCGGGCCATTCTGGGGGCCGGGCTTCTAAAAGAGTAAATGGAATGACTCAGATTAAGGGGCATCTAAACAAGTGTTTTGGGGGGCACTCCGTGTTAGTGACCGTGGTAGGCATGACAAAGCGTGGAGGGGCTGGGAAGGAGAAACCATGAAGAACTTCCATCAGTGGAGAGCTCTGGGATGAGCTAGTGCCCCCCCCGCCCCGCCCCCATGGGCCAGCTAAGTACCATTCATCAGAGGAGAGGCAGGGGCTCAAAGAAGTACATCTACACTGTGGCCTTGTGAGCAGGCGCCCTGAATCCTCTCGATGGGTTGGCTTCCGGGCTGCTTGTCGGCACCTGCCAACGCTTCCGTGGACCCCACCTGCTTTGCCAAGCAGGAGGGTATCGGCTTCAGGGCTGCAAGGGCCAGGACTGCTTTTGCTTGATTGTGAACATAGTCAGATGGGCCAATGTTGGCTCCAGTGTCTAAGTCGGGGGCTGAGCTGGGAGGCTTCAGTGAAGCATGACCTTGGCCAGCTGGTCCCCTCGCAGGGGCCAAGTCATGAGTGGGTGAGATGCTTCCCCAGGGAGGGGCCCCGAAAGGGCTGAAAGGGGACAGGAAGGGTTGGTTCAGCCAACCAACATGATCGTGTCACTTTCCTCCTCATTGAGTGTGAATTAGAACCCCACCCCTGGTGCTCCTTGAGCCCTGTGTCACACCTAGTGGTGATGTAGGTAACACGGGCCCTTGCCGCTTGCCCATGGCAGGTGTCTCTTCACCGCCATGGCCATGTGGGCCAGGCAAAGCGGGGCTGCTGGAGGGGGCGCAGAGGCACTGCCTGCAGCCCGCAAAGCCCACTCCTCTGAGACCCTGCGCTCCTGCACCTGCCACTTGCCTGTGAAGCATGTCTCTGGGTGGCTCGACTTCCAACCCATTGTAATCCTCTTGTCCTGACCCTCACTCTGGGGCTCCAGCAATCGTGTTCTTTCCCTAATGGGCTCTGGGCTTGGCATTGCCTGCTCTGCACGCAGAGCTCCAGCTGAGGGTTCTGGACCAGGCTGCCAGCACTCTCAGGCCTGCTTGGCTTTGCCACTGGAGGACGGTCATCAGAACACAAAGATCTTCCCGACAATCCCGGTGCTGCTGTCTGACCAAGCTGACCTTGTCATTAGGGCAGTCAGAGACTCATTTATCACACAAGGGTGGGTGAGTACCCTTTAGGAAGGCACAGCTGTTTTGGGCTGCGATCCTGTCTGCTCCCTTCCTTCCTTCCTCCTGTCACCTCCTCTTCTCCATGATGCAAAGATGGTGAGATTGGAATGCCACAAGATGGTACTATGATCAGAGGACCCAGGGACATCATCCCGTCCTTAAGATTCCCAAGGTCGGGACTTCGCTGGTGTCCAGTGCTTACCACCCTGCACTCCCCATGCAGGGGGCAGGGGTTCGATCCCTGGTCGGGGAACTAAGATCCCATGTACTGCAACTAGAGAGCCTGCACATCCCAACGAAGACCCAGCACAGCCTAAACAAATAACTAAAGTGCAACAATTCCAAAGGCTCGTTCATTCACATGCTGCTGGCCATTGGCTGGGGGACTCAGTTCCTCTCCCTGTGGGCTAGTTTGAGCTTCCTGACAACATGCTGACTTCTCCAGAGTGAACGTTCCCCAAACAGCGCCAACTAGGTGGAAGCTCTATCCTTCCTATGACCCAGCCTCAGAAGTCACACGGCGTCACTTCCACTGAACTCTGTGGGTTGGAGCTGTCCCTAAACCTGATCCGTTTCAAAGGGAGGGAAGCGTAGATCCTTCCTGTCAGCAGGAGGTCTACTGAAGTCACATTGCATGAGGCGCATGTCAGATGAGAGACCGCTGCACTATTTAGGATACACCTCTGCCACAGAGGCAAACGAACCCACTTTTAAGTAGCCGAGGTTTTGGTACCCAAACCTTGATGCAGATTTCAGGTGAACTGGTTGCACCCCATGGGCGGTTTTCTTTCTTCTAAGCTACTTATGTCTGAACAGCCTCAGACCCAGGAGGGTCACACTGTTTCACCCCTTAATTCTCAAACCCAAATCTTAAAATCTTATTGCTACAATGCAAGGAAAAGCCAACACCAGGGAGAGTGGGTCTGGAGAGTTAAGAGAAAGAGAAGATTTCCTCTAAGTCCAAGGGCATAAGTGTCCCAGGCTGTCCTCCCCCACCCTTCTAGTCCTGGGCAGTGGCCCTGGCCTGACTGCCCGTATTCATCAGGGTTCTCCAGAGAAACAGAACCAGTAGTATATATATACACATACATATATGGTATGTATACTTTATATATACATATGCACATACAGTGGTCTATATATACAGTATACATGCACACACTTCCTAATATTACTATAAGGAATTGGCTCACGTGATTATGGACGGAGGCTGACAAGTCCCACAATCTGCAGGGTGAGTCACCTAGCTGGGGACCCCAGGGAGCCTGGTGGGTTAGTTCCAGTCTGGGTCTGAAAGCCTGAGACCCAGGAACAGCCAATGTTTCAGTTTGAGTCTGAAGGCAGTCAGCTAGGAGGAATTCTCTCTTCCTCGGGGGAGGGTCAGCCTTTTGTTCTATTCAGGCCCAACTGACCGGATGAGACGCACCCACGTGGGGAGGATTACCTGCTTGACTCAGTCTGCTGATTTAAATGTTCATCTCATCCAAAAACGCCACAGAGACATGCAGAAGGATGTTTGACCAAATATCTAGGCACCCCTGGCCCAGCCAAGCTGCTACATACAATGAACCATCACACTGCTGTGTAGGAGAGAGGGCTTCATGAGCAGAAGCACGTTGGCCAGCAGGAAAGAGAAGTTTCTCAAGCTTTCTCGATGTTGAAAATCCTGCCTCAAGAAATATCAGACTGGGCTTCCCTGGTGGCGCAGTGGTTGAAAATCCGCCTGCTGATGCAGGGGACGCGGGTTCGTGCCCCGGTCCGGGAGGGTCCCGGGCCCGTGAGCCGTGGCCGCTGGGCCTGCGCGTCTGGAGCCTGTGCTCCGCAACGGGAGAGGCCACAGCAGTGAGAGGCCCGCGTACCGCAAAAAAGAAAGAAAGAAAGAAAGAAATATCAGGCCCATTGGTGTTCTGAAATCCAATTAACCAGACCATGCCTCCTCCCCCTTAGCGAGTGAACTTTCTTCCATCTTGCATTCGAGTTGGATCCATTCTCGTGGGGAGCGAGGGATCAGGGGAGAGGTGCTTTAGGCCTTCTGGAAGCCAGTCTCCGTTCATTCACTGAGCACTGAGTGGGGTCACATGCTGGGCAGTGGGGACCACGAGATGGATCTGACCAGTCCCTGCCTTCCGGGAGCTCACGATCTAAGGGGGAAGAGAGGTGTGGCTGGGAAGTAAGAGAGGCTCCCATCTAGACAGCCCTCCAAGTGGCCACCAGGTCATCTCCCGGCACCATATTTCTCCAGAACGGCGTTGGCTGCCCGCTGCACCTCCAGCTCCTTGGCATGGCTTTGTAAGCCCCTCACTTGACCCTCAGCCACTGGTCTATCCACTCACCAGTGTCCCTCCACTTTACCGTGCTCCACTCTGCCCTCTGAGGTCCAAACAGGCTCACGTGCTCCCTCAGCCTACCGTGTCCTTTCCGGCCCCCCTCTGCCTGCCGGGTCCTCTCATTTTCCCAGACCCTGTTCCGGTACTGCCTCTTCCATAAAACCCTCCTCAGCAAAACAATGGCCCCTTTTGTTTCCCTCTCACATCATAGGGCTTGCATCTTTATTTAACACCGTTGATGACATATTTGTTGCTGGCAATAACCACCATTCACAGCAAACAGCACGTGGCCAAGCACTTTATGGGCATTATCTCCATTTAATCCTTTCACGAACCCTGGAAGCGGGTGTTCGGATCTCCTTTTCCCAGATGAGGAAACGGAAGCTCCGAAAAGTTCAGCGTCTGGTTGCCAAGGTCACACAGCTAGTCAGCGGCAGAGCCGGAGTTTGAACGGAGGCTGCTCGAGTCTCAAGATCTGCTGCCTGCCTCTTTAGCATAAGTAAGGGCTCCAGGAATGTCAGTTTCCTGGGCTAAGATTGGAGGGGATGTAGGAGAGTCGGGTGCTCTGTGGGTCTGTGTGAAGGCAGCTGTTTTTCAGAAGGTGGTAGGATGGTAGTCCTGTGGGCTGTGGTCCCCAGGAGAGAGCTGGGTCCTTTGGAGAAGGCTGCTCAGCTGAACAGACAAAAGCATCTGCCCCAGCTGGAGAAAGAAACCAGCCCCCTTGCATTTGGTGTGAAATTGGCTCCCAGGCACAACTCCGCCCCCCCACCTCCTCAGACTCAGACAGGAAGGCTGTCAGCCTTGTCTTGGCACGTTTGAATGGCTGAATGACAGCACTGACACGTGTGTGGGAGGCACTGAAGCAAGGGATCCCTTAATAGATCCGGTATCTCTCAGCCCCAAAGCTTAATATCCACTGGTTGGGTGGTGGGGCAGCGTCAATGCGTGAGGACCCGTCAGCCTCTGCAGGGACCAGGGTGAGGGGAGTGAGACACTCCCAGAATTTAAGGGGGCACCAAAAAACTCGGTAACCGAGATAAATGATATTTCAGTGCAATATTTGGAAAGCAAAAGTAATGCAAAATATCTATGATGGAGAGGCTTTTCCTGACTTCGGAGGGGCAGAGCTATGTGATCTAATGAGCAGGGCAGCTGGCCTCC
Source organism: Monodon monoceros (assembly GCF_005190385.1). Classification (NCBI taxonomy): domain Eukaryota; kingdom Metazoa; phylum Chordata; class Mammalia; order Artiodactyla; family Monodontidae; genus Monodon; species Monodon monoceros. Next base: position 47,658,903 of record NW_021703786.1, read on the forward strand.
CAAGGCTCTGACTTTCCAGGGATCTGGAAGGTTTCCTGTTTCTCTCTGATCCGGGGGGACCAAACTGCATTCATTCATCCTTCACTCACTCACTCACTCAGTGAGCATTTATGGGGTATTTCGCTGTGCAGATAAGCATATCATTTGCAAATAATGACACATTTATGTTTATAGCTTCCATTCTAGTTCCGTCTCTCTATCCCTGTCTCTTATCACTATCTCTCTAGCATTAGCTAGACTTCCAGTACAATTTTGAATAGTGCTGCCAATAGCAGGCACCCTTGTCCTTTTCCTGATTTCATTGGGAAGGAGCCTCAAATTTCATCATAGAGTATAAAGTTTACTGGAAGTTTTTGGTATGTACGTTTAATAAGGTTGTGGAGGACTTCCCTGGTGGCGCAGTGGTTGAGAGTCCGCCTGCCGATGCAGGGGACACGGGTTCGTGCCCCGGTCCAGGAAGATCCCACATGCCGCGGAGCGGCTGGGCCCATGTGCCATGGCCGCTGAGCCTGCGCGTCCGGAACCTGTTGCTCCGCAACGGGAGAGGCCACAACAGTGAGAGGCCCGCGTACTGCAAAAAAACAAACAAACAAAAACAACAACAACAAAAATAAGGTTGTGGAAATTATATTCCATTTGAATTTTGCTAAGACTTTTCTTCCTTTTTTAAAATCTCAGATGGGTGTTGAATGTTATTGAATGTTTTTTGTGCATCTTTTGGTATGTTCGTATAATATTTTCTCCTTAATCTGCTAATATGTTGAATTATATCAACAGATTTCCTAATACTGAGCTGCCTTTGCCTTCCTGGGATAGCTCTCTTTGGTCATATTATATTTTATATACAGCTGGAATGGAATTGTCACTATTTTATTTAGCATTTTAAAAAATCCATATTAACAACTAAATTTGAACTGTGATTTTTTTGTCCAGTTTTGGTAGTAAGATCACACAAGCCTTATGAAATGAGAAGGTCAGTCCCCCCTCCCCATCCCCCAATTCTCTGAAGGGGTTTGTGTAAAATAGAAATTACCTATCTCTTGAGGGTTTTCCAAAATTTGCTTCTGTAACAGGCTAGGTATCTTTGGGAAGAGGGAGAAGCTTCTACCTATTATATTTTAAAAATGTTATTGTTTATTCAGGTTTTCTATTTCTTTTCGGTCAGTTTTTGTAATTTCTCTTTTTATAGAAAATTGTCCATGTCATCATTGACGTTGTACATAGTTTTTTGTGTTTTTTTTTT
>NW_021703786.1:47660245-47756638 GCF_005190385.1 Monodon monoceros
TGCAGAGCACAGGCTCCGGACGCGCAGGCCCAGCGGCCATGGCTCACGGGCCTAGCCGCTCCGCAGCATGTGGGATCTTCCCGGACCGGGACACAAACCCGTGTCCCCTGCATCAGCAGGAGGACTCTCAACCACTGTGCCACCAGGGAAGCCCCTCTTGGTTTTTAATAAATACATTGAAAGCTAGATTTTTCCTTCAGGTATGACTTTAATCATGTCCCACAAATTTTACATGAAGTATAGTGATTGTGATTTGCTTCTAAATATTTCATAAATTTCTACTGTGAATTTCTTTTTAATTCATGTTGTTCAGGAGTGTGTTTAGTAATTATATTGTAATTAAATAGCATTATTTACCAATTAATTAAATTTATGAACATATTTTACCAATTTCCAAGTTCACCTTGTTTCTTGCATGACACTTGTTCCTCTTGATTTCTCTTTTCTTCTCGTTAAAGTAAAATCTTGGTTACTTCTTTGAGTTAGATTCCTTGGGTGGTAAACATTTAGTCTTTTATGTTTGAAAATGTCAATTTCACTTTCAGTCTTGAATGATAGTTTAGCAGGGGATATAATTCTAGACTGCCTCTTATTTTTGCTCAGTCCTTTGAAGATTTAGCCCCCTTGCCCTCTGTCCTCTATTGTAGTGATGAGAAGCCTCAGGTCTTTATATTTTTTAATTTTTGTATCTGATCATTTTTTTAGAATAACTTTTTATTTATCCTCGATGTTCTTTAGTTTCACAAGGGTATATAGTTAGATGTGGTCTAAAAAAATGTATTCTATTTAGCCCTCAGTATACATGTTCAGTTTGAGGACCCACATTTTTCTTCAATTCTGGAGAATACTTACCCTTTATCATCCCTTTGAAAATTGCTTCCTCACAATGCCCTCTATTCTCTTCTTCTGGCACTCTCATTAGACACATGTTTGAGCCAGAGTTTTCTTTTTTTTTTAATAGCTCTTTAATATTTTTATTTATTTCTCTGTATTGTGGTCTGAGTTATTATTACAGCAGCATCATCCAATGTATTCATTCTCTCTTTAACTTTATCCTCTAGCATTTATCACTCTTATCGAAAAAAATGTAAATTAAGTGCATATCTATTTTGTGTCCAGCATTTCTAACAGGTTCTTCTTTTAAAAATACCTCTGACCTTGTTTCATTTCTGTTTGTTTTTGTTTTACAATACGTTAATGTTATGATTCATGTTATTTCTTCCTTTGTGGGTCTTGAATAAGAACAATGATCTTCTGGTTGCTCTATTATTCTACTTTGGTCTGGGGTGAATTAGCCTCCTGCATATTGGTTTTGCTGGCTGTCTTTCTTAGTGCTAGACTTCCTCATGTGTTTTGGAACTTGGCTTTGTAGGAATATCTTGAATGGGAATCCCCTCAACTCCCCCAATGCCACATTCCCCTTCTGTAGTCATCTCCAACCCTGTCACTGAGGCCCCCATCCAAGGGCCTGCTCTCATTTGGGTGGTCGACGCTCCAATTCTTTGAGGAGATAGAAGGGGCTGCAGATCCACGAGCCTGGCTGGCTTGCCCAGGTCCTGGCTGGAAGGCTGCACCTCCCTACTCCCACCTTCCTAATCACAGACCTCCATGCAAACCCCAAACATGGGCTGGAGTACATTGCAGTTTGTTTTTAACTCTTTTCTCTGGTAGGAAAATCCCATGCCAGGCCAGTGAGTCTAGATCAGAATCCCTACCTCCTGCGTTTTCATCCCTCGTACCCAGTGAGATAGATCTCCTGGCCACCTCTGCCTGCCTCTTGGCCCCAATCCCAGCAGATCTGCAACTTCACCAGCCTTTTCTCTTTGTTCTTTTCTACCATATCTAGTCCAGAAAGATATGTATCTTGCTTTTGAAAGTGGCTATGCCTCTTTAGTTCTCACTATTTATATTTTATCTATGAGTGCCATGTGTTGGGATCAGAGGGAGAGCTCACAGCATGAACTTTAAGTGCCATCTTGGCTGGCAGGCTCCTTTAGTGTTGAAACCAGTTTGGTTTTTTTTAAACAAAATATTATTACTTGCAACCTAAAACATCCTAACTGATAGAAACACCTGTCTTGTGAGATTGGAAGATTACATTAGATTTTCCAATGTAAACCCTCTGAACAGTGGCCAACCTAGAGAAAACGTGATAAAAGGCAGCTGTTACTTTAATTGTTTTATTGTCTGCCTTTTCCCCACATGCTTCTTCTCACTTTGGGTTCAGCTCAGCCGAAACTGTCAGGGAGGATTTCTGTTGGGCTGTATCTGCCCTTGATCACATGTATAGTCGTCCTTCGTCAAACATACTGGTTTTCTGGCTATATCTTCCACTCTCCTTAATAAAATATTTCACGTTTGCTCCTTCAGAATTAAAATTTCCCCCAATTTCTAAATGACAGTTTGGAAAAAACTTGACTAAGAGTCCCACATCATTGCTTTAAGTCCCACCCGTGCCGTTAGTGACAGGACCTTGGGGAAATCACTCATCTCTAAGCCCCCCGTTCCCTCACAGCCAAATAGGGGTGATTACGGTTCAGTGCGAGATTTCCCTGAGATAACGGAGGTACAGCTCTTTGCAAACTGTGAAATGTTGTGCAAATTTGAGGAAAAATAATTATGGTCACATTTATTAAACATTGCATCATATTCTTGAACTCTCACAGCACTCTACCTAATGCATGGTAGTGACCTAAATGGGAGGGAAGTCCAAAAGGGAGGGGATCTCTGTATGTGTATGGCTGATTCATTCTGTTGTGCAGTGGAGGCTAACACACCATTGTAAAGCAACCATACTCCAATAAAAATTAATTTAAAAAAAGAAAGAATAGTGACGTGATGAGGCAATTCTCTCTCTATATTTTCTGATGTAAAGTATAAATAAGATTTTAAGATTCCTCTCCCAAACTGTCGCAGACCCTGGAGAAGAGGGTGTGAGGGATTCCGAGTGGGATGTTTGCTTGGATTCAGGGTCTGAGGACTGGTGGCTTTGGAGTGGGAGCTGGTTCCCCGAGTGATGGGGGTGCTGATGACCCACGGCGGAACGAGGTGATTGCCGGATGCCATCTCTGAATTCTGCCTGCACGTGCTCTTTCTGCTTCTCCCGGGATTGCTATGGAAACCTGGACAGAGGCATTCTCTCCATGTTCGGTCTTTACTGGGTGTTTTCCCTCCTGGCCTCAAAGCTTACCAATCATTCTTTCCTGCGTGCAGATCAGATGCTTCTCCTGGGCCCTGTCTGGGCAGAGTGACTGACAAGCCAATTTGGTCAGACAGTTGCTTGTGCTGTTTTCCTGTTGAACTGAGCTCCTTATTTGGCTCCTGGTAAACTGAGTTTGAGCTGAGGCTGGGAGCTGGAGGTTGGGGGATCAGGAAGGCTGGAACAGGGATCCCCAGTGGGCCTTCTCTTTTCCAGGAGGGGCTGAGAGAAAAAAGTGGGAATCTAAACCCCCAGGTCTGAAGCATGTTGAGATGGGGGTCGTGGTGGCGGCATCATTCCCATTTTACAGATGACCCGGTTACGGAGCTGAGCTGCTTTATCCAAAGCCACACGACTTGCGTGGCAGAGCCAGGAATCTACTACATGAAGGCTTGGCCCTGAGCACAGGGCTCTTTCTGCTGCTTAAGTCAAGGGAGAAATGAAAGAGGCCTTTGCCCGATTTGGGGTGTTTTTCCCTCCTTGTGATGGGGAAGGAAAAGTGGTTAATGTTGTAGGTCTGTGGCTGATGCTGTTCAAAGAACAAACTGTGATTTCTTCTCAAGAGAAGTCATGACAAATCTGCGTATGAATTGACCCAGGACTTTGAGCCGTCCCCAAGTGCCGCCTCCCGAGAAGGCCCCTCCACAGCTTCAGCTTGCCCCTCCAACTGACGGGGAGCTCACTCCTTGAAAGGTGCAGCTGAGGCAGAGAGGAGAGAGCATGTTCCTCGAGGCTGAAGCCCCGGTTTCTGTCTCACTTCTGATACTTCCTGGCTGTGTGACCTTGTGCAAGTTGCTAAGCCTCTCTGAGCTTCAGCTTCACAGTTTGGGCAAAGCGGAGGACCATTATTGCCCTGGCTGCTTATCAGGGTTGTTGTGAGGATTTAATGAGATTGGAAATGTGGACACGCTTTGTAAGCCCATAGGGCTACACAGGTGTCTATATAGAAGCGATGTGACTCTGAGGTTCCCGGAGTCCCAGGCCCAGAGGCAAGGCTGCTGTCCCAAGGCCGGGTCCTTGGGGCTGGAGGAGCAGCCTCAGGGTTTTCAGCCATTCAGTGGCCATGCTGGCGATTGTTCCTTTGAGGAGTCCTCTGGTCCCTGGCGTCAGCCAGGGGTTAGGGATTTGTGTCTGGTGATGTCTCAGCCATCGTACCTGCTGTCTGCTGAGTGGCAGGAGAGACTGGCTGCTGCGACACAGCGGACCCAGCAGAGTGTGGCTGCCAAGGGAGGGGGTGGTGATGCACACCTGGGTGGAGCTAAAAGGTGACTTGACTTCTTTCTCTGGCCACGGCCAAGCTCCTGTGCTTCCAGAGTCATGTAGGGCCTCAGCTAATAGCTGCCCAGAGAGCAGGGCTAGGTGGTGATGAAAGTGGCCAAGTTTGGAAGGTCATGTTCCCATCTATCATGGGCAGAAGTGGGAACGGGGATGTGGCACACAGCACTTACCCCCTTCCCCTCCCTGCAAAACCCTCCTCTCACTTCACTGGGGTCTTCAGATCCAGCACTAAGCTTGGCTGGAGGCCAGGTGACAGGATCAAGCCTGAGTGGAGGCTGGAGATGTCCCGTAGTTCCAGCCTCCCCCGTGGGCTCAGCATTGATCTTGCTGTCAGCTTATCAGACCCTGATGCTGGGGCCAACTTATGCAAACAGACCTTTGTCTCCATCCAGAGCCCCAGCCCTTCCCCTCTCTTCCCCGTAGCTGTCAATGTTCCCATTTCTAACACCTGGGGCCGTTCCCAACTCTTTCTCTTTGGTCAATATAGGGCCCCATTTCCCTCCTTGCCCTTGCTGGCTGCCGCCATCCTTGGACCCCAGCCCCATGTTGGTGCCTATAGGCTCAAGGACAGGAAGCAAGGTCAAGGGCACTGGGGGCCTGTTTTGCTCCTGGCCCTTTAAACTTTACAACACACTGATGAAGTGGGTTCTAATTATTCCCATTTTACAGAAGAGGAAACTGAGGCTCAGAAAGTCTAAGGATCATGAATGGTGGAGACAAGATTCAAACCCACATCCATGGGGCTCCAAAGGTCATGCTGGGTCTTGGTGGATTTACCAACCTGCCCTTATTCCCAGGGCGTGGTCTTGTCCCTGGGCGGTGCATTTCCTGTCCTGGACATCTCCCATTAGCGCTGTCTGCCTGAGATCTTGATGTTCAGTGCATGGCAGGATCAGCCACGTGGATCCACTTCAGGCCAGTTCTGTGACCAAGTTTTAGATGTTCCTTATGGACACTTAACCTTGCATCTGTTTCTCTGCCCCCCTCAGTCATTCGGTGCAGTCATAATGTGAAAAGAAGACCCAGAGACAAAGAATTTAGAAAAGAATAAGCTGCCTTGTAAAGAAGTTCAAGGGAGTCAGACTTCATAAGGAGAAAGACAACAGGAATTTAAAGAAAAAACCCAGGGCAAAGCTATCGAGGTTGCTGAGTTAGACTGAGTCCATTCATGGTGGAAGTAGCCATTTGCATGCGTTATCCTCAAAGATTGTGATAAATTTTCAGGTATCAGCATTGCAAAAGTCAGGGATAAAGGTTTTGGGGTTTTTTTGTTTGTTTGTTTCGTTTTGTTTTGTTTTGTCATGGGCTTAGCCAATAATGGGAAAGGCTTGAGATTCTGTTTGTTTTGGGGGCCAGAACTAGACGGAACACTCCTCTTATTTTTGGTTCCTTTTTTCTGGTTGAGAGATGTGGTTCCGCTTACTTACTCAAAATGGCGGCAGGAGCTGGGGTGAGTTTTGTCTCCACGCTCGTAAATCCCTTCTGCGCTGAAGCTCTCCAGAAAGCAGCTTTCATCGTTTGCAGCTGATTGAAGAGGCCTGCAGAATCAGTGGGTCTGGGCCCTCTATTTACAGGTGAGGAAGCAGTGGCCCACCGGGGAGGCTGGTGTGCACCCAAGGCCATGCTGACCTCCCTGTTCCTCCTGGCCTGGGGTCCAGTGCCCTCTGTCCACTCAGGTCGGACCAGGAGGCCCAGACTAAGCTGGTGTGTTCCGGCCTGCAATGAGAGCTTACCAGCTTCGTTTAGAGAGAGAGGCCCTGCTGCTGTCCTGGACAGGGTCTCTTGGTCCTGGGTGACCTAGACCTTCATTTTGCCATGGGAGTGACATGCTGGATGCCCTGCTTGGCTCACCTCCCCACAGGTAGGGCCTTTTGAGCCCCAGCTCAGGTTCAGTCCCAGGCCAGGCCCTAGGACCCCCCAGACACAGGCAGGGAGGGTTGTCACCCTGCGGAATCCATGTCAGATCTTCCGGGTTGCTTGTCTGGTTCTGCCCTCGTGTGCTAAATGTTACAAATATTAATAATAATAATCATTAGAGACCAAGCATTGTGCTGATTGCTTTGCACAGTGTCACATTAATTACTCTAGCAACTTTAAGAGGTAGGTTTTATTTTATGGATGAGTAAACTGAGGAACAGAGAGGCTAAATGACTTGCCTGAGATTCCAAACTAGGGAGTGCTTATGGAGCTAGGAGTTGAGGCTCATTTTGTCTGAAATCAGAATTTGTTCTCTGAACCAGGCACGTGCTGCCTTATTCATTGAGTTCAGTTCACTTACTCGGCTGCAGCTCTGTGGTAGCTCCTTGGCCAAAGTGCCCCCCGCTCCTGCCCCTGGAGCTCCTGGTGGCGTGGGGGATGGGATGGGGCAGCACTTAAGGTCCAGTCACCTGTTGATGTCAATTGTCATGCTCGTGACAGTCTCAACTTCCAAGCATCCCCAGACTCTCGGTCCCCTGGAGTTAGGATCCAGGCTTTTGGTGCCCATTTGTCTCCTGACAGGTGGTGTTAACCTGTTCAAATCCTCGGACCTCTCTGGGCTGAATGAACTCCCGGCCCCTTCTCAGCGCTGATGCTCTGATTCTAAGATTCTGAGTCGCAGAGTCCCCTGGCCTAACTAGATGGGTTACACAGAAAGCTTGCAGGGGGGTAGTCTCTGCACGTTAGCACACTAAGAATGATACCTTCCCAGAAAGGAAAACATCTCTTATTTTCCTCCAGTAAATCAAGGCTGGGAGGTGCATTTGTTTAATGGGCTCTGTCCACAGCTAATCCAATTTGGTAAGTGACCTGGGGGGTGGGGAAAGATGCTGACCTGACACTTCAGAGCATGGACTCCGAGTAAGGGGCTTAGGCAGCAATACCCGCGGGACTGGAAGCAGGAGAAGGGGTGGAGAACCTACCTGTGGTCCAGGGTTTCCTGCCCCTCCCACTGTGACACACACAAACACACCCATATGCACAGGCACACCCACACGTAATGTGTTAGTGCTGTGTTGTCTTTCCCTCCTGGCTCGTGGTCTGAATGTCGGCTACGTGTCTTTCTGCTTGTCCATGGAACCACAGCTGGAGGAGAGCCAGAGGCCAGACCCACGTATCATGGTGAGCAAGTGATGAGCACTTTGGGATGGGCAGGCATTCAGATTGAAGGAGAGGTGTATGGTGGACAGAATAATGATCCCCCCACCAAATGTCTCCATCTTAATCCCTAGAACCTGTATACATGGCCAAGGAGACTTTTTCAATGTGAGTAAGTTAAGGATCTCGAAATGAGATTACCCTGGATTATCCAGATGGGCCCAATGTATCACGTGGGTCAGTATAAGAGGGAGGCGGAGGGTGAGAATCAGGAAGGAGATGTAACGTGGGAGGGAGTGGCCGCGCGATGTGCTTTGAAGAGGGAGGAAGGAGGCCATGAGCCAAGGTACACAGCAGCCTCTGGAGGTGGACAAGTCAAGAAAATAGATTCTCTTCTAGAACCTTCAGACAGAGTGCCGCTCTGCCGACACCTTGATTTCAGCCCCTTAAGGTCCGTTTGGGACTCCTGACCTCCGGAACTGTAAGATAATATATTTGTGTGGTTTTAAGCCACGAAGTCTGTGGTAATTTGTTACAGCAGCAACAGGGAATGAGCAGGAGGGTCAGGAAGGCCCAGGACGGGGGCAGGTGGACACCTTGGCTGTCCAGGTTCACTGGCAGGCCCGCGTGGCAGGCAGAACACAGAGGCAGATCCAGCAGCAGGAAAGGGCCTGCCGGGGGCTGGGATCAGGGTCAGGCTGAGCATCCTTGCAGGACAGAGCTCAACAGTGTCTTAGAGGTGCTGAGATCCTAGGCACAAAGATGGGGGTTCGGGTGTTAGGGATCAAGGTAGACATTTGGGGACTGGGTACAGGGTGTGGCTGGAGAAAGGAACAAAGCAAGGGCCAGTCCCAACAAGGTTACCTTGGTGCTGAGCTATGTGCTCTGACCTCCACTCTCTTCACTTGTAAAACAGGGTCAGGGTTCTCCAGAGAAACAGATTACCTATCTATCTATCTATCTATCTATCTATCTATCTATCTATCTATGTAATGAGGAATTGGCTCATGTGATTTTGGAGGCTGAGAAGTCCCACAGTCTGCTGTCTTTAAGCTGGAGACCCAGGAACACACATGTACATGCACACACCCACACATGCACTCATGCGTGTGGACACATGGTGTAGTTCAGTCTGAGTATGAAGGCTGAGATCCAGGGGAGCCGATGGTGTAAATCCCAGTCCAAGGTCAGGAGAGGATGAGATGAGATGTCCCAGCTCGAGCCAGGGAGGCAGGAAAAAAGGGGCGTTTTCTTCCTTCCTCTGCCTTTTTTTTTCTACTCAGGCCTTCAACAGATTAGACGAGGCCCATCCACACTGGAGGTGGGGGGCATCTGCATAACTCAGTCCACGGATTCAAATGCTGATCTCATCCAGAAACACCCTCACCGTCACGCTCAGAAATAACGTTTAATCTGGGTGCCCATGGCCAGTCAAGGTGACACATGACATCAACCATCACAGAGGTCTTGGTTAGATAGAAGTCGCAGAGGGAGGCTGCAGGCTTGATCCAGTCCATAGAGGCATTTGACCTGTACTGAGTTTTGAAGAACATTTGGACCAGCATTTAAAAATCATTAGATTTCACATGTAAATCTGAAGTTCTCAGTTCTCTGAACATCTGAGGTGGTCTGGCAACATTGGACCTGCACCCCTGCCATTGCAGAGTATCCCAGTCAATTCCAGCTGGAGGTGGGACATTCCCGGGGGCGTGGAGCCTACAGCCATGGAGATGGGGCCACAGTCACCCGAAAGGGAAAGCGTAGGCTTTTTAGACCTGGGTTGAAGGAAACCCCCAGGGAAGTGTGTGAGTCAGCTCCTGACAGCGCCTGGGCTCCAGATACAGCTTGACAAGTGCCGACTGCAGCGGGACTCTTAGCCACATCGATCCAGACACTAAACTCCTATTAATGTAGTCAGAGAAGGCAATTGTTTTCTTGGCAGCCATGTGGCTGACGGCTGCACAGACCTTACTGTCAGACGGAGACACTCGGGCCACACGCAGGAGCAGCTGCGAACCTGAGACGCCCGTGCCTGGGTGTTAAACCTTCCAGCAGGCTTTGCACTCTGACCCTGTCAGCGTGGGCTGCCACTTCAGCTGCCCGTCAGTGCTGTTGCCTCTGCACTGCACCTAGCCCACATGAAATGGCGGCAGGACCCCAGGTGGTGGGTTGAGGGCCTGCCTTCCCCCTGCCAGGCTCACTTCCCTGGTTTCCTGACCCTTCTGGCTTCCTCCTTCCTGGGCACATCCTGGATCCCCATGTGACCTGGTTTGATGTCTTCCTGATTTGCCCTCCTCAGACTTGCTCAAATGGACATGATCTTGGTTCTGACCTCTGGATCTATGCATCTTGACTGGGGCTAAAAGCCACCCCTTTGCTCTTGCTATTTGGGGTCTGATACTGGCCAGGACTCTTCCCCAGCCCCAGCAGTACCCTCTCACATCACCAACATCTGTCCATTCTACTTCTCTGATATCTCTTGAGTTTACGCATTTCTCTCATCCCAGTACCACTACTCTGGTCCAAACCATCACCTTCTCTCACCTGGATGGTTACCTGGAACCCTACCTGGGCTCTCTGCCTCCAGCTTTGACTCTTTCGACCCGTTCTCTAACAGCAACCAGAGAATTCTCTTCAAAGGTGAACCTGACCATGATAACTCTGTTCGGAATCCTTCAATGGATCACCCTGATTTCTGGATAAGGCCTGGGTGCCAGGCGCTTCACGATTTGGTCTCTGTCCCTTCCTCCAGCCTCATGGCTCAGCAGACCCCCACCTACCAGCCCATGCTCTAGCTAAACTGGTCTATTTGCATCATCCCTCATTCTCTCTGAAATTTGGACTTTTGTACATGTTATTCCCTTTGGTTGGAACCTGCTTCTGCCCCACCCCGTTCACCTGGGTACCTTACCTTTCACATGTCAATGTGGGTGCCACTCACTCCCCACACACCCCCAGGCTGGGGCCCCCAGCCCAGTGCTGCTAGGAGATCTTGCCTTCCTGTTGTGGCACTTGCCACCCTCAATGGTTATTGCTTCCCAAGTTTTCTGTTTTCCCCACCAGGCTGTAAACGCCATCAAGTCGGGGACCGTGTCTGCTGTGCCCTCCTTGATATTTCCACCACCTGACCTAAGCCCAGGACATAGCAGGTGCTTGATGGGTAATATATCGAATGAAGGAATGAATGAATGATGAGGAGGACAAAGCCAAGAGCAGGGAAAATCCATGTGGGTAAATAGAGACCTTCCTCTATGTTGATCCAGAGTCATCTTTCATTGACACCCTCTGGGCAGCCCCCTGAAAGGGAGTTCTCCAGGTGAGGGGGGAGGGCCGAGGAGCAGGTCATAGGAATCTTCTCAACTGTATTAACAGCTTGTCCCCGCTTTTCCACCTTGTCCATGGAGGGAGCACAGGAGATGTTGACAACTGCCTTGTGGAATCAAGTGACATTCCCACTCATCAAAACAGGAAATGAGCTCAACTGGCATAACTACTGTCGTCAGGAAGAACTGAGAATTCCAGAGCTCAGCTTTCTTAACCGCTGTACCATCCTACCTGAAATCAGGTTGGGGCTTAGTTCCTGTAGGATGAGCTAAAGAGCAGTGAGGGAATAGGTAGAAATCTGAGCTCCACCATGTGCAGCTGTGTGACTTGGGGCAAATTTTTTATCCTCTCTGGGTTTTCGTTTCATGTTACCTAATCCCCAGGGCTGTTGTAAGGACTCATCTCTCATTGCTTTGAAGCTCCTAAGGGGCAGGGACCAGGCTTCTCCATGGGGGGTTGCTGGCTGCTCAGCACTGGCCCATCCCGTCCATAATAGCCCTGAAAGCGTGATCATTGAATTCAAAAGCTCTTTGCAGACCTCCTAGATTCCAGACTTTCTAAAATCCTTCATGAGTTAGGCACTTGAGCAGAGCAGTGAAATCCACTCTATCCTCACGAACTGGACAGTTGCCTCATGTCACTGATGTGTATTATTATTTCCTCTGCTATAATGCATGTCTTTTTAAAAGAAAATTAGTATCTGTCAAGCATCATTACACAATGAACCCTGCAAAGGGGCAGCCAACGGCCGCGTGTCAAGCATCCGTCCCGGCAGAGGCAGCAGTGGTGAGGGTTTGTCTGGGGCCAGGTCATCATGGACGCTCTGGTGAACAGCTCCAAGCCAAGGTTTCTCCTCTCTGGGATGTCTCTCCCACTCCCCCAGGCCCCTGTCAGCTGTCCTAGGCTGTGGAGTGGGAAGGACTCGATACAACTATCTGGCCTGAGGAGCGAAATCCACTTCTGAAAGTGCTCAGAATCCGCACAGCTGCAGAAACGTGTGCAAATGAGAAAGACGGAAGAACAGTTGGGGCACCATGCTGGAAACGGCTCCTTCGGTCCCGTAATTTTATGCCTGGTGATGCTATGGCCTCACCGCTCAACCTTTAAGAGGGGAGCCCCTTTCAGAGATGAGGAAACTGAGGCTTGGAAAGAGTCCAGCCTGGAACTGGTCTGACCCCAAAGCTCCATAGGCTGTGCTGCCTCCCTGCCTTCTGAGGGTCTGTGAAATGTGCATGGGGGAAGGCCAGCGGTGGAGGGGTGTTTGGGCTTTAATCTACATAGGGTGGAGGCCAGCCTAGGGCTCCCGTGGGATCGGCCAGGCACTCAGACATATTTTTGATTTCTCATTGTGCTGGCTGGTTGCTGGCAAGAGCCACCCTTTCCTTGGCCTGAATGGAAGTGACCTAGGACAGCCCTCTGGTGGTGGGTAGATGGCAGTTTAGGTGCTTTGTCCCATTGGGCCTCCTAAGTGGCCAAGAGATCCCATAAAACCCACTGTGGTCCAGGGTGGGCCTTGTCCTGCACTCTTCTCTTCTTCCCCCAACTTGTCCTCCTTCATTTTCATCTCTGTCCTTCTCCTCTGCTTCCCCCAGACAGCCCTCACAGCTTCTCACCAGCCAGCACATGGAACTGGGAGAAAAAAGAGCCAGGCTCACATGTGAGGGAATAAATGCTGAGCTGTGACAATCCTGTCTGCCTCAGAAAGAGAGGTTTTATGTAGTTTCTGGCATTTACAAATCCTTTGTGAAAAGGTCACCCTGTTCTTGGAATCTTTTATTAATGCTGAAGACTGGCCCCGGAAATGTCATGTCTTTTTACCGTGATATTTACTCAAAAAAGTATGACTAAGCATCTGAAATTCTATCAGCAGCTTGACCTGGACCAGGATGAGGAATCTGCATGGGACAAATGGGTGCTGATCTCGCCCGAGTGGAGGGAAGTGGAGGGAAGCAGGGATGGACCAAGGCCACGCCCCCTGGGGTCCGCTGTCACTTCTCCCTGTTGTCTGAGCTCCTTAGCATCTCCTGAGTGTCAGAGTTGGAAGGGATCTTGGTGTGTGTGCAGTTCAGCACCCTCATTTTACAGATGTGGAGACTGAGGCCCAGACAGGAGAAGGTACCTGCAGGGACCCCCAGGAAGTTGGGGGCAGAGCGGAGACTTAAGACCAGGTGTCCCGACTCCTGGGTCACTGCTCTCTCTCCCACACTGAGCTGTCGTCCAGTCTCACCCTCGCACTGAGCCTGGGAAGGGGAAAGAAAGTGAGCTTCTCTCGCTGGGTCTGAGGTTCCACTTCCTGCATCCAGGGTCCAAGACAATGCGGTATGGGGGGAGATATGGGCAAGGATGGCCCTACCCAGTGCCCTTTTTCTCCCCCCTGTGACACACGAGGACAAGATGTGTAGACCAGTTGTTCTCACATGTCAGTAGGCATCAGAATCACTTAGGGGGCTTGTGAAACTGTGGATGGCTGGACCCCACGCCCGGAGGTTCTGACTCAGTAGGTCTGGGATAGGACCCGACAACCAGTGCTTCTAAGACACTCCTGCTGCTGCTCAGAGGGACACACCTTGACATCCGTCGGCTTAGACATGGCCTGCTGCTGTTGTCCACCTTGTAGATGCTCACTCTAAGTCTTCAGCCACAGATACGTCCACCTGCGTTCTACGTGGATTTGGTCTGAGGAGATGGATGGAGAGTATCAGTAGGGGCTGGGTGGTTGGTTAGGGCGGAATCCCCCAGATTTGGACCAGGCACGCCCATGTGGCCAATTCTCCCACTCCCCCAGGTGGCAAGGGACACCCCTTCGAAGATGGGAAGAAGGAGTCTTGCTATATGGTAGTAACCCAAGAATGCCTGCACCAAGGGTGCTGAGGTTTGGGGAGGGGTGTCAGAGTGGGGAGCAGCCCGGCGACAGAGCCTTCTTGATCTGGAGCTTGGTATCACAGCTAAAGTTCACATCTTGCCTCACCTTCCTCCGCTGTGTGACCTTGGGGAGCACTTTACCTATGAAGCCCTGGTCTTCTCATCTGTAAAATGGGATTGAAGAAAATGCCTTCCCTACCACCACTGGGATTGTTTTGGAAGGAGGAGGCAGTAGAGATGAAATCAATAGGTAAACTGTAAGTTGTGTACCTATGCATATTAGTTCTAATTATTATTTTAACTTTGAAAGGAAGCCAGGGGAGAAAGGTGGAACCATAGAGAGTTACTGCCTTCCATGGGGTTGGTTTAGGTTTCTTTTCTTTTTATCCTTGTGTTCAGAGAACTCAGATCAAAAAAAAAAAAAAGAATTACATGAGGCAAAGTCCAAACTTCACCTGTCACAACAACTTTGTTTATTTGGGATTATTTATTTTGTCCAGCTTAACTGAGGTATATATGACAAATGAAAATTGTCTGTGTTTACAGTGTACAACATGATGTTTTGATATATATTGTGAAATGTTTACCACAATCAAGCTAATTAACATATCCATCACCTCACATAGTTACTTTTTTTTGGTAAAAACAATCAAGATCTACTCTCCTAGCAACCATCAAGTATACGCTACAGTATTGTGAGCTATGGTGACCATGCTGTACGTTAGATCTCCAGAACTTATCCATCCTACATATCTGATACTTTGTATCCTTTGACCAACATCTTCCCCGTTTCCCTGGCCTCTTAGCCCTTGTAACCACCATTCTACTCTCTGCTTCTAAGAGTTGAACTTTTTTTAGATTCCGTGTATAAGTGAGATCATGCAGTATTTGTCTGTGTCTGGCTTATTTCAGTTAGCATAAAAGATCTATCCATGTTGTCACAAATGGCAACTTTTCCTTCTTTGTTAAGGCCAGATGATATTCTGTTGTATATGTACACCACGTTTCTTTATTCATCTGCTAATGGACACTTAGGTTTTTTCCATGTCTTGGCTATTATGAATAAAACTGCAGTGAACATGGGAGTACAGATATCTTTTTGAGACAGTGATTTTATTTCCTTTGGATATATGCCGAGAAGTGGAATTGCTGGATCACATGGAAGTTGTATTTTTAGTGTTTTGAGGAAGCTCCATACTGTTTTCCATAAAGACTGTACCAATTTACATCCCCACCCACAGTACACAAGGGTTTCCTTTTCTCCATGTCCTGGTCAACACTTGCTTTTCTTTGTCTTTTTGATAAAAGTCATTCTAACAGGTGTCACACCAACTTTAACCAAGACTCCAATCAACATGAAAGATCGGGGTTAATTCATTATTTTAGGTTTTAGGAATGTTGACACTTACTGCTTTGGGACAATGCAGCCCACATTCCCTTTTCTGAGGCCGAACGTTAATCGATAATCTCTCGTGAATGTTTTACATTCACCAGAGCTGGACTTTGTAAACCTTGCTCAGATACACAATTAACTGGCACAGTATGAGCTGCACTTTATTACGTGCCTGCTGTGTCATGGGAGCTTCATGAGCAGGATTCTAACTTTGAAGGCAGGCACCCTTGTTCCTTCGGAGGTGAGGAAACTGAGGCCCACGGATGTTAAGTTACTTGATGAGGGACGGGATTTAGTAAGTGGCAGAGTCCTTGCCTTTTGACTGTACCCTCGGCTTCTTATAAGGGCCATGTAAGTACATTGTAAACTGTGTAGCACTGAACAGCTGTAAGGGACTATTATTACATTATCCCACCATCGATTTTTAGTGCTCAGAGTAATTTTCTTGAGATTTTAATTTTCCTAGTTGAACAAACATCTAGCCACTTGTTCATATCGACAGCAGCAGCTTTGCCTACGTGGCCCCTGCAGCATCCTGCAGTGCTCATAACAGATCCTCACCCCCAGTGACCACAGGCAAGTCGGGGACAAAGAAAAGGGGGTTTTATGAGCCTTCTCCATCCTTTTTCCATTAGCCTATTGCCTGGGAAAATTCCAAGCTTGTTTCCCATCCCCCACCCCCGCCAACTCAAAACCACTTTGTCACACCAGCATAATTTCTTACAATAACATTAACATATCATTGGCTCTCATTACCTTTGGTGTAATAGTTCCCTATTGGACTGTGTCAGACTAATTATGTCAGTTCCTTTTCATTCCAGTTTAGTGCTTCTCCAGAGAGTCGCAGCACAGCACCGGTAATAATGATTAAACTGCTGTCTAATGCTCCACTGGACATCCAAACAAAACAGGGGAAAATTCCTTGCTGAAGATGGGACTCGCAGCAGCCCTTGTACTTGATGCAATTTGATGTTTTAAGAGCCATTACCCGGTGGACATTTCCACAGGACGGTGGAGGGCTGGTAGTGTTTCTTGGGGGTGGGGGAAGAAAATGCAAATCAGGGAAGGAAATAGCTCAGCAAGGCAAGCAGCGGCAGAGAGGCAACCCAGAGGCTTTCCGGTCCCTGCTGAGCCCTTAGGTTCTGATTGGGTCCAACTGGAGCCCAGCGTTGCCACTGAGCTGGCAGAAGTGGGTGTGCAGAGAGAGCCCAGGGTAATGAATCAGGACAAGCCAATATCAAAGGCTTAAAGCTCTGTTGCCAGTGTCAGACGAAAGAGCCCAGGGAAGATGAATGAAAATGAAGTCACTTTCACCTTCCCGCCGTCGTCTCATACAAAGTTCTTTGCTCCAGCCAAAATCGAACGTGCCTTTGTCTTTTTGCATGGCAGAAAGGCAGTCTCCTGTTCCCACAAGAACGGAGGCAGAGGTCGATGCTCCTCATTGCTTAATGGGATGCGAACTTGTTCTGTTCTGAGCACCCATTCTTTTTTTAAAAAACAAATTATTGAAGTATCGTTGATTTACAGTGTTGTGTTAATTTCTGCCGTACAGCCAAGTGATTCAGTTATACGTGTATATACTTTATCGTATTCTTTCCCATTATGGTTTATCACAGGATATCGAATATAGTTCCCTTTGAGTACCTGTTCTTTTTTTTTTTTTAAAGCAATACTATGTAGTATTTGGTTTTGTGCTGTGTAATATGTTTTTTTTTTTTAAAAGATGTTGGGTGTAGGAGTTTATTAATTTTATTATTTATTTTTGCTGTGTTGGGTCTTCACTTCTATGTGAGGGCTTTCTCTAGTTGTGGCAAGTGGGGGCCACTCTTTGTTGCGGTGCGCGGACCTCTGACTATCGCGGCCTCTCTTGTTGCGGAGCACAGGCTCCAGACGCGCAGGCTCAGTAGTTGTGGCTCACGGGCCTAGTTGCTCCACGGCATGTGGGATCCTCCCAGACCAGGGCTCAAACCCGTGTCCCCTGCATTAGCAGGCAGATTCTCAACCACTGCGCCACCAGGGAAGCCCGAGTACCTGTTCTTGATGATTCTTAATGATCCTAATAATAATAACTAGCCACCAGCTGAACGATTACTTTATGCCAGGCATTGTGTTAAGGGTTTCACATCTGCTGGCTCGTTTAATCTGTAAAAGAACCCTGTGAGGTGAGAAACCGGGATGCAGGGAGAATAAGTAACTTGCTTAAGGTCATTCACCAGAACCCCCATATCTGACTCCAAATCCTGTTCATTCAGTCAACCCCTATGATTAGGGTGGACTCCAGCCTTCAACTGTGTCCCTCAGACATGTTTTGAGCATCATCGACGGTCTTGGCTTTCTTGGGGCTGAGAGGCCAAGGTTCAGTTTCAGTCCAGGGTGATCCGTTCCATGACTGGGCAAAGGCAGAGGGCTGTGAGAACACCTTCATTCACTGGCTCACAAGTATTTATTTGAGTGCCTTTATGTGCCAGACTCTGCTGGGTACTAGGATGCCAGGGTCCGCAGAGTTGCTACAGACTCTGCTTTCATGGAGGCTTCAGTCCAGAAGGGAAAATATAATCTTTATTTAGCATTTATTAAGCTCTTCCTATGGGCCAAACTCTGTGCTAAGTGCTTTTAAATAACTCAATTTATTTAATCCTCATAGTAGCCCTCTTTCACTCCTAGAGATGAGAAAATGAAGCCTTAGAGAGTTATGCAATTGGGTCAAGGTCACAGCTTCTAACCACCATGTTCAACCATAGGCAGACCTGACCTATTCTTGGGGATTAGTGTAATGGGGTGTATAGAATTTTCCCCTTGAGTGCACCTTATTCCAAGAGGAACAGGCCCTTGAGACTGTCAAGCCTGGCTCTACATCCCTCCTATGGGCCTATTGGCCTGGAGCCAGCTGACCACATTATATCCATATGGGCCGTGCTGCCAAATTGGCTGAAGATGGAGGGAAGACACAGAAGCTCTGGCTCAGCCACCATGAGAGGACAGCAGAGGGACCTGTGATGTCTGCCCAGCATGGCTTTGGCTTGAGGAAGGGCATACATGCCATGCCCTGTCCCAGTGGGCCATGTGGCATGCCACTGCTGCTCGAGATATACCAGCTGGTGCTCACGGACCTTTGGGGATGTGGGTGCAATGGGATGCTTGAGCAACCAGCTCTGCCCCCCCGAGCGTGCACACAGCTTCTTGCTGGACACGTAGACAAAAGCTGTCTCTTTTGATCTTGACATCAGCCAGCAAGCTAGGTATTACTATCAGTATTTGTGGATGAGGAAACTGAGGCTGGAGAAATTCGCAACTTGACCAAAAGTCAAAGAAACAGTAAGTGGCAGAGTACAGATTTGAACTTGGGTCTGACTTCAAAGCTCAAACTGAGCTCTGTCCCCTCCCTCACGATGCTGTCTCACGAAGCAAGGCCTCCATACTTTGTGCTGTGTCTCCAGCCACCTTTACCTTTCCATCCTTCAAATCCCAATGCTGCCCCGATTATTCATCATATCTACTCAAGAAAAATGAAAACATACATCCACAAAAAGACTTGCATGCAAACGTTCACAGCAGCATTGTTCATAATGGCCAAACGTATGGAAACAACCCCAACGTCCATCAACTCGTAAATGGATGAGCAAAATGTGGTGTATCCATGCACTAGCATACCATGACAATAAAAAGAAATAAAGCACTGATACATGCTATAACATGCATGAACTTCAAACATGTTTTGCTAAGTGAAAGAAACCAGACAGAAAACCCTACATACTGTATGATACTATTTACATGAAATGTTCAGAATAGGCAAATCCACAGAGTTAGAAAGTAGATCAGTGGTTGTCTAGGATGGAAGGGACATGGGAATGACTGATAATTCACACAGTTGTTGATCTTTGCAGTGATGGCAATAGTCTAAAATTAGATTTTGATGACGGCTGCACAACTCTGTAAATAAACTAATAGTCAGTGAATCGTACCCTTAGAAAGGTGAATTTTTAAAAATGTTTTATTCATATATTCCACAGCTAGGCTTTCTCATAACCTTTTTGAAAAAAATTTTTTAATTGAAGTGTAGTTGATTTACAGTGTTGTGTTAGTTTCAGGTATACAACAAAGTGACTCAGTTATATATATATATATATATATATATATATAATTTTTAAGATTCTTTTCCATGATAGGTTATTACAAAATATTGAATATAGTTCCCTGCGCTATACAGTAGGACCTTGTTGTTTATGTATTTTATATATAGTGGTTTGTATTTATTAATTCCAAACTCCTAATTTATCCCTCCCTCTGCTTTCCTCTTTGGTAACCATAAGTTTGTTTTCTGTGTCTGTGAGACCGTTTCTGTTTTGTAAATAAGTTCATTTGTATCATTTTTTAGATTCCACATATAAGTTATATTATATGATATTTGTCAGAAAGGTGAATTTTCTGGTATGTATGTTATACCTCCATAAAGCTTAAAAAATGAAAGAGAATTATACCTTGAAATTTCTGGACAAGATGAACTGAAGGGCCCATCCAGTGCTCACTGACTGAGCTTCCCGGGGCAAGGCCCTCTCCCTCCTGACTCCCTGGTGGGTGCTCTTCCCACGAAGAGAGGCCCCAGACCCTGAGCTGACCTGTTTTCTTTTTCTCCCGGATCTAAGTGAGCCATTTGCAGAGCTTCAGTCTCTGGTAAAGTCCAACTTCTTACTCACCATCAAAGGCACAGAATCTGGGTCAGCAGAAAATGTGCTTTTTTCCCAAGGAGTGGGGTCAAGGAGCAGGTGTCAGGCTGGCAAATTAGAAAGGAGGTCGGGAGGGGCCACGACACAACATCTGCCTCCAGGCTTGCGGCTGGGAAGGCGCTCCTGTTCAGAACCTGTGCAGGTCAAGTAGGTCAGCACTTACTGAGAACAGGTGAGAGGGCTGAGCTGAGAGCAGGAACATTTGCAAACCTGGGGCAGTGGAGGTGACCCTGAGATGGGGGCTGAGCCCAGGTCAGGGCTGGGGCTGCCGAGGGTTGGGGCAAGGCAGAGCAGAAGCTGGGGTGGGGCTGTCAGAAGGCAGAAGAGAGGAGAGTCACTGATTTTACCTAGATTGGTTGAGGATGACTTTGTTTTCTCCCAGAAGGAATTACTCCCCTACCGCCCACTCCCTGAAAACTTTTAATTGCAGCATAACTTACAGAAAGTTGTGCAAACCATTAGTGTAGAGCTCCATGGAGTCCACACAATGACTTAGTCAGCTTGGGCTGCCAAAGTACCGCAGACTCGGTGACTTAAACAACAGACATTGATTTCTCACAGTCTGGAGGCTGGAAATCTGAGATCAGGGTGCTAACATGGTTGGATGCTGGTGAGATCCTCTTCCTGGCTTGTAGATGGCCACCTTCTCATGGTGTCCTTATATGGCAGAGAGGCACCAAGAGCAAGCTCCTAGCTGTCTCTTCTTATAAGGGCACTAATCCCATTATGAGGGCCCCACCCACATGACCTCATCTAAACCCAATTACGTCCCAAAGGCCCCATCTCCAAATATCATCACATTGAGGGTTAGGACTTCAACATATGAATTTGGGATGGGGGTTATACAATTTAGTCCATAGTACATAGGTATAATCAGCTCCCAGATCAAGAAATGGAACATTTTCAGCACCTAGAAGGCCCCCTACATTTTCCCCGTTTGGTCCCTACCCGCCCCCACCCCCAAAGGGTTAAACATTGTCTGGACTTTTGGTGCCATGTGTACCCATTCCTGAATTTTGCCTATTTGTAAGACTTGTATACACTAAATAAAAAGCATGAGCTTTTCTGTGTCCAGCTTCTTTTGCTCAATATTATGCTTGTGAGTTTCACGATGTTGTTGTGTATGGTTGTATTCCCTTCATTCTCACTGCAGTGGACTGTTCCATTGCATGAAAACAGCACATATTATTTATCTTTTCAACTGTTGGTGGGTTGAATAGAAGCCAGCTTCTATTCAACTGTTCCATTGCATGAGAACAGCACATATTATTTATCTATTCAACTGTTGGTGGGTGATTGGGTAGCTCCCAGATTGTGGCTATTATGAACAGTGCTGCCATGAACATGCTGGTACCTGTCTTTGGGCGAACATGTGGATGTGTATCTGGTGGGGGTGGAATTGCTGCATCATAAGGTATGTGCCTGTTCCTCTTGAGTAAATGTTGCCAAATAATGCCCCCAGATGGTTGGACAAGTTTGCATCCCCATTGGCAGTGTGTGAGAGACAGAGTTCCACTCCAGCTCTCCCTATAAGAACTAATATGCATTGACTAAGGTTATGGGCTGAAGTATAACCACCCCCCTCCCAGTTCATAAGTTGAAACCCTAACCCCCAGGATCTCAGAATGTGACTGTATTTGGAGATAGTGTCTTTAAAAATGTAATTAAGTTAAAAGGAGGCCCTATGGGTGGGCCCTGATCCAATCTGGCTGGTGTTCTTAAAAGCAGAGGAGATTAGGACCTACAGAGAGATACCAGGTGTGCAGAGAGGGGAGATGGAGTGAGGACAGTGAGAAGGGAGCCATCTGCCTTCCATGGAGAGAGGTCTCAGGAGAAACCAAACCCTGCTGACACCTTGATCTCAGCCTCCCAGCCTCCAGAACTGTGAGCAAATACATTTCTGTCGTTTAATCCACTCAGGCCATGGATTTTGTTATGGTAGCCAGAGCAAACTGATACAATTACTCTCTTGTGCTCAGTTCTCACATTATCTCCCTTAATCCCCACATCAACCCTGCAGACTAGGAGCAATTATGGCCTCCATGTCACAGATGAAGGACTGGGGCTTGGAGATTAATGACTTCTCCCAGGTCGTAACACAGGTGTTTACCTGAGCTTTTTCCGTTTTCTGAAGATGCTCAGAGAGGCAGGTTTTGCTATTATACCCATTTTACAGATGGGGAGACTCAAGCTCAGAGACTTGCCCAAAGTCACTTAACCAGCAAGTTGTAGGACCCAGTACTGAAATGGAAGGCCTCTGGCTTAGGCACTGTTGATTGCACTGCATCAGTCTGGATAGGCCAGGTTAAACGGCAGTAACAACAATGAAACCCAAACCAAAGTTTTTTTCTTGCTCATCCTATATGTTCATCATGGGTGTCTAGCAATGCTGCTCTTGCCTCTTCACTCGGAATCCAGGCTGATAGTGGCTCCAATATTGCTGGAATTCTGGAGGGTCTCTCATTGGCAATTAAATATTCTAACCCCAAAGTGACATTCATCGTTTCTGCTCAAACTCATTGGCCAGAATTAGTCACATGGTCCCTACCAAATACAAGGCCAGGGTGTTCATCCTACATGAGCCCGGAAGACAGAGAGGGGGAAGAGATTACTGAACAGCACAAAATGAGTGAATGAACGAATGCATGCATGCAATTAGAATTCCCATCTGAGACTGGTGGATGTGGATGGGCCTGGGAAAGGACAGATATATACTTGAAACCAGCCCCGCGTAAGGGCACTGGGGCTCTTTGGGCGCTAATGATACATTTAAAAATTGTGAAAATGTACTAGCATTCTGTCCCTCTCCATCGTTTACAGCCCCCCGTGCCTACAAGTTCTTTCTTTCATCAAATCTCTTTGCCTTTGACTGTGGGCGGCCGATCCACCCTACCCACACAGGCCCCATTCCAGGGGTGATTGATGACCACTGGACACACACAGATGGATACAGAAAGAAATTTCTACTTCTTCCAAGAGCCTTGGGCAGCTGTGCGGACAGCAATTTTTCATGTGAGTGTTAGCTCGGAGTCTTTCTCAGGCTCTCAAGCATAACCAAGCCCAGACAGGCTCTATGAGATGAAAAGTAAAGTGTTGTTTTTATGACGCTATGAAAATCCTTCTTTTTCCCCCTAAAAAAGAAACTTGTTTATTTTCATGTGTGTATGGCTTTGTAGTGAGTGCGGAAGAATTAAGCCTTTGAAACTGTCGATTTATAGCCATGAGTGATGTGAAGTCTTTGTCTTGGGGAGGAGAGAACCTTCCAAATCAGGAAAGAAAAAGGCCCCTTCGCTCATGCACTTAGTGGCTCATTTGTTAAAGTGTTACTGAGCACCTATTGCCTGGGGTTTGGGGTCAGGGGACCCAGCTTCAAGGCTGTGCTGGATCACTTTTTAGCTGTGTGCCCTGGTCACTTCACTTAATATCTCTGAGTCTATTTCCTTCCCTATAAAGTGGGGTTTCACACGAGGACAAAGATATGAAATGTATTCATTCAAGCCTAAAATTGAGTGACCACATGGCCAGTGCTGTTCTAAGCACTGGGGATTACTCCAGAGTGTAGGGAAAGTAAAGGCCCCCTCAGGCATGAGAAACACAGATATAAGCGCTATGAAGGAAGATCAAGCAGGGTAGGGGCTAAAGTGTGGCAGGGTGCACTGGGGTGGGGGTTATATTGGAGAGTCATGGAAGGCTTCTCAGAGGCAGTGACATTTGAGCAACGGATACAAGGGAGCAAGCTGTGTGGGATGCAAGGGAAATAATCATTACAGACGATCTTTCTGTAGAGGTACTAAGTGTCAGGCAGTGTTCTAAGGGCTTTGTCTGGACTCATTCATTGAATCCTCGCTGCACCCTGAGAGGTGAGCCCTATCATCATCACACCCCATTTACAGAAGGCAAAACTGAGGCACAGAATTAAGTGAGTCGCTCAGGTCCCAGCATTTGAACCCAGGCGGCCATCCTAATCACCAAGTCACATCCCAGGCAGGGAGCTCGAGCTGGGATGAGCATTAATTTGGGGCAAAGTGCTTCGCAGATTGCAGAAGCAAACTTGAAAAGTCGTTACTAGTATCTTCTTCGGGATGTGAAGGGAAATCTATCAGTACTCCTGGAACCCGTGGCCTGCGTCCCACTTCTGCCGATTTCTTCAAGAACAAGCGGGCACTGGGGAGGCCTGTGGCCTCAGTTCCCTGCATGATTCTCATCAGGCTGCAGGAAAACATAATGTGCTGAGGGGTGGAGAAAAGCTGAGGAACAAAAGGAACATCTGCATTTGCTCTTTGTAAAAGTAATATATCCACGTGCTGAAAATATGGAAAATGGAGAAAAGAAGAGAAGTTATCCATAGAGTCACCATTTAAATACAAGCACTGTTAGTATTTTGGAATATTTCCTTTTATCCCTTTTCAAAAAGATGGGTGTTTTAGTTGTAGGCAGCAGAAAATAAAGAACTCAGACAGCTTGGAATATGTAGGTGATAATACAGTATTATTGTGTAACAGAAAATATATGATAATGCACTATCTATTTAACTTCTATGTTCTCCAAAGTATCAGCTTTCCCAAACAATTCAGGGCAACATTTAGAGGCCTGTGGCAGATCATTAGAGACTGGGTTTCAGTTCGGTCAGTTCTCTCTGGGATTATCTGCTTACCAGCCTGATGGCCACCTAACTATGCTGTCACCTGTTTCCACGGTCACCAAGCATTTTGATTGTACACTCCTCTTAGGAAGGAATATTTTAGCATCTACTCTCATTATAGGCATATTTATTTATAAATTGAACTACTACCAACCTGCAGATTAAATATTAGTATGATATTACAGTTGACCCTTGAACGACATGGGGCTTAGGGGCGCCGACCCTCCTTGAAGTCGAAAATTTAAGGATAATGTTGTAATCGGCCCTCTGCATCTGTGGTTCTGCATTTGCGGTTCAACCAGCTGAGGATCGTGTAGCACTGTAGAGTACTTACTATTGAAAAAAAATCTGTGTATAAGTGGACCTGCACAGTTCAAACCCATGTTGTTCAAGGGTCAACTGTACTTAAATACTAGTATAATATTTAATATAGTTTAACTTCTTTTTTTAAAAAAATTTATTTTTGTCTGTGTTGGGTCTTCGTTGCTATGAGCGGGCTTTCTCTAGTTGCAGCGAGCGGGGGCTACTCTTTGTTGCGGTGCACGGGCTTCTCATTGCGGTGGCTTCTCTTGCTGCGGAGCACGGGCTCTAGGTGCGGGGGCTTCAGTAGTTGCGGCACGTGGGCTCAGTAGTTGTGGTTCGTGGGCTCTAGAGCGCAGGCT
This sequence comes from Monodon monoceros, assembly GCF_005190385.1. Classification (NCBI taxonomy): domain Eukaryota; kingdom Metazoa; phylum Chordata; class Mammalia; order Artiodactyla; family Monodontidae; genus Monodon; species Monodon monoceros. The sequence goes on from NW_021703786.1 coordinate 47,685,405, forward strand.
CAGTAGTTGTGGCGCACGGGCTTAGTTACTCCGCAGCATATGGGATCTTCCCGGACCAGGGCTCGAACCCGTGTCCCCTGCATTGACAGGCGGATTCTGAACCACTGCACCACCAGGGAAGTCCCCTAATTTCTTATTTTTATATAAAAATATAGTTGTTCTCATATTTTCTTCCCACATTATTTCTTGGGTTGCTCACATCTCATTGATTTAATCCTTTCTTTCCACCCTCCCACCCACCCCTCGCCCCGTCTCTGATCCAGAGACAGTTTTGTACACAGATATGGTATGTTGTTGCAGCGTGAAAAGATGCGTTACTTAAGGCCAAAACTCACTGTAGGAACTTTTGCTTTTAAATGGGGGTTGGCAAAGTCGATATCAATGTGGAAATAAATCCTGGCTCTTCCATTTAGAGAGATGGGTCTGGGAGGAGAAGAGTGGAATTTCAAGGCCTCTGCCAGGCCCTCTGTTGGTGGAGGATGCCCCATAAAGCCCACAGTCATGCACTTTTTTTGCCTTTTGACTGGAGGGTAAGCCAGGATCCAGATGAGGGTGGGGCTGAATGCTCTCAATAGTGTGAGGTGGGGAGTGTCCTGGGGAAGGAAGCCAACCACAGACTGGGGCTGGCTTACTTGCCAGGGCAAGTCCCAGGGGCAGGGATGACAATGCCTTCTGAAAAAATTGTGCTAAAATACACGTAACAACACTTACCATTATAACCATTTTTAAGTGTCCAGTTCAATAGTGTCAAGTTCATTCATACTGTTGTGCAACCAATCTCCGGAACTCTTTGCATCTTGTAGAGCTGAAACTCTGTACCCTTTAAACAGTAACTGCCCATTCTTCCCATCCCCTGCCCCTGACAAGCACTATTCTATGTTTTTTTTTTTTTGAAGATTTTGGGGGTGGGAGTTTATTAACTAATTTATTTTTGGCTGTGTTGGGTCTTTGTTTCTGTGCGAGGGCTTTCCCTAGTTGTGGCAAGCGGGGGCCACTCCTCATTGTGGTGCAGGGGCCTCTCACTGTCGCGGCCTCTCTTGTTGCGAAGCAAAGGCTCCGGACGCGCAGGCTCAGTAGTTGTGGCTCACGGGCCTAGTTACTCCGCGGCATGTGGGATCCTCCCAGACCAGGGCTCCAACCCGTGTCCTCTGCATTGGCAGGCAGATTCTCAACCACTGCGCCACCAGGGAAGCCCACTATTCTACTTTTTGTCTCTACGGATTTGACTGCTCTAGGTGCCTCATATAAGTGGAATCATACAGTATTTGCCCTTCTGTGTCTGGCTTATTTCATTTAGCATAATGTCCTGCAAAGTTCACCCCTGTTGTAGCATGTGTAAGAATTTCCTTCTTGTTTAATATTAAATAACATTCCATTGTATGCATATACCAAGATTTGCTTATCCATTCATCTGTTGATGGACACTTGGGTTGCTTCCACATTTTGGCTGTTGTGAATAATGCTGCTATAAACATGGGCATGCAAATATCTCTTTCAGTCCTTGCTTTCAATTCTTTTGGGTATCATGATATAATAGAAAATATATATAGTGATCTCTGTCTCTGGTTCCTGGCATGGAAGCCCTAAAATCTTTCAAGTGTCCTAAGTGATAAGAGAGCTAGGAGCATCTTTTAGTCTAATATTTGGTCTTTGAGCCGGTTCCTGACACAGAGCTCCTAAATGCCTTGGAAACTCCTGGGTGACAGCAGGGAGTTTTGTTCTTTTGAGATGAGTCTTGATAGACTCCTGGGTGACAGCAGGGAGTTTTGTTCTTTTGAGATGAGTCTTGATAGGTTCCTGGGTGGTGGCTGGTCACCAGAAAGACCAAGCCATGATTAGAAGCTTAGAATTTTCAGCCCTCTCTACCATCCTCCAGAGAGAGGGGACAGGCTGGAAATGGAGTTAATACTTGGTGATGTCCATATGAGGAAGCTTCATAAAAATCCCAATAGTATGGGGTTTGGAGAGCTTCTGTGTTGGTGAACACATCTACGTGCCGGGAGGGTGGTGCACCCCAACTCCATGGGGACAGAAATGCCTGTGCTTGGGACCCTTCCAGACACCCCCCCCCGATGTATCTCTTCATCTGTATCCTCTGTCATATCCTTTATTATAAACTGGTAAATGTGTTTCCCTGAGTTCTGTGAACTGTTTAAGCAAATCACTGAATCCAAGGTGGGATGGTGGTGTCATGGGAACCTCTGATTTGTAGCCAAATTGGACAAAAGTTGTGGGTAACCTGGGGACCTACTACTTGCGATTGATATCGGAAGTGGGGGACAATCTCATGGGACTGAATCCCTAACCTGAGGGGTCTGCGCTAACTCTGGTTAGTGTCAGAATTGAACTGAATTGTAGGACCCCCAGCTGGTGTTGTGGAGGAAAAAAGCCCACACATCCGGTGTCAGAAGTGATGTGAATGTGGTAGTTGTGTGAGAGAAAAGGAGAAACACACAGGAATAGGAGACATGTGGGGTTCTTTTTTCCCATACTCAGGCATATACCCAGAAGTGGAATTGCTGGATCATTTGGTAATCCTATTTTTAATTTTTGGAGGACCTGCCATACTGTTACTACAGTGGCTGGGCCATTTTACATTTCCATTGCCAATGACTTGCACAGAGAGTGAGGTCCAACATTGATGTTACACGGCTTCAGGAACACGAAAGCTCTCTATCACCAGCAAACCTTCTGACAGTCTCCTGCTTTGAATGCAGGATTCGGGGGTCAAATCAGGCAGGGTTCCACATCTGAGTCAGATGGGAGGAGAAGGAAGGGAGCGTGCATGGGAGCTGAAATGTTGGTGAGATGAGGCACCAGAGGTTGGGAGCGTGGGCTCTGGGGCATGACTGCCTCAGTTAGAATCCTAGCTCTGTGTTCTTGGACCAGTCACTTAACCTCTCTGTGCCCCAGTTCCATCAAAATGGGGATAATAATAATTCCTATCTCACAGGGGGTTGTGAGAAGCAAATGGTCTAATATGCATCACTTTGAACCCAATGTTAGCTGTTATTTTTGTGATTAACGACAGCCCGGATTTGAAGCTACGGTGTGGAGTTAAAGGGACCTGGAGAGCCTGAGCCCAGAGAACTCAGGGATTCTGCGTCAGGGCCAATTTTATTCAAGTCTGAAAGGACAGGATGACCCCAGCTGACCAGCCAGATCCCTGTGGTGACTGGGATTTGGCTCCAACCTCCCCAGCCCGAGTCTTCTTTTCAAACATGATGGAGCCCCAAACTACCACGTGGAGCGTGGATGAGAGGGCTTTGCTATTCTGGCTGGGAGGGAGCCAGGCTTCTCCTCCTCATGCAACTACCCAGGGACTCCTCCATAAAAGGGAATATTTGTAAAGTGCTTTACAGACCACAAAGCCCCCATACGGCCATTATCTGATTTGATTATCACAACACTGACCCTTTTAGAGTGAGAACAAGAGTGGGAAAGAATGAGAGAGAGGAGAAAAAAGGAGGAGTAAGCAAAGCTGAAATGCTGAGACAGGTTCTTCTTATTTTTATTTTATCTGTTTTTGTTTTTACTAAGAGCCTGAGTCTTTTGGACACAGATAGCTCTGTGTTTCCTGCACCACCAGCCAGCAGTCAGGTGGGAGAAGCAGGCCTCCTTATGCTCAGACTAGGGACAGCCATGGACTCAGTTCCCAGCAGAGACAGGTGGCCCCAGGGGCGCTCGCTGCCCTGACCCTGAACAACACAGAGGTGCAGATCTGAGGCCCAGGTCTTGGCCAAGAGTGGGCCTGAGGGGCCCTGCCTGGCCTCAGCTAGGTTAGCCATGATGGCAACAGCCCCAGGGAGCTGACCATGCCTTCTTCTCAGAGGTTATTGAATAATCACTTCCTGAGGCAGATGTTAATCTTGTGCCCATTTTACGGATGAGGAAACTGAATCTTGGAGAAGTTCGCACCTGTTAGTAAAGCATCAGAGCCAGGTCTGCCCGACCTCGACATGTAACGCCTACCCTGCACTCATGAAGAAGGTGCTTAGGGAAGCTCAGCTTACAGGAAAGGATTATGGAAAACGACTCATTTGCCACCAATCAGACCAAAAGAGCAAGAGCAAGAGATACATTTAAAAACACTCCAAAATTTGCCATTTGCTTGGGTTTTTACTGTTTTAAACAGTAACTGAAACGAAGCCTGAAAGACTATATCCCCAAAAGGAGAAACCATGTTCTGATTATTCAGGGATCTCGCAGAAGCCGAGGACTGTTGTTCGGCGGGGGAGCAGTTTTCAGACTCCCAAATGTCGGGCATCAAGCTGAGGAGGTGAAGGGGAGAGAGAGGCAGAGCGGGACGATAGAGGGTGGGGGCCGGCTGTGCAGACCCCCAGATAACTCTTCCCGAGGGGCCAACGCCAGATTCCCCCCATCCGCCTCCTCCCAAGCTGCCCTGCGGCCCGATTAAGTGCTTTAAGTGGCGGCTCTGAAAAAGGCTATTTCCCGCCAAGACTATAAAGTGGAGAAATGGAGAGGCCGTATTCACGGCAAAGAATCAAATGTGCAGAGCCTTCCGCGGAATTTATAAGTCAGTTGCCAGGAACATTAAAACGCCTCTTGCTGCACTTAATCTATGGCTTCCTTTCTTCTCTTCCTCCAAATACCAAACACTTGGTTCTTTTTTACGGGCTCTGGCGGCCTGGTCGATGAAGTCTGTTCCTATTTCAGAGTAAATATATGTGTATTCTCTTCTCTGACTGTACTTGACTGCAAAACAAACAATGAAGCATGCTCACTCCGGTTCTCCAGAAAAATAAGAGGGCAGGCGGTTTTGCTTGTCTTGGGCTGGGCTCTTCCCGGGAGCAGGAAACATGGCTGGGCTGAGCACAGTGCCGTCTGTAGCACCCACAGGATCGCTAGACAGAGTGGTCTAGACAGAGTCAAGGCTGGCCCCGTAAAGACAGGTCCACCAATTTGTACTCTGCGGTCTCCCTCAGACGGTTGTATCAACACAAGCAGTGCTCACATGGGCCCTCCCTGGGCCAAGCACTGTTCTAAGCCCATCACGTTAATTGACTCAGTTTAATCCTCCCAATGACCCCAGTCCTGTTATGACCCGCATATTATACACGAGGAAATGGAGGGACAGAGAAATTAGCTTTCTAATTTAGCCCTTTTCAGCAGGGCTCATCAATGCCACGCCCCACGGTCCTCTGCAGGTGACTTTCCCCATTTACCATATTTCTGGGAGCTTCAGGAATGCTGCTTGTAATGAGAGGACAGAGCTCGTGCAAGCTACCAATCTGCTTACCCCCAAGCGTCTGTTTGCTGGGGTGATATGTTGTGGGCTGCTTTCGTAATGGAGGAATCTCCACCCTTTAAAACACCTTTGATCAAGTCATAGGTGAAGCTTCTGCTGGGTTGGGAGGGTTTCAAGCACCGACAGCTGAGGCAAGCTCTGCCCGCCCCCAACTCCCTGGAGAGCTGCCTTGGGGAGAAGCCTGCGCCTGGGGATCCAGACGAGAGGGATTTCCCCCTGAGGCTTTGGGGAAGCTTGGTTGGGAGAAGAGGAGCTGAGGTGGCATGAACACAGAGCGGGGGCTGAGGTACATCTCTGAGAGGCGTGGGACACGTGTGGGGTGATGAAGACGTGCTTCAGATCGTGGATACCCGGCAACACCCCAGCTGGTGAATGCAGCGTCCCTGCCTGAATGTCAGTTTGTCTTCCTTGAAAGGTCCTCTGCATGTCCTGGAGAATATCTGTGTGTGTGGTCCTCGCCAGACATCCAGACACTGCTGGCCTTGGCTACTCACCCTACAGATAAGTTCTCTCTCTCTCCCGTACCTCCCTGAAATTGGTGCAGGTGGGGATCTTTTTTTTGTTGTTGTTTGTTTGTTTTGTTTTTTCTTTTTGCGGTATGCGGGCCTCTCACTGTTGTGGCCTCTCCCGTCGCGGAGCACAGGCTCCGGACGCGCAGGCTCAGCGGCCATGGCTCACGGGCCCAGCCGCTCCGCGGCATGTGGGATCTTCCCGGACCGGGGCACGAACCCGTGCCCACTGCATCGGCAGGCGGACTCCCAACCACTGCGCCACCAGGGAAGCCCTCCCTTGGTTCTTTAATGGCTGAGTGTGGGGATCTGGAGCATACCCACCGCAGACCTTCTGTACAGGGACCACGTCCATGAGACAGAGCAGTGATTACCAGGCCTCTTGATGCCACCGTGCTGGGAGGGGCAGCTACTAAGAATACTAGCTGCAAGATCATGGGCAAGTTATGCAATCTCTCAGTGCCCCTCCTGTGAAATGAAGATCACAACAGTGTCCATCTCATAGGACTCCTGGTAGAAAGCACTTATGATGGCAGCCAGCACACAGCTCACACACTGAGTCCTTTCCATGGTTGTTACTGTTCTGTGGCCCCAAAAGGTAGAGAGGAGCTCAACGTTATTACTTATAAGGAATCAGATTTGTAGTCTGTGTAGGTGAGAACTGTTCACCACCCTCTCCTGCTGAACACCTTTCAATTCCATGTTACTGCCCTTAGGAGAAAGACAGACATCCTTAACGTGGCCTCTGTGGCTCTGCTCATGTGGCCTTTGACTTGTGGCAGACTCATGTTGCATCCCGGGTTCCATTGCTCACTGGGCTCCATCTGGACCAACCTTCTAAAATGTCTTGTATGCACAATGCCCCCTGCCTCAAGCCTCAGGGCCTTTGCACATGCATTTCTTCTGCCGGGAACACTGTTCTCTCCTTTTTCTGGCCAATCTCTACTGATTCTTCAGATTTTAGCTTAAGAATCATTTCCTCAGGCAAACCTTTCCAGATCCTCCAAGCAAAGTCTGTCCTCCTTATTACACACTCTCACGGAACTCTATTCTCCTTTGTAACAATTATCACAGTAGTAATTTTTAATACAATTATTTAATGTCTATCTCTCATGAGAGCAGGTGCAATCTTTATTTTACTCTTTGCTGTATCTGCAGCTCCTAGCACAGTGCCTGGCACGTGGCAGACACTCAGGAAACATTTGTGGGTTGAATGGATGCACTTTCTCACTGGCATAGCTGCACAGGGTTGCCTTTGGGGACCGTGAGATCCATCAGTGGAGGTGTGGGACCAAAGCCGGGGACAACAAGGGCTGAAGAAGCCCTGAGGTGAGCTGAGACCTCCCTGCTTCCTCCAGGGAGTACTCCTTGCCTTGTGATGTAAAAATCCACCAACCTGTAAGCTCTGAGGCTGCCAAATTTGCAAGACACCAGCTGAGATGGATGGGGGGCTGAGATTTGATGATTTATGCAGGGAGGGGTGTCAGCTCCTTGGGAAAAGGGAAGGGGTGTACACACCCTAGTGGGGAGGGGTAAAGGAAGATGATCCCAATGGGGCCGACACGCAGGCCTGACTTAGCAGCTGCTGGGTGGGACATCCCTGGGTTTCCACCAGTCTGAGACCCTTCCCTCTCCCCGCCATTGGCCTCTGAACCCTGCTCTTGTAAGGTCTTGGAACAATCTCCCAATCCTCACAGTAAAATATTCACAGGGGCACAAGGCAAGGAAGGAGCCTGAGGCAGTGTCTGGAGAGGTGTGGTGGGGTCTCCTGGCCGAGGGCTTGGGGAACGTCCTCACTGGACAGCCGGGAGCAGGGTCTCTCCTCCGGAGCTGCAAGAGGGTCACTGCTTGGGCATAGCCAAACTCCCCAGCTCAGGCACACATGTTTAGCACTCCACCAACATGTTGCTTCTGGGGACTCTCACATACTTATTTATTTCTGTACTAGCTCAGCCTCAACCCTAACCCTTCCATGGCATGGGTACTAGAACCCCGGTCCCCTCCACTGCCCCACTCCAGCAGCCCAGGCGGATTTCTGAGTCTGGGATCGCACTTCTCACCCTGGGGCCTGGAATCGCATTCCAGATCAGGATGATTTTCTACCTCAGCAACAAACAAATCCCACTTTGGAGCGCCTCGTTATTTTTGAGTCTTCTGCGCTCGACCTTATCCCTTCACTTCCAGGACTTGCATTGACACCCGAGGCTCTTGCAAGCAGCAGTTTACTAGAACAAAACCGAATCTCTAGTCAGATTCAAAAAGCAATGAAATAAATAGGACTGCATTTTTCATTCGATGTCAGGACGGTAGAGACACACCCATGCACGGGCTTGAAAACACCTTGTTTGCTGTCCTTTTAAAGAGACACCACTGATCAATCAGTCAGCTGCTTTCATTTAAACCCGGGAGCACAGGGGGAAATATAGAGAACACAAGCTGCTTTTCTCCTTCCAGGAGTCTCTGAAACCAGCTGTTCCTATTTCTTAAATCTGCAGAACCCCACTCCCATCCTCTCAACCTTTCTCCTACTACTTTTCCTCAGGAAATTTTCAGCAGGGAAGGAGCATCTGGAAACACAGGTTTCCATGGAAAAAACAGCCGACTGGGCTTTGTTCCTATCTGCAGCGATGGAGACAGCCCTGTGAAGGTGGCAGGGAGGCATTGTTGGGGTCACCAGGTGGCGGGAGCTGCCCTCCAGCTCATTCTCTTTATGCTGCACTGTCCCGCACGCCCACTTTCCCCAGACCTGGCTTGATTTTAGCAGGACACAGAGAGCCGGTCCCGGAGCGTTCCTGATTGTTTCCAGTATCTCCGGCCTCTGCTCCATCCCACACTGTACTGCCTCCCTCTACATGACCAGGAATATGACTTCAGCTCTGTCCATTTATGGCTCTGGGGTGACCGGTCAGTAGGACTGAGATGACCATTTCCTCATTTGGGACCCAGAGAAAGGGGACGGTGGGCATTGTAGATAGTAGAGTCCAGCTCCCTCCTTTAGAGATGAAGACCCACAGGCCCAGAGAGACTCATAGCTGGCCCAGGGTCACACAGCAAGTGAGACACTGCATCTCCCGGCCCCGGTTTGGGGCTCTGTCCATTGATCCATGGAGCTCAAGATTTGAGTCGGCCCTTCCGAGCCATGTCCTTGGTAGGGGAAGTGGAGTGAGATGGTTGGCAGAGCTGAGCTCTGTGGCAGAGTGACAAATGGCCCCCTTGCATTGCTAGGAAGTGGGTTCTGGGGACAAGGGCAGACAACGGGGCCATTTATCCACCTCCCAGTCAGCCATCAGCCAGCAGTGGAGGGGAGTAAGAGAGAGCAGGGCGGTGTAAAGGCTATAGGCTCTCCAGCTCATTACGGGCAGAGACAGCCATGGGGGGGTGGGGGTGGACCAGTGCTTCAGACGTGAGGTCTGTCTGTCCTAAAGGTCAGGGCTAGGCCAAAAACACCCTTTTAATTTCAACTGCATTTAAAATCAGAGCTTTAAAATTTATGTTAATTGCAACTCTGAGCCTTGAAATTTCATGTGTATATGTATAAAATATATATAATTTTTTAATTGTGTAGGATACAGCCTGTGGTAAGATAGGAATTCTCAAACATAGGTGATGAAAGAATAATTTTTTAGAGGACATTTGGCAAGTGTCTATGAAAGCCTTAAAATATTTATACTCTTTGTCTTAGGAATTCCATTTCTAGAAATACATCCTGAGAAAATGATCATAGATAGAGACGAAGATGTTTATAGCAGCATTAAATTAGATTCAAGCTTAATACTTAGTCATTAAAATACAACGGTAAACTATGGTATATCCATTTGGTAAATTATTTCGAATCATTTTTAAATGATATAAAGAATTCTAATGATGTGAGAACTGCCTATGATACAATGTCAAATGAAGAAAGCCGAGCGTTGTAGTGTAAGCCCTGACTGATCTGATGGTTTTTTTTAATTTTTTGTAATACAAGTGCCTGACTTAAGCTTTGATTATGGAGGCATCCGTTTAAAGAGGCATCCACTTCAAAGCTGGCTATGGAGAATAAACACCTGCCAGGCCACCTGCCCCCATGGAAACTCCTTTGTTTTAGAGATCTTGGTTGATTTCAATAACTGACCATTTGGGATGCTTCCTTTTTTCTCTTCTCACTTCAAATTCCTACTCTTCTGATTTAAATTCACCAATGAAGAGTGAGCCAAAGAAACCCTAGTCCCCCACCCTTAACCCCAATAAAGGCAGAACCCCAGACTCGCAGGGAGAGAGAGAGGCGCTCTCTCTCTCTGTCTCTGTCTCTGTCTCTGTCTCTGTCTCTGTCTCTCTCTCTCTCTCTCTCTCTCTCTCTGCGATCTTGTTCTATGGCCCCAGGTAGGCTGTGTAATTTCCAGGTCTTATAAGTAATAAACTTTTTTTTTCAAAGTTTCCTGATGGTTATTGCCGAGGAGCGCCTTGCAATCATAGTAAGAACCACAAGGTCTGGTCCAGCAACAACATTGGTTATTGATAGGTTAAGACCACACAAAATAGGCAGGCAACTGTCTATCTATCTATCTATCTATCTATCACCTATCTTTTCAGTCCCTTTTTTGGCTGCACCGCTTGGCTTGAGGGGTCTTGGTTTCCCGACCAGGGATCGAACCTGTGCCCCCTGCAGTGGAAGCGTGGAGTCCTACCCATTGGACGGCCAGGGAATTCCCTCTTTCGGCCTCTTTTAAAAATCTCTACATAATCTTAGAAAGATGGGCAAGAAGGAGCCAGGCCAGATGTTTACAGCAGTTTTTCTCTGGAAGGAGGGGATTTGGGATGATTTTAAACACTTTCCTAAATTTTTTATGCTGGTCTTAACGACCCCAAGTTTGTGCGCCCGGTGCACAGTTAGGCCAAACAAACTGAAACTTCAGAGTTTGGAGCAGAGAAAGGTTTGTTGCAGGGCCAAGCAAGGAGAGGGGTGGCTTGTGCCCCCGCACTTCCCAACCCCAAACTCCCTGAAGAGTTTCAGCAAAGCATTTTTAAAATTAATTTTTATTGGAATATAGTTTTTTTAAACCGCTTTATTGGAGTATAATTGCTTTACAATGGTGTGTTAGTTTCTGCTTTCTAACAAAGTGAATCAGCTATACATATACATATATCCCCATATCTCCTCCCTCTTGCATCTCCCTCCCACCCTCCCTATCCCACCCCTCTAGGTGGTCACAAAGCACCGAGCTGATCTCCCTGTGCTATGCGGCTGCTTCCCACTAGCTATTGATTTTACGTTTGCTAGTGTATATATGTCCATGCCACTCTCTCACTTCGTCCCAGCTTACCTTTCCCTACCACCCCGTGTCCTCAAGTATCGGAGTATAGTTACTTTACAATGTTTTGTTAGTTTCTGCTGTACAGCAAAGTGAATCAGCCATACATCTACATACATGCCCTCTTTTTTGGATTTCCTTCCCATTAAGTTCACCACAGAGCATTGAGTAGAGTTCCCTGTGCTATACAGCAGGTTCTCATCAGTTATCTATTTTATATGTAGTAGTGTATACGTGTCAATCCCAATCTCCCAGTTCATCCCACTCTCCCCCCTTCTCTACATCTGTGTCTCTATTTCTCAGCAAAGCATTTTTAAAGGCCAGGTGAGGGAAGGGTGTTGCAGGGTGTGTGATCAGCTCAGGTACAGTTCTCTGACTGGTTGGTGGCGAGGTAACAGGGTGGTGCCACAGGGGTTAATGGTATCAGTCCTTAGGCTCCAGGAGGCCTGGGGACTGTGTGCTCATGGTCATCAAGTAGCTAACATCTTCCGTTTGGTGGTGATGGTGGGGGTTTGCATCTGTAAAACAACTCAGGTGATGTGCATTATTACTAAATTTAAAAAATTTTTATTGGAGTATAGTTGATTTATAGTGTTGTGTTAGTTTCAGGTGTACAGCAAAGTGAATCAGTTATACATATACATATTTCCACTCTTTTCCAGATTCTTTTCCCACAGAGACCATTACAGAGTATTGAGTAGAGTTCCCTGTGCTGTACTTATTGGTTATCTATTTTATATAGAGTAGTGTGTATATGTCAATCTCAGTCTTCCAGTTTATCCCTCCCCCCCTTATTCCCGGTAACTGTAAGTTTGTTTTCTACATCTGTAACTCTATTTCGGTTTTGTAGATAAGTTCATTTGTATCCTTTCAGGTAATGTGCATTAGATACAGTTATCTAGGTACTTCAGAGAGGAGGTAAAGCAGAGGATGTAGGGAAGGGCCTGCCCCAGGAGGGCCCCATGGGGTCCTGCTGGGTTACAGTCTTGTGTTACTACTGTTATTCTCTTTTGGTGTAAACATGTAGCAGAGGTTGCAGCTGGGCTGGGCCTGAGGTTTGGGTATCTCTGATGGATGGAGATAAATGACAACCTCTTTCTGCCTCTCCCAGGTATCAGTTTACCTCCACTGATCTCCAGGAGGCCTGTGGTCCTTTGACTTGTGTTCGCATATGGAGTGTTGGGACCCCAACACACCCTCTTCCCCCAGATGGCAAGAGGCCCCAGGAGAAGTCTAGCAGAGTGAACGGTTCTCAGCAAGAGGGAGGATGTCCTGAGAAACAGTGTGGTGGCTGTTACATGAAAGTGCGCCCTCCCCTGCACCTGTTGACCCAGTCACCATGGCAATTTGTGGGCACACTGGGAAGAAAGATGCTATTGTCAGGAAGTGTGGTAACTCCCAGGGGCCCAAGTAGCCCAGCTATGGAGCCTCTTTGGGTGTACGAGGGTCAGTGGAGGGAGAGCGTGTCTTAGCCACTCTGCAGTGGTGACGATGAAGCAAGAACGGAGGGGCCTAAGGGGGCACCTGGGTCGGGGGGAAGGGGAGGAGTGGGAAGCAGACGGCTCAATGGTGCCAGCAGAGAGGGTGGGAAGAGCAGGGCCCTGAGCTGGAGACCAAGATCCAGTGCAGGAAAGACTGTGAGAGCGAGATGGAGGGAGGGAACTTGGGAAGAGGTCTTGGAGCGTGATGCTGTGCCCAGGGAGGGGAGCATGCAGAGGGGGTGCCCAGCCGGCCATGACCTGTCTTTGTCTAGTGAAAGGATCAGACTAGAGCAGGAGTTACAAGTTCAATGTGCAGACATATTTCATGGGGTCAAAAAAATTTGATACCTTTAGGCAGGTCCTACCCTCTAGTTGCCACACACCCCATCCCTCCCTACCACCTCCCACCTGCCCACTTCACTTATTTACATTGCCTGCCGGAGCCCGGAAGCCATCTGAGTTTGCAGCCCCTGGGTGGATGCTACCTAAGGACCCAGCCAACTGTCATATTACAAAGTGCTTTCACAGCCCTCGTCTCTCTCCTGTTCCCCATCCCACACCCTCACACCTGAGCTCCACCGAGAACCACTCGCCATCCTCCCAACATGCCTGCTTCACGCTCGCCTTTCCTAAGGCTGCTCCACCGGTGACCTCTGGCTTGTCTTCCGAGTCTCTGCTCAGGGTTCCTCAGCCTCATGGTGACTTTCCTGACCCCCTCCACACGGTGCGAGCACTCCCGTGTCCCACTTGGGGCACTTTTGTCCTTGTCTCCCTCCTCCGCCAGCCTTGGAGCAATGCATGGCCCACGCTCAGTGCTGTCGGAGTGAAGGTATTATATCCCATGATGCTGCTGAGAAATCACCGGCTCAGAGAGGCTCAGGGAGTCCTCCAAGGCCACACAGCTCATAAGAGAAGTCGAGCTGGCACCAGAACTCAGGTCTTCTTCCTTCAGATGTCCACTGTTCTTTCTTTGCACCAGTTATCATAACTGATAGGGAGAAACCAGGATGGTTAAATTACTTGAAAGGGACAGGGCAATAAATTACCGATGGCAAATAACGGAGAAGGCTGATAGATATTTTTTTCCATAGAGATGACTGAGACGGTGCTATTCAGAACACGCATCTGTGTTAGTTCTTTTCCCTGAAAGTTGACTTCCTCCCTTGAGCATCCTCTTCTTCACCAGGAACGTCCCCTGTTGAGTAAGGAGTTGGCTGAGGACACTGGCATTGCTCTGTGTCAGGGCTGGGGGAGGGGTTCTAGCTTAGTCGTGTGGGCGCAGACCCTGCAGCCTGACTGTATGGCTCTAATCCTAGCTCTGCTGTGGGTTTGACAAATGACTTAACCATTCTGTGCCTCAGTTTCTTTATTTGTAAAATGCACATGACGATAGTTCCGGGTCTCGTGGGGTCGTTGAGAGAGTTAAATGGGTTAATCCCTATAAAGTGCTTAGAATAGCCCCTGACACATGGCAATCCCTTAATAAGTGCTTGTGTCACTGTTCTTGTCCTTTTGTCCTGAGATGTGGGTGAAAGGGCACAGCACCCGGACTCAGGAGACCTGGCTCCTGAACTGGCTCTGCCCGCAGCTGCCCCTTCCTCTTTCTGCACCTGACTCCCCATGGGGTGGGGGGGCGAGATGGATGGGATCCGGGTTCTCGGGGACTCTTCCAGTGCGTTCGCCCATGGTTCTCTTCTTGCTGCTTTTGTGACTGCTTTGGGGCTAAGCTTCTTGTGAGGATGGAGCAATGAGGGAAGTTGAGGGTCACCCCCACCCACCTTGCATTTCTTCTTGATGAGCCCCAGCTCTCTCTGTGGGTGTGGAGCCGCCTGGGCCCCGTCTGGCATGGGGGCTGGTACCCATCCTGTTCTCCAGGCACCAACTCATCTCCGGTGAGCGAGTGTTTCCCACGTGCCAACTCTGGGCCAGGCCCGTCTCCTGGGCGCGCTTGGAGGTGAATTGGGCCAGGCTCCTGTCCTCAGGGAACTCCAAGGCAGTTTATACTTCAGGGCACTAAATGCAGTGTGGGCCAGGCACGTGGTAAGGGTGGGGGAACATGTGGCCCCAGCTGGGGGTGGTGGTCGGGGAGACGTTCGGAGGTTGTGGCACCAAATCCTGCCCGTCCAGTAGAAGGCAGCTGGAAGAGGGGAAGGGATGAGCGTCCCAGGAATGGAACTGTGCGGAATGAGCTGGAAGCGTCCAGCTGTCCATTGGGCGGGGTGCAAAGTGCCCTGACCACCACCTCCCAGGTAGGGAGGATGGCTCCAGGGGAGGGAGTTAACCTGGCTAGGACCCATTGGTCAGGCTGGGGCGAGGGAGGTGGGAAGCTGAGCCCATGCCTCTCTGGTCTGAAGCCCTGTCCAGCCTGTCTTAGAAAACCAAAGGCAATCATGTTCAGTATCCCCTCCCTGGGGTGGGCTTAAAAGAGGCATTAAGCATCTTATTCCCAAAGCCCTGGAATGTCAACGACAAGAGTCCCCATGGGGCTGCTGTGTGTTGCCCCCTCCATACCAGACACCTGGACTTGGTATTGCCCAAAGGAGGCTCCATAAGCTCAGCTTTGTTCAGCTGCAAAGCCAGTGGGGGCCCGGGAGGCCGGCTGGGCCTGTGCAGAGAGCTATCTTTGCAGATCCTGGGCCTGCGAGCTGCCCCGCTCTCAGCAGAGCAAGGGGGGATGAGGCCCTGCATTTCTGAGCCTTGAGATTTCCTACCATCTGCTTAGTCGGACCTCCTGTTTAAATTCTCCACTTGTCTCGCCTTCCACAAAATAATTAGCATCCATTTGTTCCTAGAGCTCGCTTGGCGACATTAGTCATTGTAGGAGCTTTCAGCGCTGCTCACAGAAATTTCCTTTTGATGCAAAGTTGAAAATGGCTTTCATGGGACTCTTCAGTCCCCCCGCCACTTCTGCTCTCTCACCAGCATCTGGTGCCTCCGTTTGTTCCCTCCCACCCGCTTCTTTGTTGCCATCTGAGTGATGATGACAGGGAGAGGCGGGCACTGTGGTGAGAAGGGATGCTGTCCCCTGGGGGCCCTGTGGGGAAGCAGACTCCCTCGAGGTGGTGGGGGGAACCTGCCAGGAGTGGGAGGGGGCCGGAGCTTCGGTAAGGGAGCAATTTACGTGCTGGGTTGCGGAGGAGCTCAGTCCAGCTCAGGCACGCGATCTGCTGCAGAACAGCTCTCAGACGTATTTGCTGTACAAAAGGTGAGAGAGTGGCATGGACATATATACACTAGCAAACGTAAAATAGGTAGCTAGTGGGAAGCAGCCGCATAGCACAGGGAGATCAGCTCGGTGCTTTGTGACCACCTAGAGGGGTGGGATAGGGAGGGTGGGAGGGAGGGAGACGCAAGAGAGAAGAGATATGGGAACATATGTATATGTATAACTGATTCACTTTGTTATAAGGCAGAAACTAACACACCATTGTAAAGCAATTATACTCCAATAAAGATGTAAAAAAAAAAAAAAAAGAAAAAGGCAGAGCAACCTGCTCCCTGCCCGAGTGGCTCAATGTCCTTTGGCTTTTCTTGAGAGTGGTCGGTCGCCTTCCGTTTCTGAGAACTCAGCTACTCTAGCGTGGGTTAATTTCTATATTCCTGGGCCAGTGTCCTGGCTCTCCTGTGGGGACTGAACCCTGGGCAAGTAAGTCCCCGAAATCAGGCCTCACTCTCTCTGGACTGCAAAGCCCACTCATATACATGGTTTTCTTTGATTCCTCAAACAACCTGTCAGGTGGGCATTAAGGTCCCATCTGAGACAGGGAGATGGAGAGAGCTGCTTTGTGATTCTGGGCCTCTCTTTCCCCATCTGTAAAATGGCCAGGTTGGGCAAGATGCTCTCCAAGGCGCTGTCCACATTCAGCCTCTCCCACGTGGTGTGCATTGGGACTGAAGGGTTTCGTCCTGTGTGGGTCCACAGGATGGACCCTTCACTGGATAGCGCTGGTGGGCACTGGACCACAGCAAGCTGCAAGGCATGGTGGGATGCTTTGGTCTGAGGTGTAAGACAGATTTGGCTTCAATCCCTGGCTCGATCCTTTTTTAGCTGTCTGGCCCTGGGTAAGTCACTTGATTTGGCTGGCTCTCAGCTTCCTTCTCATCCACAAAGTGGGGGGGTCACAATCCCTTTTCTGCCTGCCTCACTCTAGCTTGAGCATCAGATTGATATGAGAATGCCTTGTGGACTAGACAGATGTAAAGGTGGTGTTTGTTTCTTCTGTGGAAACAATACACGCAAATTGTACAAAATTTAAACATTGTGAAAGGATGATGAAAGATAAGCTTCACCCTCATCCTGATTCTTAGTTTCCCAGTTCTGCTCCCTAGGAACCCATTCTCTCTCTCTCTCCCTCTTTTTTTGGCCCCACCACACAGCATGCGGGATCTTAGTTCCTCAACCAGGGATCGAACCCTTGCCCCTACAGTAGAAGCATGGAGTCTTAAACGCTGGACCACCAGGGATGTCCCAACCCATTCTTAATTTCTTGTGTGCTCTTCCTTAGAGATTCTCTACATGTCAAGTGTATAAACATGTATCTCATATGTAGAGGATTTTTAGGATTTTAAGGAATATTTGTCCCTAAATATTCCCTCCCCTCCTCCTCCCAAGAGCACACTTCCTGGCCCTATTGATGTTGGGCTTGGCCATGACTTGCTCAGGCTAGTGGCATGTTAGTAGGTGTGACATGAGTAAAGATTTGAAATACACTTACTTGGTGGAGCTCTCCTCTTGTGCTTCTGTTCTGACCATGAGAGAAACACACCCCAAGTAGATGGTTGGTCTTAGAAGAATGAGAAACATGTGGCTCACAGCTGTTCCAGCTTCTCCTCAGGCTCCCAGTCTGAAGAAGTAAAGTTGCTCCAACTGACTGCACACCTTTGAGGCTGATAATAAATGCTTATTGTTGTATGGCACTGAGTTTGGGAGTTGTTAGTTATGCAGCAATAGCTGACTGATACAATGTATATGTCCACTTAAAAAAACCCAAATCAAGGGCATATATATATATATATATATATATATATATATTCACACACATTATTAAGGACCTTGCTTTCTTCCAACATAATATATGTTGGAAGAAATATGTGTTGGAAATTGTTCTATATTGAGACATGTTCATGTCTCCCATTCTTTACAATGGCTGTATAATATTCTGTTGTCCATTATGGAGCATGTTCCTTACTGATGGACATTTAGGTTGTTTCTGTCTTTTCCTATTACCAAAAATACTGTAACAACTCACAATTATATTTGTAGGACAAATACCTAGAAGGAGAAATTACTAGATCAAAGGATGTGTTCAAAGAAGTTGAACCAGTTTTTGCTCCTACCATCAGTATATGACAGCTGCTATTTCCCCACACCAGGGATAATATTGGGAGGATGACGCTTTACCCCAGCAATAAGCCTTTTGACTTTCCATCTACAGCCCCATGGTCTTCAAACCTCACCACAAGGTTTCAAAAAAGCAGTGTTTTCCCAAAGTGGTATATGATTTTAGGTGACACCAGAGATAATTTTTCAAAGGTGCACAGGGCTTCCCTGGTGGCGCAGTGGTTGAGAGTCCGCCTGCCGATGCCGGGGACACGGGTTCGTGCCCTGGTCCGGGAGGATCCTACATGCCGCAGAGCGGCTGTGCCCATGAGCTGTGGCCGCTGAGCCTGCGCGTCCGGAGCCTGTGCTCCACAACAGGAGAGGCCACAACAGTGAGACGCCCGTGTATTGCAAAAAAATAAAAAATAAAAGGTGCACAGACCAGGCACTCACTAACACTGAATCATGCGGTAAGAAAACTTTTCGCTTTTCAAATCTCACTTCTCTGATTACATTAAGGGGATAGCCCCAATTGGATGCTGATATATTTTAACACTATCTAATGGTTGCGAATTTCCCTTTTATCAAAGAGGGAAGAGGTCTTGAGCTCAGAGCCTTCAATGGGCAGCAGTACCTGACTTTCACTGTATTCATTTTTACCAGTTAATTTTATTGTGACTAATGACCCTCGTTTTTCATTTTGGGCAATGATAGCAGGTTTCCCTTGAGAAGAAAAACTTATTTCATGAACAAAAGAGCTACTTTTGAAAAGTTATAAAATATACATACAAGTGTATATGTAACTTATACAGTTTAAGAATAACAAAACCAAACCCATGCTCCTAAAACAGTATCTTGAAGCTACCTGTGGCACAGGACATTTTCTATCAGAAGGATGGCCACCGCTTCCCCTCACCCCTGAACCTCCAATGCAGGAATCACCGGGGCAGCACTTGTGTTTGTGCTGTGACAGCTTCTGGTTCCCCTGTCAATTGCACCAGCTTCTGATTTTAAAAAATGACAAAAGCAAACATTACTGACCACTCTTTGTTTTTTTTTGTACCAAGCCCCATACTGAGTACTTTACAAAGAGTGTCTCACTTAACTCTCACAGCAGCTGTGAGGTGGTAGTAACAAAAGAAAAAAATTCAGTACAAAATAAAAGTTTGTGGTCAGATTCTTTTTCTTTTTTTGGAACTGATTTTAGACTTACACAAGAGTGGTAAGGATAGTACGGAGCACCCCCATATACCTTTCACCCAACTTCCCCTAATGCTAAAGTCTTATGAAACCATAGTACAATGATTGAAACCAGAAAATTAACATTGATTCGAAGCTATTGACTAAACTACAGATCTCATTCAAATTTTGCCAGTTTTCCCACTAAGATCCTTTCTCTGGTCCAGGATCTAATCCAGGATCCCACATTGCTTTCTGTAGTCCTATCTATCTAATCTACTTCAATCTGGGGTAGCTCCTCAGGCTTTCTTTACCTTTTGTAATCTTGATACTTTTGCAAGAACTGGCCAGTTATTTTGTAGAATGTCTCTCAGGTTGGATTTGCCTAATGTTTTCTCATGAATACCGTGGAAGTGATGTTTTGCCCCTACTCATTGCATTATACGAGGCGGTATCTGTTTTCAATGGTGTTTTACTTTTCAAAAATAATAGCAAGTGATATTAGTATGTCTAAACAGAGACTGCAACGTTTCATTTTTTTAAATTGAAATATAGTTGTTGTACAATGTTGTGTCAATCTCTGCTGTACAGCAGTGACTCCGTTCTACACATGTATACATTTTTTAAAAATATTCTTTTCCGTGATGGTTTATCCCAGGAGATTGGATATAGTTCCCTGTGCTATACAGTAGGGCCTTGCTGTTTATCTATTCTAAATATAATAGCTTGCATCTACCAACCCCAAATTGCGTTATACCAGGAGGTATCTGATGTCCATATGTCTTGGGGACATATGTGTGGCTGAGGTTTGGGAAACTCTTCCACAGGCAGAGGTAGTTGGTGGCTGTCCCCTGGTGGCATTTGCGACGTGGATTCACGTCTGAACAACAGTTCCCCCATCCTGGCCTCCTGCAGAAGGCTGACCATCCTTGGCCCGTGTCATAAGTCATGGCCCAGCTCCATAGTGGCCCTTATGGAAGCCAGTGGCTGCATCCCATCCCCCTGTCCCCGCAGTTGATCCTGAATGGTGACTGGGCTAAGACTCTATTTAGCTTTGATTCCCGTGCTTTCTCAGAAACCCTCCCGCAAGTTCAGATGAACCGTGTGAGACAGCTCTTTGGATTTGATCTTCCATCGGATGAAGCTTTTTAGGTTAGAAAATAAAGACGTCCCAAGCAGGTGGGAGCCATGATGCCCTCAACGGAGGCATCTCTGCAGTTTTTCCTTTCATCCCCCAAAGCGATTTTCCCAACTGATCTTGTTCACCATCTGTTGCCAAACTATTGCTTTGTTTGACTTTCTTTCCCTTCATGCTCAGGAAAATGTACTGTGAAATCACAACCTGTCTTCCCTCTGTGATCTGAAGAAACACTCTCTTTTGGCTTCTTTCCCACCTGGATTCTCCCTGGAGCTCGGGGGAAGCTGCTGGGGGCTTGGATCTGCTGCTGGCCCCTGGGCAGCCTGCATTGGTTCAGGTCTTGGATAATATTGTCCTGAGGAGAAAAGCCAATTACCCAAAGCTATGGCTAATTAACTACCACAGAGGGCTGAATCTCAGAAGAAAATACCTGACTCTCCCCAGGGTCTGTTTAATGAGATGGTGGCTCCACAGGGAGGCCTTGGACAATTTCAAGGTCTGAAATGCATCCCACCACTCAACTCTCCCTGAATCTGGCCCCCCCGCAACATCATCTCTGCTTAACTTCTGTCTCATACACCGACTGGTTTCATATGCGGTCAAAGCTGACAGATGAAGATGAGAAATAAGTTAGCTACAATTTTTTTTGTCAATATGAGTCATTCCCTCATTTTTCTCTCTTGTGTGCAAAGTCCTGGTTTAGGCACCAGAAAATGCACAGGAGACTTTGAAGAGCCTCTATCAAGTAGAGGGAGGCAGGGAGGTCAAGTGGGCACAGTAGAATATGACTGGCTGCTCCAGTAGAGTGATTGATTAACTCAACAACTATTTATTGAGTAATTACTATGTGCGGGGCATTGTAGTTGCTGCTGGGGAGACCGCAGTGAATGGGCCATAAATATGATTCCTGCCCTCTTGGGGCCTGGAGTTTAGTTCGGAATTCCAGATAACATCAATTAAGAAGGATGAGGTTTAAGACACACGCTATGGGAATGAGGAGGAAGAGACCTAACCCAGTGTGAGGGTGAAGAATAAACTTCCAGTCGGAACTTGGATGATGGGTAGGAATTATGCTAGAAGAGCCAGAGGTGGATGGGTAGGTGTGTTTCAGGCAGGAGCAACAGGCCACGCTGCTCAGAGATGAAGAAGCATGGTGCATGTGAGGAGCTGTGGGAAGGTCAAAGTGGAACCAAGAGTTCAAGGAGAAGAGTGGAGAGAGGTGAGGCTGGGGAGGGACACAGGGAGGGCCTTGTAAGCTCAGGGGTTTTGACTCTTTCTAAGAGCAATGGGGAATGATTTCAGGGTCTCATATGAGGGTGATGGGAGCAGATTTTCATTTTAGAACTGTCAACCTGGCTGCATTGTGCAGGATGGAAAAGAGAAGGCAGGAACGGGGGCAGGGAAAACAATAGGGCAGATACTGCAGAAGACCTGGGAAGAGATGATGGTGGCTTGGACTTGGGTAGGATGGAGAGAAATGAATGGATGGAGAAGAGGTCTTTAATACCACCCCAACCCCAGGAATAACAGCACGGGAAATACACTGAGTCGGAGTCCTGCTAGGCCCTACACTTTTTTTTTTTTTTAAATGGTCATATTTCTCTGTGAAGTCAGAATTTACTCTTCGTGGCAAAACCACTGTTATTGTTTAACACACAATGAGTTATAACCAATGGAGCGTGTGAGCAGAAGTGATGTAAGCTGCTTCCAGGACTGGTTTAAACACATCCCACATAACCCTATAGTCTATACCCAAGAGGGTGATTTTATAAGATGGAAAGTGCCTGGATCCCTGAGTCCCCACTTGGAGGAGAGCCCCAAGGACAACTTCCTAGCTTGCTTTGGTTGTGACATGAACAAGAAACCAACCTGTATTTTGTTAAGTCACTGAGATTTCTTTAAAAATTCAAGTATAGTTTTATAATGCTGTGCTAGTTTCTGGTGTGCAGCAAAGTGACTCAGTTATATATATGTATACATATGTATGTATACATGTATATATTCTTTTTCAGATTCTTTTCCATAATAGGTTATCACAAGATATTGTATATAGTTCCCTGTGCTATACAGTAGGACCTTGTTTTTTTATCTGTTTTATATATAAGAGTGTGTACCTGCTAAACCCAAACTCCTGATTTATTCCTCCCCCACCTTTCCCCTTTGGTAACCGTTTTTTTTTTTCTCTGTCTGTGAGTCTGTTTGATATTTGTCTTTCTCTGTCTGACTTACTTCACTTAGTATGAGCATCTCTAGGTCCATCCATGTTACTGCAAAGGGCATTATTCCATTCTTTTTTATGGGTGAGTAATATTCCACTGTATGTATATGTGCCCCATCTTCATTATCCATTCATCTGTCAATGGACATTTAGGTTGTTTCCATGTCTTGGCTATTGTAAATAGTGCTGCTATGAACACTGGGATGCATGTATTTTTTCAAATGAGAGATTTATCCTTATATATGCCCAGGAGTGAGATATATGGTTCATATGGTAACTCTATTTTTAGTTTTTGTTTGTTTGTTTTTGCGGTACACGGGCCTCTCACTGTTGTGGCCTCTCCCGTTGCGGAGCACAGGCTCTGGTCGCGCAGGCTCAGCGGCCATGGCTCACGGGCCCAGCCGCTCCGCGGCATGTGGGATCTTCCCGGACTGGGGCACGAACCCGTGTCCCCTGCATCGGCAGGCAGACTCTCAACCACTGTGCCACCAGGGAAGCCCTATTTTTAGTTTTTTAAGGAACCTTCATACCGTTTTCCATACTGGCTGCACCAATTTACATTTACCACCAACAGTGTAGGAGGGTTCCTTTTTCTCCACACCCTCTCCAGCATTTGTTTTTTTGTAGACTTTTTGATGATGTCCATTCTGACCAGTATGAGGTGATACCTCATTGTAGTTTTGATTTGCATTTCCCTAATAATTAGCCGCGTTGAGCGTCTTTTCGTGGAGTCACCGAGATTTTGAAGTTGTTAATTACAGAAGCTGATGTTAATTCCCAGGCCTACCATAAACCAGCTGGACTCATAGTTTTCCTACCTCTTCCACGGCACTCCAATGGCTCCCAACTCTCTTCAGCCAGGGAAGAGGGAAGAATCACATTTCAGACACAGATGGAACAGGACTTGGATGTCAGTGAGGTGGGGAAAGAAGTAAAGACAGTCATACAGATACAGAAATGTATATACACACAGAGATGCGAGGTGTGATCAACCAAGCTCCCTACACAGGTCTGGAAAATCACTTAGCAATAATGATAAAGATAATAATCAAATTGAAATTTCCTTGGTGTTAAGGACTGTACTAATAATTCATTAAACCCCACAACAATCCACCAGATGGATACTCTTATGATCCTTTTTTTTTTTTTCACATGAGAAAACTGAGGCCTAGTGAGGGTGGGTCACTTTCCCGAGGCCATACAGGATTTGAGCCCAGGCGTCCTGACTCAGGAATCTGCCCTCTTAGCCACAACACAAAGACAAAGACACAACGACAGAGTGCTGGGGATGGGAACACGCACGCACACATGACAGAGACAGAGAGAGTCTTGACTGTCCTTGTCCCGAGCGTGAATACCATTCCATTTTTGGGAAAGAGATGGCCCGATTGCAGTGGTGACAAGAACAGAGTATTACTTTTAACAAAGAGTTACTTTAACGAAATTCTCAGCTGGCTCAGGACATTTTCTTTCTCTCTGGATAACTTCCTGATGCTATCATTTTTGCATACCCCGTTTATTTCACCTGCTGTGTCTTTCCCTGTTCCATAAAGGTTTGTTTGATGTTCCTTAGATACAAATGCTCCTTCCCCGAATAACAAATAGGAGGCACCCTTCAGAGGAATTTATGATTTTCCTCTTGTTCTTCCAGTTTCTAAATGGGATACTTCCCTAGAAGGTGCTTCTTCTCTGTCCGGTCCTGAAATTTCTTAGCAAATTGCTTGTCTGCTGAGTACATGGGCTTGGTTTTTCAGACCCTGGGCTTAAGGTGTCACTCAGACTCTGGCCTCTGAAGCACTGGGGTCCTCAGAGTGGTGAGGTCATTAGCAATGAGCAGCCCTGCCTTGGTATATTTGTGGGTGTGGGGAGCAGTTCCTATGGGAAGTGACTGGGCTAAGAGTTTCCAGGTTGGTCATGACTCTGAAGGTCACCTCTTCCAACGCCCATCAGTTCCAGTCACTAATGCCGCAGAACTGAATGGTAGAATGCAACCATTTTATTATGCTTAAAGTTTCTGTGGGTCAGGAATTTGGACAGGACCCAGCAGGGATAGTGTATCTCTCCTCCACGATGTCTGGGGCCTCAGCCGGGCAGACTTGAAAGCTGGTGGAGGTAGGGGATTGCTACTTGATGGCTTTGGAGGTGTCTTCATTCATATCTGAGGCTGACACAGGCCGTCATCTGAGCTGTGTGCCAGAGCACCTGTACTTGGCATCCCCATGTGGTTTCTCTAGATAGGCTGCTTTGGGATTGCACACAGCACGGTGACTGGGTTCCAAGAGTAAGCATCCCAAGAGAGGCAAGGCAACGTGCGTGGCACTTTGTCATCTAGCCTTGGAGGTCACATAATGTTACTTCTATCGTGCTCCATTGGCTGAGGCAGTCACAAATGTCAATGGAGAAGAGGCGAGATTCCAGAAGAGGGTGTGGGGCAGCAGACATCATTTAAGCCAACTTTGGAAAATACAGTGTCACACCATTTTATATGTGAATCCCTTCCTCGTAGCTTACCCTATGTCCACGTGGCCTCCTCGCCTCTGACGGGGAATTAACAACCGTGACCAGTTACGGTTCTTTGATTTTAAGCAACAGAAGCCAATTCTGGGTAACTTAAGCTACAGGGGATTTACTGGCACAAGGTGGGGGGTATTGAAGGCTTGACATAAAGAAGCACCACTGCAGCACCAGAGGCAGAAGAGCAGGAATGTCTTATCTAGGCTCTGTCTGGGGAAATACATGAATCCCAACTCACATTTGAGTCTCTTAGTCACTCTGTCCACAATTTAAGTAATGGGGAGGGAAGATCTGAACGGACTTGCTTGCGCCATGGACTGAACCACTTACCACCTGCTTAACTTTGAGCAAGTCACTTAGCTGTTTCGTGGCTCAGTTTCCTCACCCGTCAAACGAGGACACTAATAGTAGCTACTGCCTAGGGTACGTGAAATTAAATAAGACACTGTTTACAAAGTGCTCAGCCCAAGGTCCAGCACCTGACAAATGTTCAGTATTAACTAACAACAACTACTACTGTTATGACTGCAACAACTATTATTATCCATATTTTGGTTGGCTTGTTCCTGTGTCTAGTACAGAGTTAGGTACAGAGTGGATGCTCAGTCAATAGTATTGAATGAATGAACGAACAAAGAAACGAATGGCTCTGCTCTGATACATGGCGATCAGGTTATTCAAAGCCATCTTTGGACACTTTTTATAACTAGATCAGAACAAGAAAAATCAACCTACAGGAATCTCAGTGCATTTAAATACTGGATCCACCCTCCTTAGTAACTGATTTCTACCTCTCCTGTCCTCATTCTGAAAAATAATCCCTGGGATTGCTCCCTGCCGGAGTCCTTGACAAATGCTGCAAACAGTAAACAAAGAACTCCATCCCCGAGGAGGTGAATACTCTACCAAAAGGATTGCATTCCACATCAATTCTTGTGTCATATTTGATTAATTTTATATCTAGCTTCATTACATCTCATCCCTCATTTCAAAGGTGCCCTTCAGACGGGACACTGAAGGAGGCAGAGAGGGGCGACTGAACAGGGAACAAACAGATGCAGAGAAGTCATGCACGCACCAAAGGAGGAGTGACTGAGAAATTTAGCACTCTCAGAGTCTCCCTGGTGCTCACAGAATGAGCTCATTGCTGGCGCAGCGACATCTCCCGGGCTTGAGTCAGGGTGCCCCCGCCACTGCAAGAGAGATGGCCACTTTACACAGTATTAATCAGAGTGGCCGGGATATGCTGACCCACTTAGCTGTGATACCCAAGCAGGTGACAGCTCCTGGAGCTAACAGAACCTGGCCCGGGGGGCACACGTCTCCAGGCGGGCTTTCTGGGGCTCTGTGATCTCTGCTTGGGTGACCGTGCAGCCAAAGGTAAAGAATCCAGCTCCTCGGCTAAGAAGTTGCTTAAATGGGTCAGGGCAAGATTTAACTCTTTCTGGAATACCTCAATTCTGGATCCTTCTTCATCAGGGCTGATGACATCCTCCTTCTCATCTCCTCTCCCTCCTGCTTCTCCCCATGTCCCACCTCATCTTGGAACTCTGAGGAATCATCTAGCATTTATTTAATTCATTTCAATAATTATTTATTGAGTAGTGTGGCAGGCACCTCAGGTGTTGGTGTCAGGTCTGTCCCCATTGGTTCACCTCTAATTTCAGCTGCAACTGTATAGATGTGTGACCATAGCTGTGACTATGGGTGGAGGCTGAGCTTGGGTCTTGGCCCTAGACGGTGCCCTGATCCTGGTCACAGGCTGAACCCCAACTCTCAGCATAGGCTGAGCTCTGATCACAAGAGAACGTGGTGGGAGAAGGATTGAGAATGGCTCAGCTCAGGTCACCCCCACTTCTGTAGTCACAGGTGGGATCCATGCCCTCTCAGTGAGACACAAGGAGAGGAAGAATCAGGGTAAGGGCCTCCTGTTCATGTCCAAAGATAGTGACAATTATGACAGCTTGCATTTTCAAGTTTCTAACTCAGAAAAAGCCACTGCAGTTCCAGGCAGAGCCTAATGAGGTTTTTAGAGCTGCATCTTTCCTTTAGCTTGCAGAGATTATTGTGTTTTGCAGGAAAATTAACTGGCAATTAAATTTCTGAGAAAGTGTTTGAAACTCCTACAAGCTGTGCCTCATTGTTTTGCCAGATTGGGTACACAATGTAATAATTCCATCTGCAAATTAATTTTCTCTCGCTCTCAGCTTCTGATGTAACTGCAGTGTCATTCATTTAGTTATTCATTCATCCTTTTATTCTGTGCACATTTACTGTGTATCTCGTGTGAACCGGGCAGTCTGGGGAAGACAGAGGTTGGTCAGACACAGCCTCTGTCCTGCAGGCACCTCCCTGTCTGGAAGGAAGGCAGAATTTTCTCAGAAATAAAGGTCACAGGAGACAGAATGTGACCATTCCTTTCAAAGGACATGGATAGGGCTTTGGACTTCCAGATAGGGGAAGGATAACTCCTGACTTTCTGTGGACAAAGAATAGAAGGAAAGCTGAAGATGATAGGAACTGACATTTTCTTCTCTTTTTGTTGAAATATAGTTGCTGTACAACATTATATAAGTTACAATATAGCAATTCACAATTTTTAAAGGTTATACTCCATTTATAGTTATTATAAAATATTGGCTGTATTCCCCTGTTGTACAATATATCCTAGTAGCTTATACCCTAATAGTTTGTACCTCTTAATCTCCTACCCCTATATCATCCTTCCCCCCTTCCCCCTCTCCACTGGTGAACACTAGTTTGTTCTCTATATCTGTGAGTCTGCTTCTTTTTTGTTATATTCGCTAGTTTGTTGTATTTTTTAGATTCCACATATAAGTGATAGCATACAGTATTTGTCTTTCTCTGTCTGACTTATTTCACTTAGCATAATATGCTCCAAGTCCATCCATGTTACTGCAAATGGCAAAATTTCTTTCTCTTTTACGTCCAAGTAGTATTCTAGTGTGTGTGTGTGTGTGTGTGTGTGTGTGTGTATACCACATCTTTATCCATTCATCTGTTGAAGGAGACAGGTTGCTTCCATATCTAGGCAATTGTGAATAGTGCTGCAATGAACATTGGGGTGCATGTATCTTTTTGAATTAGTGTTTTTGTATTTTTTCAGGTATATATCCAGGAGTGGAATTGCTGGGTCATATGGTAGTAGCTAACATTTATTGAGCACATGCTGTATGCCAGACCTTGCCGTGGGTGTTTTGCACATGGGATCTCATTCAATCCTTAGAACAGTCCTGTGAGGTAAGGTTGTTACCCCCACTTACAGATGGGGAAACTAAGGCTCAGACTGGTTAGATGATTTTCTTGGGATCATGTAGCTAGCAAGCATCAGAGTCTGTACTGGAACTCAGAACTGTCTGACTAAACCATTTCCCACTAAACATGCTACTTCTCTAAGGATGATTTCTTTGCCATATGGTTTGTAGCCTTCCTGCTTCCCACCAGCACAAATGAAGGAGCTGGTGAGGGTCTGGGTGGCAGATATTCCAAGAATGAAGTGACTTCAAATGTGCTCTGAAGAAAGAAGCTTCTGAGATTGGAGGAGAGATGGATAATCTATCATGTTTTGAGTATCTGCTCTGTGTCTATTTAATGCTTTCCATACATTTGTCCGTTTAATCCTCACATCCGCTCTGTGAGTTAGGCACTATTATCTGCATTTTTTTTTTTAAAAAATGGAGACTTAGAGAAATAAAATGACCTATTCAAGGTCACATGACTGGTAGATGGTGGAGGTGTGATTCAAGCTCAGGTCTGTCTGATTCTGAAATCTGACTTTTTTTCATCTCACCGTGTTACCTTTTATGTGGTGTGGTGTACATTCAGCCTCAGAGTGTGATGGGCTGTCACAGGGTGTACAATGGACGTTGTTCTTTTGGTTAGTTTCTGTGGTTAGGAATAAAGAAGAAGGGATGATTTATTCTGATAGAGTCAGAGTCAGGATTCATCCTGATTCTATGTTGCTGTCCCTAGCTGGATCCTCAGACAGAGCCAATCATCTTGTCTACCTCTTTCTGCGAGGTCCTAATCTATCCCATGGTAACTACTAATGCCTGGACAGAGACGATACTCTATCCTACCTGGATTCTTGCCCTGAGCTTCAGACCTACATGTTTGTCTCCTGGACACCTCCTTCCACATGACCTAGGAATGTAAACCCAGCCCAGGAATGCAAACATGGCATGCCCAAATGAAATCACCTTTTCCTTTATTCCTGCCCTGCCACTACGTTCATCAGTACCGTTTTTTTAGATTCCATGTATATGCGTTAGCATACGGTATTTCTTTTTCTCTCTCTGACTTACTTCACTCTGTATGACAGACTCTAGGTCTATCCGCCTCATTACGAATAGCTCAATTTCGTTTCTTTTTATGGCTGAGTAATATTCCATTGTATATATGTGCCACATCTTCTTTATCCATTCATCCGTTGATGGACACTTAGGTTGTTTCCATCTCCGAGCTATTGTAAATAGAGCTGCAATGAACATTTTGGTACATGACTCTTTTTGAATTATGGTTTTCTCAGGGTATATGCCCAGTAGTGGGATTGCTGGGTCATATGGTAGTTCTATTTGTAGTTTTTCAAGGAACCTCCATACTGTTCTCCACAGTGGCTGTATCATTTTACATTCCCACCAACAGTGCAAGAGGGTTCCCTTTTCTCCACACCCTCTCCAGCATTTATTGTTTCTAGATTTTTTGATGATGGCCATTCTGACTGGTGTGAGATGATATCTCATTGTAGTTTTGATTTACATTTCTCTAATGATTAGTGATGTTGAGCATTCTTTCATGTATTTGTTGGCAGTCTGTATATCTTCTTTGGAGAAATGTCTATTTAGGTCTTCTGCCCATTTTTGGATTGGGTTGTTTGTTTTTTTGTTATTAAGCTGCATGAGCTGCTTATAAATTTTGGAGATTAATCCTTTGTCAGTTGCTTCATTTGCAAATATTTTCTCCCATTCTGAGGGTTGTCTTTTCGTCTTGTTTATGGTTTCCTTTGCTGTGCAAAAGCTTTGAAGTTTCATTAGGTCCCATTTGTTTATTTTTGTTTTTATTTCCATTTCTTTAGGAGGTGGGTCAAAAAGGATCTTGCTGTGATTTATGTCATAGAGTGTCCTGCCTATGTTTTCCTCTAAGAGTTTGATAGTTTCTGGCCTTACATTTAGGTCTTTAACCCATTTTGAGCTTATTTTTGTGTATGGTGTTAGGGAGTGATCTAATTTCATACTTTTACATGTACCTGTCCAGTTTTCCCAGCACCACTTATTGAAGAGGCTGTCCTTTCTCCACTGTACATTCCTGCCTCCTTTATCAAAGATAAGGTGACCATAGATGCGTGGGTTTATCTCTGGGCTTTCTATCCTGTTCCATTGATCTATCTTTCTGGTTTTGTGCCAGTGCCATACTGTCTTGATTACTGTAGCTTTGTAGTATAGTCTGAAGTCAGGGAGCCTGATTCCTCCAGCTCCGTTTTTCGTTCTCAAGATTGCTTTGGCTATTCAGGGTCTTTTGTGTTTCCATACGAATTGTGAAATTTTTTGTTCTAGTTCTGTGAAAAATGCCCGTGGTAGTTTGATAGGGATTGCATTGAATCTGTAGATTGCTTTGGGTAGTAGAGTCATTTTCACAATGTTGATTCTTCCAATCCAAGAACATGGTATATCTCTCCATCTATTTGTATCATCTTTAATTTCTTTCATCAGTGTCTTATAATTTTCTGCATACAGGTCTTTTGTCTCCTTAGGTAGGTTTATTCCTAGATATTTTATTCTTTTTGTTGCAATGGTAAATGGGAGTGTTTTCTTGATTTCACTTTCAGATTTTTCATCATTAGTGTATAGGAATGCCAGAGATTTCTGTGCATTAATTTTGTATCCTGCTACTTTACCAAATTCATTGATTAGCTCTAGCAGTTTTCTGGTAGCATCTTTAGGATTCTCTATGTATAGTATCATGTCATCTGCAAACAGTGACATCTTTACTTCATCTTTTCTGATTTGGATTCCTTTTATTTCCTTTTCTTCTCTGATTGCTGTGGCTAAAACTTCCAAAACTATGTTGATTAAGAGTGGTGAGAGTGGGCAAACTTGTCTTGTTCCTGATCTTAGTGGAAATGCTTTCAGTTTTTCACCATTGAGGACGATGTTGGCTGTGGGTTTGTCATATATGGCCTTTATTATGTTGAGGAAAGTTCCCTCTATGCCTACTTTCTGCAGGGTTTTTATCATAAATGGGTGTTGAATTTTGTCGAAAGCTTTCTCTGCATCTATTGAGATGATCATATGGTTTTTCTCCTTCAGTTTGTTAATATGGTGTATCACGTTGTTTGATTTACGTATATTGAAGAATCCTTGCATTCCTGGAATAAACCCCACTTGATCATGGTGTATGATCCTTTTAATGTGCTGTTGGATTCTGTTTGCTAGTATTTTGTTGAGGATTTTTGCATCTATGTTCATCAGTGATATTGGCCTGTAGTTTTCTTTCTCTGTGACATCCTTGTCTGGTTTTGGTATCAAGGTGATGGTGGCCTCATAGAATGAATTTGGGAGTGTTCCTCCCTCTGCTATATTTTGGAAGAGTTTGAGAAGGATAGGTGTTAGCTCTTCTCTAAATTTTTGATAGAATTCGCCTGTGAAGCCATCTGGTCCTGGGCTTTTGTTTGTTGGAAGATTTTTAATCACAGTTTCAATTTCAGTGCTTGTGATTGGTCTGTTCATATTTTCTATTTCTTCCTGATTCAGCCTTGGCAGGTTGTGCATTTCTAAGAATTTGTCCATTTCTTCCAGGTTGTCCATTTTATTGGCATAGAGTTGCTTGTAGTAATCTCTCATGATCTTTTGTATTTCTGCAGTGTCAGTTGTTACTTCTCCTTTTTCATTTCTAATTCTATTGATTTGCGTCTTCTCCCTTTTTTTTTTTCCCTTTTTTTCTTGATGAGTCTGGCTAATGGTTTATGTATTTTGTTTATCTTCTCAAAGAACCAGCTTTTAGTTTTATTGATCTTTGCTATCGTTTCCTTCATTTCTTTTTCATTTATTTCTGATCTGATTTTTATGATTTCTTTCCTTCTGCTAACTTTGGGGTTATTTTGTTCTTCTTTCTCTAATTGCTTTAGGTGCAAGGTTAGGTTGTTTATTCGAGATGTTTCCTGTTTCTTAAGGTAGGATTGTATTGCTATAAACTTCCCTCTTAGAACTGCTTTTGCAGCATCCCACAGATTTTGTGTCGTCGTATCTCCATTGTCATTTGTTTCTAGGTATTTTTAAATTTCCTCTTTGATTTCTTCAGTGATCACTTCGTTATTAAGTAGTGTATTGTTTAGCCTCCATGTGTTTGTATTTTTTACAGATCTTTTCCTGTAATTGATATCTAGTCTCATAGCGTTGTGGTCAGAAAAGATACTTGATACAATTTCGATTTTCTTAAATTTACCAAGGCTTGATTTGTGACCCAAGATATGATCTATCTTGGAGAATGTTCCATGAGCACTAGAGAAAAATGTGTATTCTGTTGTTTTTGGATGGAATGTCCTATAAATATCAATTAAGTCCATCTTGTTTAATGTATCATTTAAAGCTTGTGTTTCCTTATTTATTTTCATTTTGGATGATCTGTCCATTGGTGAAAGTGGGGTGTTAAAGTCCCCTACTATGAATGTGTTACTGTCGATTTCCCCTTTATGGCTGTTAGTATTTGCCTTATGTATTGAGGTGCTCCTATGTTGGGTGCATAAATATTTACAATTGTTATATCTTCTTCTTGGATCGATCCCTTGATCATTATGTAGTGTCCTTCTTTGTCTCTTCTAATAGTCTTTATTTTAAAGTCTATTTTGTCTGAAATGAGAATTGCTACTCCAGCTTTCTTTTGGTTTCCATTTGCATGAAGTATCTTTTTCCATCCCCTTACTTTCAGTCTGTATGTGTCTCTAGGTCTGAAGTGGGTCTCTTGTAGACAGCAAATATATGGGTCTTGTTTTTGTATCCATTCAGCCAATCTGTGTCTTTTGGTGGGAGCATTTAGTCCATTTACATTTAAGGTAATTATCGATATGTATGCTCCTATTCCCATTTTCTTAATTGTTTTGGGTTCGTTATTGTAGGTCTTTTCCTTCTCTTGTGTTTCTTGCCTAGAGAAGTTCCTTTAGCAGTTGTTGTAGAGCTGGTTTGGTAGTGCTGAACTCTCTCAGCTTTTGCTTGTCTGTAAAGGTTGTAATTTCTCCATCAAATCTGAATGAGATCCTTGCTGGGTAGAGTAATCTTGGTTGCAGGTTTTTCTCCTTCATCACTTTAAATATGTCCTGCCACTCCCTTCTGGCTTGCAGAGTTTCTGCTGAAAGATCAGCTGTTAACCTTATGGGGATTCCCTTGTGTATTATTTGTTGTTTTTCCCTTGCTGCTTTTAATATGTTTTCTTTGTATTTAATTTTTGACAGTTTGATTAATATGTGTCTTGGTATATTTCTCCTTGGATTTATCCTGTATGGGACTCTCTGCGTTTCCTGGACTTGATTAACTATTTCCTTTCCCATATTAGGGAAGTTTTCAACTATAATCTCTTCAAATATTTTCTCAGTCCCTTTCTTTTTCTCTTCTTCTTCTGGAACCCCTATAATTTGAAAGTTGGTGCGTTTAATGTTGTCCCAGAGGTTTCTGAGACTGTCCTCAGTTCTTTTCATTCTTTTTTCTTTATTCTACTCTGCAGTATTTATTTCCACTATTTTATCTTCCAGGTCACTTATCCGTTCTTCTGCCTCAGTTATTCTGCTATTGATCCCATCTAGAGTATTTTTCATTTCATTTATTGTGTTGTTCATCATTGTTTCATCTTTAGTTCTTCTAGGTCCTTGTTAAATGTTTCTTGCATTTTGTCTATTCTATTTCCAAGATTTTGGATCATCTTTACTATCATTATTCTGAATTCTTTTTCAGGTAGACTGCATATTTCCTCTCCATTTGTTAGGTCTGGTGGGTTTTTATCTTGCTCCTTCATCTGCTGTGTGTTTTTCTGTCTTCTCATTTTGCTTATCTTACTGTGTTTGGGGTCTCCTTTTTGCAGGCTGCAGGTTCGTAGTTCCCATTGTTTTTGGTGTCTGTCCCCAGTGGCTAAGGTTGGTTCAGTGGGTTGTGTAGGCTTCCTGGTGGAGGGGACTAGTGCCTGTGTTCTGGTGGCTGAGGCTGGATCTTGTCTTTCTGGTGGGCAGGACCACGTCTGATGGTGTGTTTTGGGGTGTCTGTGGACTTATTATGATTTTAGGCAGCCTCTCTGCTAATGGGTGGGGTTGTGTTCCTGTCTTGCTAGTTGTTTGGCATAGTATGTTCAGCACTGTAGCTTGCTGGTCGTTGAGTGAAGCTGGGTGCTGGTGTTGAGATGGAGATCTCTGGGAGATTTTCGCCGTTTGATATTATGTGGAGCTGGGAGGTCTCTTGTGGACTAGTGTCCTGAAGTTGGCTCTCCCACCTCAGAGGCACAGCACTGACTCCTGGCTGCAGCACCAAGAGCCTTTCATCCACATGGCTCAGAATAAAAGGGAGAAAAAGTAGAAAGAAAGAATTAGTAGAAGTATAAAGAAAGAAAGAAAGAAAGAAAGAAAGCAAGGAGGGAGGGAAGGAAGGAGGGAAGGAAGGAAAAAAAAAAGAAAGAAGATAAAGTAAAATAAAAGTAAGATAAAATATAATAAAGTTATTAAAATAAAAAAATAATTATTAAGAGAAAAAAAAAAGTACGGATAGAGCCCTAGGACAAATGGTGGAAGCAAAGCTATACAGACAAAATCTCACACAGAAGCATACACATACACACTCACAAAAAAAGGAAAAGGGGAAAAAAATCATAAATCTTGCTCTCAAAGTCCACCTCCTTAATTTGGGATGATTCGTTGTCTATTCATGTATTCCACAGATGCAGGGTACATCAAGTTGATTGTGGAGATTTAATCCCCTGCTCCTGAGGCTGCTGGGAGAGATTTCCCTTTCTCTTCTTTGTTCTCACAGCTCCAAGGGGCTCAGCTTTGGATTTGGCCCCGTGTCTGCGTGTAGGTCACCGGAGGGCGTCTGTTCTTCGCTCAGACAGGACGGGGTTAAAGGAGCCGCTGATTCAGGGGCTCTGGCTCACTCAGGCCTGCGGCGGGGGCGGGGCGGGGGTGGGGAGGCGGGGAAGGAGGGGCACGGAGTGCGGGGCGGGCCTGCGGCGGCAGAGGCCGGCGTGACGTTCCACCAGCGTGAGGCGCGCCGTGTGTTTTCCCGGGGAAGTTGTCTCTGTATCCCGGGACCCTGGCAGTGGCGGGCTGCACAGGCTCCCCGGAAGGGGGGTGTGGAGAGTGACCTGTGCGCGCACACAGGCTTCTTGGTGGCGGCAGCAGCAGCCTTAGCGTCTCATGCCCGTCTCTGGGCTCCGCGCTTTTAGCCGCGGCTC
Organism: Monodon monoceros; assembly: GCF_005190385.1. Classification (NCBI taxonomy): domain Eukaryota; kingdom Metazoa; phylum Chordata; class Mammalia; order Artiodactyla; family Monodontidae; genus Monodon; species Monodon monoceros. Next base: position 47,720,767 of record NW_021703786.1, read on the forward strand.
GCGCCCGTCTCTGGAGCTCCTTTAAGCAGCGCTCTTAATCCCCTCTCCTCGCGCACCAGGAAACAAAGAGGGAAGAAAAAATCTCTTGCGTCTTCGGCAGGTCCAGACTTTTTCCCCGGACTCCCTCCCGGCCAGCCGTGGCGCACTAGCCCCCTTCAGGCTGTGTTCACGCCGCCAATCCCAGTCCTCTCCCTGCGCTCCGACCGAAGCCCGAGCCTCAACTCCCAGCCCCGCCCACCCCGGCGGGTGAGCAGACAAGCCTCTCGGCTGGTGAGTGCTGGTCGACCCTGATTCTCTATGCGGGAATCTCCCCGCTTTGCCCCCCGCACCCCTGTTGCTGTGCTCTCCTCCGCGACTCTGAAGCTTCCCCACTCCACCACCCGCAGTCTCCGCCCGCGAAGGGGCTTCCTAGTGTGTGGAGACCTTTCCTCCTTCATGGCTCCCTCCCACTGGTGCAGGTCCCGTCCCTATCCTTTTGTCTCTGTTTATTCTTTTTTCTTTTGCCCTACCCAGGTACGTGGGGACTTTCTTGCCTTTTGGGAGGTCTGAGGTCTTCTGCCAGCGTTCAGTAGGTGTTCTGTAGGAGTTGTTCCACGTGTAGATGTATTTCTGGTGTATCTGTGGGGAGGAAGGTGATCTCCGCGTCTTACTCTTCTGCCATTTTCCCCCAGGTAAGTCTTGATTGTTCCAGTTTCTCCCTTTCCCCACTTTTAATTCCATCCATATTGATTGGGTTTCCAGGCTTCAGCACAGGGAGGGGAACCAAGGCAGAGCCCAACAGATTTCCTGAGTTGAGGAACTGGTACTGAGAGTCCAGGAGATGTGGAGAGGAGAGAGCTGCACAGACAGAGAGCTCTGGAGATCTCCAGAGGGTCCCACTCAAGTGTTCAATTGAGAACTGACCAGGGCCTGCATTTGAGGAAACTACCTGAGACCAGGGAAGGAACCATCCAACGGATTAGAAGTAACAATGCTCAGTGCTCACACAGGGCTGAGAAGAATGCCTATTCCCACCTGCCAGATTAGAAACCCTGTGATTTACAAGGTGCGTTGAGCGGAGCATTAAGAAGGCTCCAGCCTCAGCAGGAGGGAATGGTGAACTGGTATCCAATAAAAAGTTATCAGTCAGGGCTTCCCTGGTGGCGCAGTGGTTGAGAGTCCGCCTGCCGATGCAGGGGACGCGGGTTCGTGCCCCGGTCCGGGAAGATCCCACATGCCGCAGAGCGTCTGGGCCCGTGAGCCATGGCCGCTGAGCCTGCGCGTCCGGAGCCTGTGCTCCACAACAGGAGAGGCCGCGACAGTGAGAGGCCCGCGTACTGGAAAAAAATTATCAGGCATGCAAAGAATCAGGAAAATACGACCATAATATTCGTATATTTAGACCAACCACTATCCACAGACTCTCTGGGCTTAAGAAAAACTATTTCTTAGGGAGATTACAAGAAGGAAATTGCAAACGTTTGTCAAAATATTTGGCTGCCAGAACGCTCCTGTTTGCTTAACAGAGACAAATGCATGCACGTCACAGCACTATCTGTTCGTTGTTTCACGATTCTCCCCCAAATAACAGCCTCTGTTGATACGCACTGGCAATTTGAGAATAAGAAACTTTAAAAAGTAACTAGATCACCAATTCAAGATGGTGGACAATGAACGTGGGGCTTCACTAGATCACCAATTCAAGATGGTGGACAATGAACGTGGGGCATCCCCACCCCCCAAGCTAACTTCCGACACAGTTAACTCTTCGTGTGTGTTGAGGATGCTTAAGATTTTCTCTCAGCAACTTTAAAGTCTATAATACCATATGATTAACTCTAGTCACCATGCTGTAAATTAGCTACTCTGAACTTATTCTTATAACTGAAAGTTTGTACCCTTTGATCAACGCCTTCCCATTTTCCCCTCCATCCAGTCCCTACAACCACTATTCTACTCTCACTTTCTATGAAATTGGCTTTTTTTTTAAAGTTCCACATATAAGTGATACCATACAGTGTTTGTCTTTCTCTGTCTGGCTTATTTCACTTAGCATAATGCCCTTAAGTTCCATTTATGTTGTCACAGAAAGCAGGATTTCCTGTTTTTTTTTTTTTCTTAACGGCTGAATTATATTCTACTCTGTGTGTGTGTGTGTGTGTGTATATATATATATATATATATATATATATACGTATGTAGTGTGAATAATGCTGCATTGAACATGGTGTCCAGATATTGCTTTGAGATACTGTTTTCATTTTCTTTGGGTATAGGCCCAGAAATGGGATTGCTAGATCAGATGGTAGTTCTATTTAAAATTTTTTGAAGAACTGACATACTGTTTTCCCATAGTGGCTACACCAATTTATGTTTCCACCGACTGTGCACAAGGGTTCCCTTTCTGCACATCCTCACCAACACTTTTTATCTCTTGTCTCTTTGACAATAGCCATTCTAACAGGTGTGAGGCGATATCACATGGTTTTGATTTGCATTCTCTGATGATTAGTGATTTTGAGCACATTTTCATGTTCTTATTGGCCATTTGTATGTTCTTCTTTGGAAAAAGTGTCTGTTGTGGTCCTTTGCCCATTTTAAAATTGGATTATTTGCTTTTTTTGTTATCGAGTTGTATGAGTTCTTTATTTATTTTGGATATTAACCTCTTATTGGATATATAATTTACAGATATTATCTCCCACTCCGTAGGTTGCCTTTTCAATTTATTGTTTCCTTTGCTGTGCAGAAGCACTTAAGTTTGTTTATTTTAGCTTTTAGCTTGTTTATTTTAGCCTTTGTTGCCTGGGCTTTTGGTGTCTTACCCAAGAAATCATTGCCAAGACCAGTGTCAAGGATAGTTTCCCCTATGTTTTCTTCTTTTACATAATGCTAATGAATAGTATTAGAAAAAAGTAAGTTTTTTAAGAACCACTTTATTGAGGTATGATTTACCTGTAAAAAGCTGCCATATTTGCACATATTTAATTATACAACTTATGAGTTTGGGGATAAGTATACCCCCATGAAACCATCACTAGTATCAAGGCCATACACATATCCATCACCTCCCCAAATTTCCTCTCACTCCCTTTACTATTGTTATTATTAAAAAAATGTAAGTTAAGTATGTGTGATTAAAAGCTAAGAGCACCAGTGAGAGAATACATAAAATGTGTAAATTCCAAACCTAGAAGAAAGATGAAACAAAGCAGATTTCATCAATTCAACCAAAGCCAGAAAGGGAAAAATAAGAACAACGAGAAAGTGTGGAAAGCACAAAATCATTTGACATGGGTAAGTCTACGTAACCATAACAATGTGTTAAGTTGACTTATTAAAAGACAGAGACTCACAGAATGAGTAAAAAACCTAAAATCCAGATATATGCTGCTTACATGAGAAATTCTTAACCAAATGACAAAGGAATGTTGAAACTAAAGAAAAATATAAAGAAATATTAGCAAATAAATCTGGAATAGTGATATTAATATCAGGAAGAATGGAATTTATGTAAAAAAATTATAAAGGATAAATTGAAGCCCTGTTTATAGAAAAAAGGAATAATCCATCAAAGAATGATCACTAGTATGAACTGTTACATGCCAACAACATAGATTTGAAATATTAAAGCAAAACCAGGTAGAAATACAAGGAGAAATGTACAAAGCCACAGTCATATATAAAACTAAAATGTGAATGCAAGAAAAAATGGACAAAGCCTCACACTTTACTCATAAATTGACATAGCAAATAGGTTTAAGAAATTAAGAAAAAAGGGAACTTGAATAGAAAACAAAAACTTTGATTTTGTTAAGTTTTGTGCCTAACAGACAATATAGTTTTCTTTTCAATTATATTACTTGTAGTTATGTTTTAGATTAAAAATCAACCCAAGTAGGGCCACAAAGGAAATTTCAATAAATTCCGGAAGGCAGAAGCAGGCCATTTTCATATAGGCTGATTTAAACAGGCCATTTCCATTTGCAAAATGCAATAGAATTAGATATTAACAACAAAAGGATAACCAAAGAATCCTACATAGGTGAAAGTTTTAGAAAATCACATACACATTTTGAACCTCTCTTGGGTTAAAGAGGAAATCAGAAGGAATATTAAAGTCTCTTTATATACTGATAAAAATAATATTGTGGAGCAAAATTTGTGAGTTATAGACAAAATAGTATTCTGGGGAAAATTTGTAACCATAAATAGTACTTTTTTTTTTTTTTTTTTTTTGCGGTACGTGGGCCTCTCACTGTTGTGGCCTCTCCCGTGCCGGCTCAGTGGCCATGGCTCACGGGACCAGCTGCTCCGCGGCATGTGGGATCTTCCCGGACCGGGGCAGAACCATGTCCCCTGCATCGGCAGGCAGACTCTCAATCACTGCACCACCAGGGAAGCCCCAGTACTACTTTTATAAAAATAAAAGAGCTTAAGATCAAATTAATCTTTCAGCCCAAGAAGATAGATGAAGCACAAATAAAAAATAAGACCCCATTCCCTGTTAAAAATAATCTCCTCAAACTATACAAGAGACCTACAAAATAAGTCAGGAACAGGGTAAGGATGCTGCCTCTCACCTCCACTTAGCGCTCTACCTGCGCTCCTGGTTCAGTCGTCCTCAATCCAGGTTGTCTATCAGGATCACATGGGAGTAAAAATAGCACACACATGCACACCAAAACACGAAAGAAGGATTTGTATAATTTGATACTATATTCATTATGTATGTATCTGTATATATATCTATATATACACAGTTCTGGAAGTATAGTCACTGAAGAGAGACCAGTGGTACCTTTGGGGAAAGGGCTTGGAATTAAGGGATATGGTAGAGGGAAGTTTGCTTTACTTTATTTGTAATGATTGAAATTTGTATTTTTCACTGATAATTATTTTAAATTACTTGTGTAATTAAGAAGATATAAAAAGAATGTAAGAAGGTAACTAGGGTCTTGTTGGAGCTGAGGCTACAGACAAGTGATACCAATGGCCTGCGTTTGACATCTGGAGTCAGGATCAGTAGAACTGGTTTCCAGTTCCATTCCTGAGTGGGCACTCATGTTCTCTGAGACAGAGTTGGATGGTGATACCCACCCACAGAAGAGTTGTTGGGATCATGTGGGACAATTGACAAAGGCTTTGTACAGTCTACGGGTGCACACAGATTATGATGTACTATAATTATGTCTATTTATATTACATTGTATATAATTTATTATATAATTGTATTACAGTGTACCACTATGTAATTATATTGTAATGTGTAGCACTTTGGAGAGAAAGCAGAAGAAGAAATATCAGTGAACTTTATGTGAAAGTACCAAGTAAAGGACTAGGTATTTAAAAGCTCCAACTCAAAGTAACAAAGTTGAATTTTAAACAGAGGTCACCCTACTCTAAGCCCAGATCTCTTTCCATGTAACTTAAAAATTTTATCTAGCCCACCCCTTTTTCAGTCTAATTATTATATCACAAGTTCACTGACTTGTTTTTCTTTAGATTCTATTTACCCTTATGACATGTTATTTCAACACTGGAATTTCTTAGGTGGCCAGTAACTTGCCATTCATTTAGTACAACACAAAGCTGTTGATTAGTTCTGTCGAGCCTAGGACCAACACATCTTTCCTGAACTAGGAGGGTAGAGTACTTATTTTATAGAGTTGTTAGTATCTAGGAAAAATATGAATGTTTATTCTGAAAGGTTTAACAAATTCTTTGTGTTGGACATAATTATCAATAGTTTTACTCTGAAGTTGATATTTAAAGAGTTATCTGGAAATAACATGGAATCTATGAGCTTCCAGGATCTGTCTTGAAAGGAAGGTAGGGATCAGAGTCTGTGACTGGTGTCTGGAAACTGATGCACATGACGAGTATAAGATCATGGGGATTGTGGAGGAACTTAAAATACACTTAGTCACCAAACGTCTGGATGCATGAGCTAAGGCCTGTGTATGGAGAATTAAGCCTGGTAGCAAGGAACTCTCATGTTGAAAATTTATTAATCATTATTTACTCAACTTCAAAAATTGCTTTTGTCTCACTCTTAGTATTCACAACAGAGCAATACAGTAAATTAAATGCATCTTCAATTCTTGAAAGCTGCTCCTACCGAATTATTATACCTAAATATTGTGTTTTAATGAACTGTACTTAATTTCAACACAATCAAGTGACAGTCTGGGCTGCATCTTCCTCCCAGGGGTCTGAGACAGTCTGCCTGGCGCTGCCTTCGACGTGTGGTTTCCAATGTCGTTCTCGAAACCCCCTGCTGCTCCCATTCTTCTGCTGTCCTGCTAAGCCAGGTTCAGCAAGGCTCTCCTTCTTTACTGCATAAGTTTCTAGGAGGTGAGTGGGGGCAGGGAGGGGATGCTGCTAGTAATTACCAAATTGGGAGATCTTTATCCTGGAGAGAATAAATGAAAGTCTGGAAACCGTGAATGCCAGTGTATGCTCTTAGAAAAGGGAAGCAACAACAGATGTCACGCCACCGCCCCCTCCCCAGGGATTAAAGTCTGGAGACCATGAGATCCAAGCTCAGGAATGGGAAGAAAGTAAGGAGATAAAAACGGCACAGTTCAAAGTCAGCACACTTTCATAGTCCGCCTTTCTGTCCCAGGTACAAGGCAAATTCACGTCAGACACACTGGGACAGAAAACCTCTCTTCCTCTGCTCAGCTAAAGCTCTATCTGGCCTCGATGTTCCCCTCATTAATCCATGAAATGGACTCGTTCTCAGAAGCCAGAGCTGCAAAATTCACCGATGGCCTTGAAGCCTCCTTCATCTTTTCTCTCAGGGTTTCATGCAGGGAAGGAGGTTCTCCCAGCCAGGCCAAGAGAGGCCATGACCTTAGCCCAGATTTGGTTCTTAGGGCCCCTTCTGCCCATTTTCTGTTAAGGTCTAACCATACAGCTATTGTTAGCCAGCGTTACAGTTAAGATACCTTATTTTTTTCCATAACACAGATCCTCTTCCAATATACTATTTGTTTAATTTTGTTTATTGTTTGTCTCTCCCCCACTAGAATGGAAGCTCCATATAGGACCAGCATTTTGATCATTTTGTTCACTAATGAATCCCTAGTACCTGCCTCATAAAAATCTGTTGGATAAATGGATTGAATGAATGAAGTCCTCCCTATACTAGTTTATCACCGCACGTACTCACCACTCAGACACCCATCCTCCCCAAACCACTGCATTAGCCAGGACAGGCTAGGCCATGTTGCAGGAAAATGAACTCTGAAATCTCAGTGGTTTAATACTACTACGGTTTATTTCTCACTCATGCTGCCTTGGTTAGCAGGGGTCAGGGTTGAATTCACATGGTCACACAGGGATACAAAGTGATGAAGGTCTGCCATCTGGAATGTTGCGGTCACTGCAGCACAAGAAGAGACGCCTAGAGGGTCACAAATGGGCTCTTCTGTGCTTTAGCCAAGAAGAGGCGCAAGTCATTTCTGCCCACAGCCTATTGAATAGTCACGTGGGTCCTGCCTAACTGCAAGAAGTGGCTGGGAGGTGTGGGGAGAGAATGGACTGCTGGGGGAGCATCATTGTCTCTGCCCACTCAGGCCCATTCATACTCATTTATATACACTCACACTCACCCACACCCGTTCACACCCACTCACGCTCACTCTGACCCAGAGCTGTTCCTATCCACCCGTTCACCAGGCCCAACCATCATATACCCCTGTGCAATGTCTAACTTATGCCTCTCCTGTTCTCCCCTCTCATTATACCCACCATACCTCTCATGTCTGTTCATAGCCAACCATATCTAATGCCCCAGTCTATATCTAATTCCTCTTGTTTCTTCCAAAACAAATTGCTCTTTGGCATAGGGGGACCTCTCTGGATAGAGCACTGGATGCCACCTTTTGAAATACGGGGATTCCTTTGTTTTGTTAAAAAAATGTTATGGGCTCACATGTTAGCAGCAATATTTGTAGTCATTCTTTTTTTAAATTTTTATTTATTTTTTTAATTGCAGTAAAATTGCTTTATAATGTTGTGTTATTTTTTTTTTACATCTTTATTGGAGTATAATTGCTTTATAATGGTGTGTTAGTTTCTGCTGTACAGTGAAGTGAATCAGCCATAGGCATACATATATCCCATCCCTCTTGGACCTCCCTCCCACCTCCACCCCCATCCCACCCATCTAGGTCATCACAGAGCACCGAGCTGAGCTCCCTGTGCTATACAGCAGGTTCCCACTAGCTATCTATTTTACACATGGTAATATATTTATGTCAAACCTAATCTCCCAATTCATCCCACCCTCCCCTTTCCCCGCCATGTCCACATGTCTGCTCTCTACATCTACATCTCTATTCCTGCCCTGCAAATAGGTTCATCCTGTTGATTGAACAAACAATGTTAAAAAAAGCTGCCTTGAATTCAGCAACTCTGAAGCATCGGTACCGACTAGAAACTCAATTGTGCATTGATACAGAAGCGTACAATTTATCGAGGTTGCAGACAATGCTTCAAGTACATACGGATTCAAGAGTCCTTTGCAGTATGCCATGGTTCTTAAGTTGGAAGCTGCTGAGGTAGAAGAGTGCTAACTAGCTTGCTGGCCAGTGAAGCTGGCCTCAGGGTGTGAATCTAATGTGTCGCTCCAAGAGTGGCTCATGGTTGGTTGTAATCCTTAGTCAGTAGCCGAACGTCACTTTAACCACATTGCCTGCTCTCTCCTCAAGCACAAACCCCCTTTGCAATACAGACCTCGGCTTGCCGTGAATAGAAACTGCTATCTAGAAAGTGATCCATTCTCTCCCCTGCTGTGGTCCACTCACCTCCAGGGTTTCATTTCGCATTTGATGCCCCCTGAAGATGCTAACATTATGTCAAGAATTTTCTGCAAGCGAAAAGGATTCATTTAGGGAGCTCTGCCTGAGCTGAGGAGAGATTCCAGGACATGTGGGTGTGAAGTGGCCAGAGAACGAAGCCTAGACCACTGGGCCCCCATAGTCTAGGGCTGATTTCATCACTTTCTCCCACTTTCCCACCCATCCTCCCTGTATCACCCAGACCACCTGTCTCGTCAGTCTTAAGGACTTCCAGCCTAGGGTCAGCTTCTGCCAAGGGCAGTGAAGGATGGTTCTAGAAGCATAGCTGCTTCTTAGAAATTCCTGAATCCTCAGTCTGCCCAAGGTTCTTTTGACTTTCAAGGGTGAAGTCAAATTGGCTCACGTCCCTTCTCGGGTATGGTGACTCTCGACTATGCACCCATCTCCACAGCTGAGATTGCCTCTTCGACTGTCGTGCAGCCCATATGGGGTTGAGTAGGGAGCTGGCTTTTTTTAGTGAACACTGAGGATGGTGGGATGGGTTATGCCACGGGGCAGGGTACCTCAGTGGCTGGTTTTCTGGAGGTGAGTGGTCCCCATTCTTCCAAGGTACGGCCAGCTTCCCTGGCCACTGCTCTCTGCCCCCCAAGTCCTCACATTCACTGCACTGACTAGAGATGGTCCACATCCCCGTCTTCCTCTTGTGTTACAATTTCTCCTGTGTGGTCCTGTATACCAGCAGCTTGTGGTTCCCTCTTCAACTTGGAAACGAAGATCCCTTCTACATCTTTGCTTCTCGTACAAAGTCTTCTCAGTTTCCAGGTCTCTAACAAGTCCCTCCCCAGTTTTCAAGCGAGGCTGTGTGTGTACATACTTATTTTTATTTTGTATTTATTCTTCTTTTTAACTTTTTAATTGGAATTTATTTTTTAGAGCAGTTTTAGGTTCGCAGCAAAATTGAGCAGAAAGCACAGAGTTCCCATAGACTCCTCACTCCCCCACTCTCACGGCATGTCTGTTTTTATAGCATCTACAGAATTTCTATGGATTTGGGGGTGTGGGGTTGGCCACAGCCTGGGCTACCATCTTGAGACCAGAAGTGCATCCCATGTGCAGGAGGAAACCCAGCATCTCTCTTAACACCTCAAGGCTGTGCTAAGCCCTAGCCTCTGCTGAGTTCTTGATCACTCTATGACGCCCCTGAACGTTCTGTGCCTTTTCTCCACTGAATCGCCCCTCTGGGGATCACATCACCTCACCGGGCACTTCCCCATCTTCTTCACTGCCCCAGAGCGTCAAGGTGTGTGTGAAGCACAACTTAGGAAAGTGCTGGGACATTGGGGAAGTTTCTTTCTCAGACCGGCACAGTAAAGGATTTAACATGGATATTAGGAATCCTTGGGCACAGAAGCCCCTGGGCCGTTCCTGGTTACTAAGTAACTTTTCTGGTATTTTTGTCTCTTTGGGCTCCAGGCTCTACTGCCTTCCTTCCTTCTTCTCTCTGGCTCCATCCCACAGCCCCCCATTTTCCCCATAGTTAACACAGAGCTGGTCAGCCACATCTTTATCCAGGTCCTGACCTTCCAGGCTATGCACAGAGGGTCTTGTTTTCAAAACCCAACACCCACGGAGGTGTGTTTCCGCACAAAGACGCTTCTCTTTGTGAGGAGAGCTTGTGATCTGCTCTCTGTCCTTCTTTCCCTTTGCCTGTGATACTTTCAGCCATAGATTCACAGAAGCTGGGGCTGAGTGAGACCTCAGAGTCCATCTGATTAAACACCCCCATTTGATGCTTGGCAGTCAGAGCCAGCTTGCACCCCTCCCGCCTCCAGGGCGAGTGGTGGACCACCTTATTTTGTCACATGGACAGTTGATGCATCTTCTTGAGCTTCTGCTCCCTAATCTGTAAAAGGGAGACAATAGACTAAAATCTGCCTCCAGGGTTGTCCCGGGGATGGACTGAGGTATAGACTGGTATAGACTCAGTGGTGGGTACGTGTGCACTATTGCTGTCCCGTCTTGGAGCAGATCTGACAGATCGAAGGAAGCGGTCTCACAGAGTGAGCAGATCTGTCCTTGACCCTGTTTGTTTTTAGCCAGAGCCACCGTGGAGGATGTCTGCCGTGGCATGGCACACTGGGCAGCCAGAGATAAAGAGTGGCCCCTTCTTGGAACTTCTGGGGGTGACAGTGCCTGCCATTGGGCAGGTCTGATTTTGATAAAACTACAGAATTTCTGGGAGATTGGTGGCAGAAGGAGATGCAGGGGCTGGGGAGAGGAGCTCTCTGGGAGGCCCGGGGCTGGCGATGTAAGCCTGACGGCGTGTAGGCTTGGGTATCAGCTTTGACGGGAACTCAGCTATGTGGGATAATGGGGAGGTGATGTAGTCTGAGCCACGGGACTCCTGTAGGAACCTTTGTGCCTTCGCGACTTGACCTTAGAGAGCGGACTCTGCCTGACACATGCCATTGGCCACAGACGAAGCTGCTGTAGTCACAGGCTGAACCCTGACCTGGCCCCTCTGTCAGGCCAGGCACGTACTGGTTTTCACCTCTGGGTGAAAGCTTGTCGTCACTCAGGGTCCCTTCCCACGCCCGCCCCTCCGGGGGCCTCTGTCACTGCCTGTTGGCGGCAGCTCTGAAGCTGGCAGATGGCATATGCCTGCCTCAGAAGGGTTCCCAGTTCCGTTTGCAGCTCCCCTAGGATACCACTGATGTTCTCCAGAGGGGCTGTGAAATTCTCGGATAATTCTCAACATAAAAGTAATTTTAATACATTTTCATTTAAAAATAATAAGTGCCAGACAGAATCAGGAAGTCGGTTGCAGAAGGAAGTCAAGAAATGAAGCCAGCCACCATGTACCACCTCCCCTGGGAGAGCAGGCGAGGTGCCTATGCTCACAGCCACCCTCCATAGGTGTCAGATCCCCAGATCCAGCTGGGGGGGGGTGGCCCACACACTCCATCAGCACTCCTACTACATGGGAGCCTGAGCCCCAAACTCCTTGAAGGCAGAGCTCGTCCTTTGGCGCTGCTGAGACAGGTTTATTACAGATCAGGGAGTCCCAGGGACCCCAAGACAAATACACTGACTTTCCCCACCTCCCCCCGGCACTCTCTCCCTTCTCCTTCCTCCAGGTTAATGTGCTGACATCGTCTCTCTTCTCACCGCCTCATTTATCCCCACAGCTCCTTAATTTCTCAGACTTCCCCTTCCCTCTTCTCTCTTCCCCTCATCTGTCTCTATACCCTTTTCTTCTGTCTTCTTTCTCCTCCTTTGGAGTCAGAGAAACAAGGACTCAAAGGCTGGATAGAAAAGAGTGGATAATCTGGCCCAAACTCCCCCTTCTTTCAGAGTATTTCTGTCCCCTCCCATCACTGTATTTCATTCTCACGGTCTTTGACCTTCATCTACTTTGACTTCTCCCTGTTTCTGACCCTGTCACTGTTGCTGGGTCTCGTCTTGCCCCTTCTCCCTGCTCCATTCTTGTCCTCCCCTCTCCCCTCCATCTCTGTCCCTATCATGACCCTGTCTTTGTCCCCACATCTCAGAGGCTCTAATGCTTTATTTGTCCCTTCCCCCTGCTGCCACCTCCTCTGTCTCTATCCACACCACCTTTGCTCTCCCTGTCTCCTTTGTCTGTCTCTCCTCGTTCTGTCTGTCTCTGTCTGTGTCTTTGTCTTGTCCTCATCTCTGTTTCATGGCCTTTCTTACTGGAAGGCCTATAGGAGGTCATGGCTTCAGCCCTTGTTTCTTAGTCATTTGGGAGATGTTGAAGACTGGGGGTTTCGGTGATATCTGACAGGGTGAGGAGTCAGGTCCTGGGACTTTGGTTTGGTCCTACAGGTGACTTTTCTTCATTCTCCCCCATCCCTCCCCCTCCTAGTGCCCCAGGATGGGACCTGCACTTACGAAGGAGCCGTCACACTTGAGCCCTGGGTCTGAGCTGCTTAGAAGCTGGGGAAGGACAGGCTTCCTTTGTCCTTGGGGCATGAGCTCTGAGGTGGACATTTGTTGGTTTGGGGATTATCTCCTGGCTGCCACTTTTCAAGTGGATTATCTGGAGAAGGGCAGTGAGCTGTTCCTGATCTGCTCTGAAGGCGATTCTCAAGCTCAGACTCCTCTGTACTACAGTCTCCTGAAATTTTTCATGGTCTTGAGAGATGGAAGAACACCTGGGTGGAAGTGACAGGGAGAGGTGGGGCTGGAGAGGGAGACACACACACACACACACACACACGCACAGGCTATTTTTCAGTTTGTATGTGTGTGTTTTCTCTCTCCTGAGCCTGACGTGACTGCCTTACTATTTCCTTCCACCTGTCAGTATCTTATTCTTCAAGTCTTCCTGATTTGCCTTTCTCCCCTCTCAGCATCCCTGCCCCCTGCAGTAACTCCCTCTTCTCCTCCATCTTGGGACACATGACTTCTCCCTCTTCTCTTATGACCCGTATCCTGCCAATTTCCTACCTCCCTTTCCATTTTTTAGGGAGTGACTAATAGTAGGGGTGCAGCGATAGTTGAATTGGTTTCTCCTCTGTACAGTTGGCCGTTTGCCTCCATCAGCCCTGCTCAGCACCTGCTCAGAGGTGACTTCCCTTCCCCAAAGAACCACCAGCACAGGAATTGGGTGTCATTGTATTAAAGGTTTGGGAGGGATAGAGGGATGTTATTAGATTGCAACCCTGAACAGCAAACAAGTTTGAATAATAGACGTTTCTGATCTTTTGGGGGGAAGTTTCTTTTTAAAATTTTAAAAGCTTTTCATTTTGGAACAAGTTCAGACTTAGAAAAATACTGCAAAAGTAGTACAAAATATTTCCATGAACCTTTAATCCAGATTTCCCAAGTGTTAACATCATACACACAGTACAATGATAAAAAACAGGTAATTAATATTGATACAGTGTTATTATTCAAATCGTAGACCTTATTTGAATTTTCCCAATTGTTGCAGAATGTCTTTGGTGTGGCCCAGAATCCAACCCAGGATCACATGTTGCATTTAGTTGTCACATCTCCTTAGTCTCTTTTAATTAGTCTTTGTCTGGTGAGCTGTATTGTAGAATGTCCCTCGATTTGGATTTATCTGATGTTCTTTATGATTAATTCAGGTTATATATTTTTGGCAAGAATACCACAGAAGTGATACTGCATCCTTCTCAGCGCTTCCTACCAGGAGGCACATGGTGTTGAGATGTTCCATCACTGCTGATGTTACCTTTGATCCTTTGCGTTCAGGTGGTGTCTACCAGGCTTCTCTGATGTTAAAGTTATCAGTTTCCACTTGTTGCTTAATAAATATCCTTTGGGAGGATACTTTGAGACTGTAAATATCCTATTTCTCATCATATTTTTTGCCCACTGATTTTATTTTATTTATTTATTTTTTAACATCTTTATTGGAGTATAATTGCTTTACAGTGGTGTGTTAGTTTCTGCTTTATAACAAATTGAATCAGTTATACATATACATATATCCCCATATCTCTTCCCTCTTGCGTCTCCCTCCCTCCCACCCTCCCTATCCCACCCCTCTAGGGGGTCACAAACCACCTAGCTGATCTCCCTGTGCTATGCGGCTGCTTCCCACTAGCTATCGATTTTACATTTTGCTCACTGATTTTAGCATCCATTAATGATTCTTGACAGAAACATTACTACTGTGGTGTTTGCCAAATGGTGATTTTCTGTTTCCATCAATCCTTCTATTTTTAAATTAATTAATTAATTATTTGGCTGCGTTAGGTCTTCATTGCTGTGCGCAGGCTTTCTCGAGTTGCGGCGAGGGGGGGCTACTTTCTTTTGTGGTGCGAGGGCTTCTCATGGCGGTGGCTTCTCTTGTTGCGGAGCACGGGCTCTAGGCACTAGGGCTTCAGTAGTTGTGGTTCGCGGGCTCTGGAGCGCAGGCTCAGTAGTTGTGGCACATGGACTTAGTTGCTCTGTGGCATGTGGGATCTTCCTGGACCAGGGCTTGAACCCGTGTCCCCTGCATTGACAGGTGGATTCTTAACCACTGCGCCACCAGGGAAGTCCAATCCATCTATTTTTATTAGTTGGAACTCCAGTGTAAGAAAGGGCTTTCCTTTATTCATTCATTCATTTTATTCATACTAGTTTTGGCTCATGGACACTTGTTTTATTCTATAGATTATAATCCATTATGATCATTATTTATCCTGTTCAAGCTATCTTAGATTTGACCATTGTGAGCCTTGTTAAGTTAGCACTTATATCCTATACATGCTCCATCAGTTTTATTTAGCATTTCCTTACTTTCCGATGATCCCAGGATCATCCTGTACTTTCCCTGTCCAGCTCTGGAATCAACCAGTCTTCAAAGAGCCATGGTTTCCTTATGCTAAGTGAAATACGCCAGGCACAGAAAACAAATACCATATGATCTCACTTATATGTGGAATCTAAAAAAGTTGACCTCGTAGAACCAGAGAGTAGAACAGTGGTTGCTAGAGACGGGGGTGTGGGGGAGATGGGGAGATGTTGGTCAAAGGGTAAAACTTTCAGTTATAAGATGAATAAGTTCTGGGGACCTAATATATAGCATGGTGATTATAGTTAATAATAATGTATTGTATACTTGAAATTTTCTAAGAGAGTAAATCTTAAGTGTGCTTACCCCCCCCCCACGTGCAATGGTAACTATGTGAGGTGATGTATGTGTTAGTTAACTTGATAGTGGTCGTCATTTAACTATGTATCCATATCTTAGATCATCATGTTGCACATCTTAAAAAAATTGATAGCTTAAAAAAAAGGAGCTATGGTTCCAGTTAATGGAGAATGATATTTAGAAGCCAATATCTGGTTTTTAGGTATGCTTATTGATGCTGGGGTGTCATTCCTTCTAGGCCCTCTCTGCAGACAGAACTAGGAAACCTGTGTTGTGAGGCAATAAATGTTTGTTGTTTTGAACTGCCAAGTTTTGTGTCAGTAATAATAGTTTTTAGGTAGCAACAGATAACTAATAAGAAGGTTTTGGATGGGAAGGTCTTTTCAAACATTTTTTAAACTAGAAATTTTTCTAACTTCTAATTTTATTGCCCTGTGGTCAGAGAGTGTTGTTAACACTATTTCTACTTTAAGGAACTCACTGATGTTTTCTTTGTGACCTAATATATGTTTGATTTTTGTGAGGTTCTGTGTGTGCCTGAGAAGAAAGCATATTCACTCCTATCAGAGTAGTATAAAGTTTGAGATATATATATATTCATAAGGTCTACTTTCTTGATTATGCTAATTAATTCAACACTTTTGCTGAGTGCCTACTATGTGCCAGGCTGTATACTGGGCTCTAGGGGTAGAGATGAAGAACTCAGTTCCTGCTCTCATGGAGCTGATGGGTTTATAGAAATAGGTAATCTGGATTGTAGGAATCATTCATTCCTGTAAGGTCCTCTGCCTTTCCTCAAAGAAACACCACTGCGTCCAGATCCTCCTCCTCTCTCTCTGATGGGCCATATATCGTGATCTTAGAGGGGTCTTGCCCCTATCACATGGAGGGGAGTGGCTTTCCTGGAGCTGGCTGTGTATCTGAAGGCTCTTTGTCCTTACTCTGCCTCTCATTACATGCAGCTGTACTGGCTGACTCTCTCAAGCAGGTTGCATGTCACAACCATGTTTTCCAACCTCCTGACCCCCAGTTTGACTCCACACAGAACCTGGTCTGCTTGGTGCCCATGCTGGACCTGGTGGTTCTCTCCCCCAAATTTCCTCCATCCCTCACGCGTGGGTGAGATGACTACATGCAGTGACCGTGTTGTTTTTAGAGCATTGACACGACTCTAGTTCCAAGAGTTTATTCTGATTTCTTTTTACTGTCAGGTTCCTAATCTCACCCCCTTGCTACAGTATCTTGTTCAGTTAACCCAGGCTTAAGTCAGTACAAGGCCTTCCCCTGGCCAAAGAGGTTAGCTCAGGGAGGGGCATATGACCCAAACTATGCCATCTGGATGTGAGGAGAAGATTCCCAGGGGGTTATAGGAGAGAAGGTTCTTCACTGGCCTGAGGGATCCATTGAAAGCTAACCCTCCTCTCTCCAGATGGTGGAATATAGAAGGGATACCTGGAACTTCTGCAGCCATTTTGCCACCATGAGGGAAGCTGACACTAAAGAAGGCAGAAAGGAGAAATAAAAAGTACCAGGTCCTTGACGATATTATTTAGCCACTGAATCCAACCATCTCTGAAGACTGCCTTTCCTCAAGAACGTCCAAGTCCTGAGTGGATAAATCCTTATATTGTTTAGACTGGTTTGAGTTGGGTTTCTGAACTTGCAACAAAGATTCCTGATAGGATCAGGGTCTGTAAAGATTTCTACTGACTGGTTCTTCAGTCCCTGCCTCCTGCATGACTCTTCTCAGTCCCATCAGGGAGATGCACAAGGTTCTACTCTGCTGACAAGGCTTCTTGTCTGGTGCAGCATCGACCTGCACATGTAGGGGCTTCGGGTCAGATGCACATGGGTGTTCAAATTCCATCAGTGTCCCTCACAGCTGTGTGGCCTTGGGACAAGTTACCTAACCTCTCAGTGTTTAAGTTTTCTTCTCTGTAAAATGGAACCCTCCCCCCCCCACAAATGAATGCCATTCTTCTTAGGGTTCTTGTGAATGGGGCCATGCATATAAAACCTGGCACACAGTAGGACCACAGCCAATGTTGCTTCCATTTCACTCTGTTCCTGCCTCTTCATCATAGAGCATGCTTTCCTGTGCATCAGGCCTTAGAGGAGATGCTGGTCCTCCGGATGTAGGCGTCTCTGACTTAGAATCTCAGTGATTTCCTGAGAAGAAAACAAATCTCCTTTGCCAGAGAAGATGAACAGCTCAGCCATTTGCTAAAACAAATATTAGCTCAGTGTTGTCCGGGGAAAGCAAATGGCTCCAAGAACTGCTTGTGTTTGTATCTTTCAAGGAGCTGATGAATGTGCCGTTGAGGACAAACATCTTGGGGGGTTGTGGGAGGAGGGGCAGCCATTCTGAGAGCTCCCACCTCACCTCCTGTTCCTCCTGCAGGCGTCATTTATCTGGGACTGGGACGTTTATCCATCGTTGCCTTCCCTGTGTCTTAGGGCTGGTCTTCTGGTCGCCATGGCCACTCACACCTGGGGCCTAGAGCTGGCTTCACCAGTCAGACTGGCTGTGCATTCAGATAAATCCTGGGAGTTTCAGGGGGAATTCAGCCCCTGCTTATGGTGTTTATGGCACACATGTCAACCCAGGACTCATCCACACTGGCACCATTGATACTATGGGTCTGGTCATTCTTTGTCGTGAGGGTCTATCTTGTACATTGAAGGATGTTGACAGTACCCCTGGTCTCTCCCCACTAGAGACCTGTAGCACATCTCCTCCAGTTCTAACAACCAGAAATGTTGCTAAACATCCTTGGGGAAAGGCATCGCCTTTGTTTGAGAACCACTGTTCTACCCGAAGGCAGGGAAGAACTCTGGAATTAGCTATATCTTGGTTCAAAGTCTGGTCCTATCACTCACCAACTGTAATGTTTGGCTGGTTAATTAAACTTCTCTGAGCCTCGATTTGCACACCTGTAAAATGGGAAGCACCATAGTACCTGTTTCATAGGATGGTTGTGAGAGGATGAAATGAGATCATTTATAGGGAGGTGCCTGGCATTCAGTCTCCTTGATACATTAGACCGTTCCTGGTAGATTATAAACTGCATGAGGGCTGGAATCCTGCCTGTATTGTTCACCACTATGTCTCCCTCACCAGCACAGGGCCTGGCATACAGATGGTGCTCAGGAAATAAATTTTGCTATTGGGGCTGCTCTGCACCCCACTGAACTTTCACTTTACTGCTACTTCATCCTCTTGGCAAATCCTGGCCTCCCGGGGTGGGGGGAGGAAATCTTTTCTCCTTCCCATCTGGGTTTTATACACTTATCCTAAGCTCACACTTGCCTCCCTTGCCCTCCCCAGGACACCCTGAAGAAAGGTTCTAGAAAGCCCACTTTAGCCCTGGCTCATTCTCACCACCGCTGTCTCAGTTTCATGGTACCCAGGAGCATCTCTCTCTGAATTCCTATTGCTGACTCCCAGAGCATCCTCCAGATCATGGCTCATTGGCAGAGCAGAGATGACCGACCTGTATCTGTGTCTAATGATCAAATCCTTTCCTGCTCAAATGACCAGTTCTGCCCACCTTACCTGGATGACTCATACATAAGTACTCACATTGGTGGACTTTTTGTCATTTCTGTAATCTGAAGGCTAGTTTGAGAAGCATAGCTAGGTTCCCAGAATTATTTCTGTCAAAGGAAGAAGGGCATCACACTCTGGTAATACGTGTCTAGATCTGTACTAGACTTCTGAGGACTCTGGAGAACAAGACAGGCTTCTCCCTGAAGGGACTGACAATTAAGTAGGGAAGTCAAGACTAATAAGGTGACAAGTAAAGAGAACATACAAGCTCTAAACTTATGACAAGAGGTTGTAAGTGGAGACGGAGAAGCCTCTCAGGAGGCTAGTTTTTCTAATTTCTATCCTCCACCTGCTTCACCTCTACCGCCAACAGTGGGGTTTAAGCTTCGTCATCTCTGACCTGGAATGTTTCAACCAGCTCCAACTGGTCTTACTGCTCCCATTTTCCTTGAATCTGCCTCCACAGAGCTGCCAGGGCAATTTTTCTAAAATGCTACTATGATTATATCACAGAACGCCTAGAATCTGTTTAAAGTTAATCACGGTGTTATCTATAATCATGGAACATTGGAAACAATTGGGGAATGGTAGATAAGGAAATATTTCATAGCCATGAAAACCCACGTTTTAAAGACTAATTAGAGACATGGAAAAAGATTTGTACCATTACAAGAAAAAAAAATCTGGATTCAAAACTATGGCACAATACAGATTTAGTAACTAGATATGTATACAATTGCATGGAATCACAAGATTGGAATTACCGGTATCTGGAGAAAAGAACAATGGCTCTTTCTAGTTCAGAAGATACAGAAGATTTTTAATTTCTTCTAGACTATAAATTTTATGAGGTTTAGAGATGGTCTGTCCGGCTTGGCATTAATTTCCCATGCCTAGCAGAGTACCTGGCATACAGTAGGCACTCAAAACATTTGTTGAGTGGAATTGAGTATAGTTTTTATCATTTCTAAATCTTGTCCAAAAACATGGGCTTAGGTTGCATTTCTCCAGAAGCCAATGCTGAGACAAGGATTTGAGTGCAAGTAATTTGTCTGGGAGGGGATCTCAGGTAGGGGGTGGGGAGGTGAGACAGGGAAGGGAGAGGAGCCACATGGAGAGGTTATCGAGGAGATTACCACCGTGGGCAATGTTGGTGTGGCCTTGCTGGGCAGCTCTGGAGACGGTGTAGAACACACTCTTAAATTTATGTTAACAGAGGGGCCAGGAAGCTGCAGTATTGATCCTCCAGTTCCCGTCCTCCATGGCTGAGGGCAGCACCTGGGGGAGATGAGCCCCCAGGTGACCGCAGCGGGACACACTCATCACACCCTGGAATGGCATGTGCTGAGGGGATGGGGCAGGGCACTGATAGGTCTGTTACATGATGATTTAGAGATAATAAGAGAAATGTTTTTAAAAGATTAATGTGTCATTAATAATGGTCTTGGGTAAGTTGCTGAAACTCTCTGAGCCTCAGTTATCTCATGTCCAAAGTGGGAACAGCAGCACCCGCCTGGCCTTGCTCTTGAGGCTCAATGGGAGAGGGTTTGGTGTGTGTGCGTGTGATGGATAAATGTCTGTCTCCTTTGAATTCATATGTTGACGCCCTAACTCCCAGTAGGACTGTATTTGGAGGTAGAACCTGTGAGGAGGTGATAAAGGCTAAATGAGGTCATAAGGGTGGGGCTCTAGTCTAATAGGGCCGGTGCCCTTGTAAGAAGAGGAAGAGACACAAGAGCTCTCTCTCCACCATGTAAGGACACAGCAAGAAGATGACTCTCTGCAAGTCAGGAAGAGAGTTCTCACCAGGAACTGAATCTCTGGGCACCTTGATCTTGGGCTTTCAGCCTCCACCGAACTGTGAGAAATAAATGTCGTTTAAGCCACCCAGTCTCTATGGTATTTTGTCATGGCAGCCTGAGCTGACTAGTACAGGGTATGTATTTAAAGCAAGAAAGTGATACAAATGTAGCTCATGCTTTCCTGGGTCTGGCTCTGCAGAAGGTGAAAATGAGATCACTATAAGAGTCAGTTCTCACTTTGGGTGCAGGAACTGCTGCAGGTCTGGGCTCAGTTCCTCCTAGAGAGTTCTGTGAGTGCCCAGGGGGTGGATTCCGGGTGCTCTGTAATGAGTCCTTTCAGGGACCCCGTGGAGCTGTGTTTCTCTCTCTTCTGGGCTGCTCACGGTGGTGACGTCTTGTGGCCCTGTCCGCCCAGAGGGAGAAGCAACAATGCAGAGGCCCGTGCTGCCTGGGTCAGGACTGCCGGCGTGTGGTGGTGATGTTGGTACTGAGGGTGTGGTCCTTTCTTTACCTTGTTTTCTCCGAGGCTGTGGGAACCACTGCTGGGATGCCCTGGGCTCTTGATGCTCCCAGAAGTGCTCCCAGTGTTTTATTACTCTTGCATCTCTTTCTCATTCTCTGAGTCACTGAGTGGCATGACCCATACTCAGAATCACTCCTCCTGAACCTGGGCCCTTGGTCTTTGAATTATGCGTGTGGGTCTGACTCTTTTGTCAGAGTGAGCTCTTCCACAGGAAGTTCCTCCATCCCTTGTGTACATAGATGCACAAGACCTTCAGACTGGCCCAGATATGACTGGACTGTTCTAGGCTGACTCTAAGTTAGGCTGAGACTGGGCCTCTCCTGCTGCCTGCATCCTGGTTAAGCCTGTGTGCTCTCCAGTTACCTGCTATGTGGCTTTGGCAAAGTTAACCTTACTTAACCTCTCTAAGCCTTCAACTTTCTTATCTGTAAAATGGGGGTAATAATAGCACTTTTCTCATTGGGTTGTGAGGATTAGAAGCAATATTGCATGCAAAGTGCTTACCATGTGCCTGGCAGATGCTAGGGACTGAATTGTGTTTCCCCCAAATTCATAGGTTGCAGCCCAAAACCCCAGTGTGATGGTACTTAGAGATGGGCATTCGAGAGGTAATTAGGTTTAGATGAAATCATAAAGATGGGACCTTCGTGATGGGATTAGTCCTTATAAGAAAAGACCCTGGAGAGCTTGCTTATTCTCTGTCTCTCCAAGAACATGTACCATGTGAATACATAGTGAGAAGGTGGCCGTCTGCAAGGCAGGAAGAGAGCTCTCACCAGGAACCAAATCAGCCGACACGTTGATCTTGGACTTCCTAGTTTCCAGAGCTGTGAGAAATAAATTTCTGCTCTTTAAGCCACCCAGTCTATGGTATTTTGTTATGGCAGCCTGAGGTGACTAAGACAACAGTTAGTAAGCTTTCTATATATATATATATTTTTTTTTTTTACATCTTTATTGGAGTATAATTGCTTTACAATGGTGTGTTAGTTTCTGCTTTATAACAAAGTGAATCAGTTATACATATACATATGTTCCCATACCTCTTCCCTCTTGCATCTCCCTCCCACCCTCCCTATCTTAACTGTTGTTAAATAGCAGTAGCAGTTGTTATTGTTTACTACTTTTATTAGGGAGAGAATACAAGTTTCCTGACAAGAGGCTGAAGTGATCAGAATTATTGCTGATCTAGTGTTGCTAAGATCAATAATATTTTCAAATGAAAATCAATCTGGAAAGAACCCTAAATACCACCTGGGTCCAGATATAAGACCTGCTTCCAAGCTTACCTGGCAATTTACAAACCCTCAATGATCTAAATTCTTTTTCTTGCCCTTCTGTCCTGCCTCCTCCCCGAGTGCAGACATTCCGCTTGGCCAGTCTTTCTGTTCCCTTATCTGCGACTCAGAGTTGAAAGGATCAGGATGGTCCTGCATCCCAGGGACGAGATGAGCTGATGTTCCCAGGAATCTCGGGTGACCAACTCTCCTGATTTACCTGGGACTGTCCCAGTTTTAGCACTGAAAGTCCGATGTCCCCGGAAACCTCTCAGTCTCAGGCAAACCTGGAGGGTTGGTCACAGTACCGGGAATGCATGTGATATCCGTTCACTTCCAGGCTGGCCACCCCACGGCAGGACTCACCAGAACCTCCATCTTGACAGTGCTGAGCAAATCATCAAGTCTCTCCCTAGTATCTTTCTGGTTGGAATCACCAGGACCCTATTTCTGGAAAGAATTCTTGGAGCCGTGGTGGGAAGACCACTGCGGGGTGGCATGGGGCGGGTCCATCACTGACATTTAAGCTGAGCGGAGCCACCATGTGATCAGAAGTCTTCTCTGCTAATCTCCTCGGTGCTTTGATTAGGAGCACTGAGAGGGGAGAGCCCTGTTGGGAGCCTGTGCTCAGGGCCACAGGGCCAGGGGAGGGGGCGTTCCCCAGTGGGAATGACACCACCTGCCTTTCCCTGGTGATGATTCCAAAGAGGGTCGAAACATGCCCTGAGGATGCCATAGTGATGGAGTAGTTTTAGTGTCTGTTTCAAAGTTTCTTAAGAGGTCTCTTTATACAGTCAAAGGCTGCAAGGTCAATCTCAAACTCTTCTTGTGTCTGCAGCAAGAAATGAGAAATACACAGGAGGAAAGATTCTGCCCGGGAGCATGAGAAGGGAGGCAGGGAGGTGCAGCAGATAAGATGGAGAAGCAGATGGATCCTCCGTCCCTCACCCCAGGCTTGGAACAACTCAGTCCCCCATCCTGGACATGGGCCAGTCACCTCTGATTGGCCACATACTGACCTCTAACCCTGACCACCAACTGAGCTCTGACTCTCATTAAAGACCCAGGCTCTGGCTACACACTGACCCTTGATCCCTGACCCCCAGGCAGCTACTGGGAGAGTTGTCCATGGGTCTTGTTTGCAAATCTTCTCCAACATAGTTTAGTTTATTGTAACTGAGTTTTCTGCTCCTTTATTCATCGTATATTAAAGGACTTAAGTATTATAACTAATTTGCTAAAATTTGATAACACATGAAATCTGCCATTATGAAGGGAAATATACATGGACAAAATAATAGATTTTATAAGATCCTTGAATAGCAAGCAATATAGTTGTAGTTGTCACCATTTTGATGTCAAGATAGTTTAACAGCCTATAGTCGTAGCAAAGTTAGGTCTGGTTTAAGCTAGAAGTGTAAAATAGCTCTTTATTTTAGGGTCACCTATATTTTAGGTTGAACATTTGTTTATTTAGAATTTTAGTGTATGGTTTTGGAAAGAGAAAAGGTGGTCCTTGATCCTGGGCACAGATAATTGTCAGCCCTGCCTGTACTGTTAGTAAGAAGAGGCGTCACAAGCAAAGCATGTAAGTGGTTTCTGGGTGAGTTGGTCCCTGGCTACCAATGATGCTGTCAGAGGAGGAAACTCAGAGGTGATCACAGGTTAGGCTGGAGGGGGCCCCCAAGTCTTGGACCCCTTAGCCCAAGTCTCCGCCTCTGTCCTGTCCTGAAGTCTCACAACCTCTTCACCTCCTCTGAAGGCTCCAGGATGGTTCCTGGGTCCAGCCAGAAGGGGTCTTAAGCTTCGGTCCCCTGTAAGAGCAGACAGCGCAGCTCCGTGTTCACGCACTGCCTTGCTGCTTTCCTTCAGCCTCCATCAATGCCCCAATTACCAGCAAATTGCAAACCCTCGAAGCCACTCTCTCTGCATATTAATTCAGCAAGAGCATGTGCATTAGGTAGCCCGGGCCTGCGCGTGCCCGCTGCTGTTATTTGCTCGGCAGAACCACGTAATTTCCTTGCTGGACCTTGGTGGGAAGTTGAAAAGCAGTGCCAGCTTCTCCCACTCTTAATTAGGGCTGGGCTTTCTCCAGTAAACCACTGATCGTTATCAATGAGCTTGTAACGTTATGTCCCAGAATTAGAGACTGATGATGGAAGAGAAAACCTGAGAGGCTGCAGTGCAGGCCCAGCCTCCGTAGATCTGAGCATTCTTTTAATTTATTCCATGGTGACCTTTTCCTACAGTTTTGCCTAGACTTCCCAGAGTTGCAATATCCCCTTCTCTTTGGGAAGGGGAGGGCTGTTTCCTCTTGACCTTCGGCAGCGGCCAGCCATCCTGGCTTGTGAGGAGTCAGCTGGTGGCACGTCTGGCCTTTATACAAAGAGGAGGCACAGGGGCTGGCCCGGGAGCTCTCTCCTCTCTGCCTCGCTTCCTCTTGGTCCTGGGCAAGCCTAGGGCTGCCTCTGCGTCCACTGTTGGGGTGGTTGTATGCAGTGCAGACAGAGCTCATGGGGCTCCATCCACACCACACCAGAATGGCAGAGGCCCCAGCCTCCCTGGGCTCTGATGCTCCATCAGGACCCTGAAGCCCATGCCCCTCTGTGGGGCAGAGCTGGTAGCTTTACCTGTATCCACTCCCCTTTCTTCCACCGTGACATCTCACTTCACCTCCTCTTCTCTCAGTCTAGTCGTCAGGGTGACATCTCCCCCACTTTCAGATGGTCTTGGGTCCCAGCCCCACCGTCCTCTCAGGAATGGGCCCGTGATCTGAGTAGTTTCAATGAGACTCAGTCCTGTTGGAATGGTTGGAAAAGGAAGCTCTCTTTTGGCGTCAGTTGCTAACCTGGGACAGAGTAAGCGTGGAGCTTCCAGAGTGTTCTGTTTGATGACTGCATTTAAAGACCATGCCAGGACAACATTTACAGGCGGGTATTGAATGCCTACCATGTACTTAGTCTTGAAAGAATATGGCGGACGGAGAAGGGGCTTCAAATATCCTTGAGAAGAAAGAAAGGGTAGAATTTATAGAGGAAACCAAAGAAACATCAGTAAATCTTTAATGAACAAATCTCTAGATTAGTATATTGACTAGATCACCCAGGGAGCTCCATCAGGATGGAGGCTGCTGGCTTGTTCAAGCTCGTGGCAGGTTGCCACTACCCACCTGGCTCTCGGTGAGCACAGAGGGGTCATCTTGGTGCCACAGATAGGTCTTTTTTTTTTTTTTAAATCATAAATTTGCCTGTCTGCACAAGGCAAGTGTTTTTATTTTTTTTTAATTTTTGAATTTTATTTTATTTATTTTTTATACAGCACGTTCTTATTAGTCATCAATTTTATACACATCAGTGTATACATGTCAATCCCAATCGCCCAATTCATCACACCCCCACCCCCACCCCGTGCCGCTTTCCCCCCTTGGGGTCCATACGTTTGTTCTCTACATCTGTGTCTCAATTTCTGCCCTGCAAACCGGTTCATCTGTACAATTTTTCTAGGTTCCACATATATGCCTTAATATACAATATTTGTTTTTCTCTTTCTGACTTACTTCACTCGGTATGGCAGTCTCTAGATCCATCCACGTCTCAACAAATGACCCAACTTTTTTCCTTTTTATGGCTGAGTAATATTCCATTGTATATATGTACCACGTGTTCTTTATCTGTTCATCTGTCGATAGGCATTTAGGTTGCTTCCATGACCTGGCTATTGTAAATAGTGCTTCAATGAACATTGGGGTGCATATGTCTTTTGGAATTATGGTTTTCTCTGGGTATATGCCCAGTAGTGGGATTGCTGGGTCATATGGTAGTTCTATTTTTAGTTTTTTAAGGAACCTCCATACTGTTCTCCATAGTGGCTGTATCAATTTACATTCCCACCAACAGTGCAAGAGGGTTCCCTTCTCTCCACACCCTCTCCAGCATTTGTTATTTCCTGATGATGCCCATTCTAACTGGTGTGAGGTGATACCTCATTGTATTTTTGATTTGCATTTCTCTAATAATTAGTGATGTTAAGCAGCTTTTCATGTGCTTCTTGGCCATCTGTATGTCTTCTTTGGAGAAATGTCTCTTTAGGTCTTCTGCCCATTTTTGGATTGGGTTGTTTGTTTTTTTAATATTGAGCTGCATGAGCTGTTTATATATTTTGGAGATTAATCCTTTGTCTGTTGATCCATTTGCAAATATTTTCTCCCATTCTGAGTGTTGTCTTTTCGTCTTGTTTGTAGTTTCCTTTGCTGTGCAAAAGCTTTTAAGTTTCATTAGGTCCCATTTGTTTATTTTTATTTCCTTTACTCTTGGAAGTGGATCAGAAAAGATCTTGCTGTGATTTATGTCAAAGAGTGTTCTTCCTATGTTTTTCTCTAAGAGTTTTATAGTGTCTGGTCTCACATTTAGGTCTCTAATCCATTTTGAGTTTATTTTTGTGTATGGTGTTAGGGAGTGTACTAATTTCATTCTTTTACATGTAGCTGTCCAGTTTTCCTAGCACCACTTATTGAAGAGACTGTCTTTTCTCCATTGTATATCCTTGCCTCCTTTGTCATAGATTAGTTGACCATAGGTGTGTGGGTTTATCTCTGGGCTTTCTATCTTGTTCCATTGATCTATGTTTCTGTTTTTGTGCCAGTACCATATTGTCTTGATTACTGTAGCTTTGTAGTATAGTCTGAAGTTAGGGAGTCTGATTCCTCCAGTTCCATTTTTTTCCCTCAAGACTGCTTTGGCTATTCGGGGTCTTTTGTGTCTCCATACAAATTTTAAGATTTTTTGTTCTAGTTCCATAAAAAATGCCATTGGTAATTTGATAGGGATTGCACTGAATCTGTATATTACTTTGGGTAGTATAGTCATTTTCACAATATTGATTCTTCCAATCCAAGAACATGGTATATTTCTCCATCTATTTGTATCATCTTTAATTTCTTTCATCATTGTCTTATAGTTTTCTGCATACAGGTCTTTTGTCTCCCTAGGTAGGTTTATTCCTAGGTATTTTATTCTTTTTGTTGCAATGGTAAATGGGAGTGTTTCCTTAATTTCTCTTTCAGATTTTTCATCATTAGTGTATAGGAATGCAAGATATTTCTGTGCATTAATTTTGTATCCTGCAACTTTACCAAATTCATTGATTAGCTCTAGTAGTTTTCTGGTGGCATCTTTAGGATTCTTTATGTATAGTATCATGTCATCTGCAAACAATGACAGTTTTACTTTTTCTTTTCCAATTTGTATTCCTTTTATTTCTTTTTATTCTCTGATTGCCATGGCTAGGACTTCCAAAACTATGTTGAATAATAGTGGTGAGAGTGGACATCTTGTCTTGTTCCTGATCTTAGAGGAAATGCTTTCAGTTTTTCACCATTGAGAATGATGTTTGCTGTGGGTTTGTCATATATGGCCTTTATTATGTTGAGGTAGGTTCCCTCTATGCACACTTTCTGGAGAGTTTTTATCATAAATGGGTGTTGAATTTTGTCAAAAGCTTTTTCTGAACCTATTGAGATGATCATATGGTTTTTCTTCTTCAGTTTGTTAATATGGTGTATCACATTGATTGATTTATGTATATTGAAGAATCCTTGCATCCCTGGGATAAATCCCACTTGATCATGGTGTATGATCCTTTTAATGTGTTGTTGGATTCTGTTTGCTAGTATTTTTGCATCTATATTCATCAGTCATATTGGTCTGTAATTTTCTTTTTTTGTAGTATCTTTGTCTTGTTTTGGTATCAGGGTGATGGTGGCCTCATAGAATGAGTTTGGGAGTGTTCCTTCCTCTGCAATTTTTTGAAAGAGTTTGAGAAGGATGGGTGTTAGCTCTTCTCCAAATGTTTGTTAGAATTCACCTGTGAAGCCATCTGGTCCTGGACTTTTGTTTGTTGGAAGATTTTTAATCACAGTTTCAATTTCAGTGCTTGTGATTGGTCTGTTCATATTTTCTATTTCTTCCTGGTTCAGTCTTGGAAGGTTATACCTTTCTAAGAATTTGTCCATTTCTTCCAGGTTGTCCATTTTATCGGCATAGAGTTGCTTGTAGTAGTGTCTTAGGATGCTTTGTATTTCTGTGGTGTCTGTTGTAACTTCTCCTTTTTCATTTCTAATTTTATTGATTTGAGTCCTCTCCCTCTTTTTCTTGATGAGTCTGGCTAATGGTTTATCGATTTTGTTTATCTTCTCAAAGAACCAGCTTTTAGTTTTATTGATCTTTGCTATTGTTTTCTTTGTTTCTATTTCATTTATTTCTGCTCTGATCTTTATGATTTCTTTCCTTCTGCTAACTTTGGGTTCTGTTTGTTCTTCTTTCTCTAGTTCCTTTAGGTGTAAGGTTAGATTGTTTATTTGAGATGTTTCTTGTTTCTTGAGGTAGGCTTGTATAGCTATAAACTTCCCTCTTAGAACTGCTTTTGCTGCATCCCACAGACTTTGGATCATCATGTTTTCATTGTCATTTGTCTCTAGGTAGTTTTTGATTTCCTCTTTGATTTCTTCAGTGATCTCTTGGTTATTTAGTAACGTATTGTTTAGCCTCCGTGTGTTTGTGTTTTTTACGGTTTTTTCCCTGTAATTGATTTCTAATCTCATAGCATTGTGGTCAGAAAAGATGCTTGATATGATTTCAGTTTTCTTAAATTTACTGAGGCTTGGTTTGTGACCCAAGATATGATCTATCCTGGAGAATGTTCCGTGCGCACTTGAGAAGAAAGTGTAATCTGCTGTTTTTGGATGGAATGTCCTATAAATATCAATTAAATCTATCTGGTCTATTGTGTCATTTAAAGCTTCTGTTTCCTTATTTATTTTCATTTTGGATGATTGGTGTAAGTGAGGTGTTAAAGTCCCCCACTAGTATTGTGTTACTGTCGATTTCCTCTTTTAAAAGCTGTTAGCAGTTGCCTTATGTATTGAGGTGCTCCTACGTTGGGTGCGTATATATTTATAATTGTTATATCTTCTTCTTGGATTGATCCCTTGATCAGTATGTAGTGTCCTTTCTTGTCTCTTGCAACATTCTTTATTTTAAAGCCTATTTTATCTGATATGAGTATTGCTACTCCAGCTTTCTTTTGATTTCCATTGGCATGGAATATCTTTTTCCATCCCCTCACTTTCAGTCTGTATGTGTCCCTAGGTCTGAAGTGGGTCTCTTGTAGACAGCATATATATGGGTCTTGTTTTTGTATCCAATTAGCAAGCCTGTGTCTTTTGGTTGGAGCATTTAATCCATTCACGTTTAAGGTAATTATCAATATGTATGTTCCTATGACCATTTTCTTAATTGTTTTGGGTTTGTTTTTGTAGGTCCTTTTCTTCTCTTGTGTTTCCCACTTAGAGAAGTTCCTTTAGCATTTGTTGTAGAGTGGTTTGGTGGTGCTGAATTCTCTTAGCTTTTGCTTGTCTGTAAAGCTTTTGATCTCTCCATCAAATCTGAATGAGATCCTTGCTGGGTAGAGTAATCTTGGTTGTAGGTTCTTCCCTTTCATCACTTTAAGTATATCATGCCACTCCCTTCTGGCTTGTAGAGTTTCTGCTGAGAAACCAGCTGCTAATCTTATGGGAGTTCTCTTGTATGTTATATGTCATTTTTCCCTTGCTGCTTTCAATAATTTTTCTTTGTCTTTAATTTTTGCCAATTTGATTACTGTGTGTCTCGGCGTGTTTCTCCTTGGGTTTATCCTGTATGGGACTTGCTGTGCTTCCTGGACTTGGGTGGCTATTTCCTTTTCCATGTTAAGGAAGTTTTCAACTATAATCTCTTCAAATATTTTCTCTTGTCCTCTCTGTCTCTCTTCTCCTTCTGGGAACCCTATAATGCGAATGTTGTTGCGTTTAATGTTGTCCCAGAGGTCTCTTAAGCTGTCTTCATTTCTTTTCATTCTTTTTTCTTTATTCTGTTCCGTGGCAGTGAATTCCACCATTCTGTCTTCCAGGTCACTTATCCGTTCTTCTGCCTCAGTTATTCTGCTATTGATTCCTTCTAGTGTATTTTTCATTTCAGTTATTGTATTGTTCATCTCTATTTGTTTGTTCTTTAATTCTAGTAGGTCTTTGTTAAACATTTCTTGCATCTTCTCAATCTTTGCCTCCATTCCTTTTCCGAGGTCCTGGATCATCTTCACTATCATTATTCTGAATTCTTTTTCTGGAAGGTTGCCTATCTCCACTTCATTTAGTTGTTTTTCTGGGGTTTTATCTTGTTCCTTTATCTGGTACATAGACCTCTGCCTTTTCATCTTGTCTATCTTTCTGTGAATGTGATTTTTGTTCCACAGGCTGCAGGATTGTAGTTCTTCTTGCTTCTGCTGTCTGCCCTCTGGTGGATGAGGCTAAGAGGCTTGTGCAAGTTTCCTGATGGGAGGGACTCCACAGATAGGTTTGATGTCCATCCCCTTCTAGCTCCGATCTCCTGCACTACCTTCTAGTAACTAGAGTCCTGTTTGATCTCTGCTCACATCTGTCCCCAGGGGGAAGCATGATGCAGTGGTCAGAGCAGTGAGGCTGGAGTCGGGAGAACTGAGTCTCCATCTGGTGGGGTCACTCATAACTAAATGACTTTGGACAAGTGGCATAACCAATACAAACTTCCATTCCCTGAAATGGCTCTCCTTCCCTCCCTGCATTGCGGGGAGCATCCAGGGAACCATGGAAACAAATGTAAAAGTTTCAGTGGACTTGGTGCCTGGTGGCGTAATCCTTCTGAACTCAAGGCCTGCCTGTCAAATACCCACCCCAGGGAGGCTGTGATACTTGCTAGTATATCTCCTTCCAAAATACTCTGGCAAGTTGCTGTGAACTCTGAACACAATTTGGAGCTTACTTAGGAACTCAGGAACTCAGGAATTGCCCTTGTTCTCCTGATCATCACATCACTTCAGGAAGGAGATTTCCCTTTGGATACTGAGATCAATAACAGGTTTAGATCACCAAGGGCCTACCTGGGTCCTCTTCGGTTTTTGACTTATTAAATCTTGAGGAAACTGAGGCTGAGAACTTGGGCACTGCTTTCTGTCAGCTCTGCCTGTAGAGTGAGTAAGAAGAGGCTTCGCAAGCAAAGCACTTGAATGGCTTCTGAGCCCGAGTTGGTCCCTGGCTGCCACGATGATGCAGCCAGAGGAGGAAGCTCAGAGGTGACCACAGATTAGGCTGGAGGGGGCCCCAAGGGTTGGGCCCCTTAACCCAAGTCCCTGCCTCTGTCCTGTCCTGAAGTCTCAGAATCTCTCAACTGGGCTCAGCCCTCACCCCACCAGTGGGCTCAGCTCCTCTGAAGCTCCAGGATCTATCCTGGGCCCAGCCAGAAGGGGTCTTAAAGCCTTCATCTCCTGTTCTGGGATGCAGTCTAGTTCTGACCTTGTGTACCACTTCCCATCAGGGTCTTCTGCTGTGTTTTGTTCCCCATGGCTTGGCCCCATGTGAAATCTGACTCTATTTCCTCCGTGACTCCAGGCATTGTAGGTTTTGTCTGATCTCAAATTTCATGTGTATTTCAGCTCCTCTGGGAGTCTGGGGGCTCCTGTCCCCTGGACCTAGTCTATTCATACTGTGATCTTCCAATCAATCTTCTCTTAAGTTAAGGCATTGTTACCAGACAGAGTGGGTGCTTGGTAAATAGTAATTGGATGGATGGGTGGAAAATGACTTGGAGGAAGAATGGTTGGCTGGCTGGGTGGGTATATGAAGTGATGCAGTGATGATGGATGGATGAACTGGAGGACGGACATCGAGTACGTTGGTGGATAGATGCATAGGTGGGGTTCATTTTGGCAACGATGAGCTTGGCTTGCAGCCCCAGATCCCTTCACTGTCACACTCCACTGCCTCATCCTAGCACCTCTAGCCACAGCCAGCCTGTCCCCGGCTCCTGCCCACCTGCCTGTATCTTTGCCTGGTGCCCCCATTTAGCTGTTTGGGGTGTGCTGGCAGGTCTGGTTGGTTTCTGGTCCCTGCCATCCTCAAATTTGGCCTGCCGTGTGCCAGGCACCTCCAGCAGTGCCACTCATGATGAAAGCCATGGATGAGAGCCAGCCTGGGCAAGGAGGTGTGGAGCAATGTCTTGAAACGCTGGAGGAGTCAGCCCAGGGCCCACTCGCCATTCTCCATTCTTCTCTCCAGAGGGGCAGGAGCGTGCTTCTGTCAGAAGCTGTTTCTGACAACTAGCTCTGCTTTTTCCTTTATGAAAAAATAATCAAAGCCCAAATGTGGCTGGCAGAGTTTCTGAAAGTCAACAGAAAAAAGCAAAGGAAAGGAGCCAGCTGAGATGGAGATAACGTTCAATGCCTCTGACTAAGGCAGGCCTAATGAAAACAAATCTTTAAAGCACAGAACTTGGAAGTTGGCCCTAGAGGGAACGGAAATCTCTGAGATGGACACTCCTCCTGGGGTGAGTGGGTGGTGATGCTGGGGTACACACCCTGACTCCAACTCCCCCGGCTCCTCCTAGAGCATCCTGGCTACTGAGCAAAGGGCCCAGGTCTCAGGTCTCAGGATCCTGATCCTTACACCCTGCCACCCAGCACCCCCCTGCCGCCTCCCCACCCATAAGGAACCTGCAACCGGGGCTTTGGGGAGGCACAGTGCACAGCCTGTCAAGACCTCCCTGAAGCCGGCAGCTCAGGGAC
Source organism: Monodon monoceros (assembly GCF_005190385.1). Lineage (NCBI taxonomy): Eukaryota > Metazoa > Chordata > Mammalia > Artiodactyla > Monodontidae > Monodon > Monodon monoceros. The sequence continues at coordinate 47,753,968 of NW_021703786.1, forward strand.
AGGACCTTGCCTTCCCAAGGCTTCTGAGGGGCTTTCTGAGTCCAAGAATATTTGGTGCCTGTCCTTCAAATGTGCCTGTTACCCACCCATCTTTTTAACTCTTACTTAAAACACTCCCATCTGGTATCAGCCTCCTGATGGGTGTTGCTGCCTCTCCTGCACTCCTCCTGGCCCTTCCTATTTGCAACCCCAGGAAATGTCCTGAAGTACCTGAAGTGATGTCACTCCTCTGGTTGAATGTTCTAAGACTGGGTTGAGGTCCTCAAGAGCCCCTCATCCCCCATGAGACAGAGGCAGCAGCATGGAAGGCCCTTGGTTACTTGGCCCTGCCCAACTCCCACCCGTAGGCTAAACCTCAGCTGTGGCTTCTCTACTTTTATTTTTACTTGATTTTATTGAGGTAAACATTGTATGATCTAAAGTTAACCACTATCCCTTTAAAAATGTACAATTCAGTGGCATCTAGTACTTCGTGCCTCTATCCAGTTCCAAGACACTGTCATCACCTCAGGGGGAGACCCTGTACCTACTAACAGTCACTCCCCCCGCCCCCTCCCCTGGCCCCTGGCAACCACTAGCCTGCCTTCTGCCTCTATGGATTTGCCTGTTTTGGACATTTCGTACAAATGGAATCATTCAATATGTGACCTTTGGCTTCTTTCACGTAGAATAATGTTTTTGAGATTCATCCATGTTGTAGCGTGTGTCAGCACTTCATTCTTTCTTTGGTGGTTGAATAACATTCTATCGTATGTATACATCACACTTTTTTTTCTCCGTGCTTCCATCGATGGACATTTGGGTTGTTTCCACCTTTAGGCTCTTGGGAGTAGTGTTACTGTGAACGTTTGTGTACAAGTATCTGAGTCCCTGTTTTCAGTTCTCATGGGTCTATACCTAGGAGTGGAATTGCTGCGTCATATGGTAACTCTATGTTTAACTTTTTGAGAAACCACCTTGGCTGTGGTTTCCTGATGTTGTTTGCGCCCACCGTGCCCTTTCACCTCTGTGTGCCTCCCAACATGGCGCTCCTCCGAATATTACGCTCATTCTCCCTTCTTCACCTGACGAACTTCTATTCATCTTTCCAGACTCTGCCCGAATGTCACCTCTGTGAACCACGCCCCCTTCTGCACTCCACGTGCAGAATTAGGTGCAGATGCTCTGGGCTCCATGGTGCCGGGTGCTAGAACTCTTGTATTATATTATAGTTTTATTTTTGCTCTCCCTTCCTTCCCAGACTGGGTGTTCTTTGCATACAGGTATCCTGTCTGGGTCAAGTTCACCTCCTTAGTGCCCAGGCAGGTGCCCAGGCAGGTGCCCAGGCAGGTGCTTATGAGAATGTTTCCTGGAGAATGAGTGAATGGGGGTGTCCATGTGCGGGGCCCGGGGTGGACATCTCTGAAGTCTCCATCACAGAGGTTCTGGGAGGCTGTGGCTGGGCTCTTGGGGGCCCAAGGTGCCCCAGAATGGCCTCACTTGGCTCCTGGCAGCTGTAATATTTGTTTGCCTTCTCTTGCATGCAGTGGTCAGCTGCCGGCTTTGCGCCAAGCAGACATTGTCATGCTTCATTAGGATTGCTTTTGTTGCTACGAGCTGAGGTTTCCACTGTTGCTAGGTTGTCTTTTGTTTCATATATATCTCAACATTTTTTTTTCTCCCACTGGCAAATAATCAGTACCCAATTAATTCTGAATTTCTCATTGTTTGTTCCAGCAGTCGAGCTCCTTGCATGAGCAAAGAATGATCATTCAATGTTTTCCCTGCAACGAACCGGGAGTGTCGGCAGGGTCACACCTGGTCTTGAGGAGAAGAGCGAGTGGGAGAGACAGAGAGAGACAGAGAGGTTTGAGAGAGACAAAGAGAGAGGGAGATAGAGACAGAGACACAGAGAGAGGAAGACAGAGATACAGAACAAGAGTGAGGCAGAGACACAAACAAAGATAGAGACAAGAAGATTTGGAAACAGATGCATAGATACATCAGAGCCATAGTCACAGATGGACAAAGAGAGACACACTTGCAAAGAGAGAGACAGAGACAGAGACAGGGATAGAGAGACGGGACAGCTGGCTAGGAGGAGAAATGTCAGAGGCTTGGCCCTCCTCCTCCAACACAGAGACAACGCTCTGTGAAGAGGCATAGCGGGAACTCAGCTCGCCTCCTTTGACAGAGGGACAGAGCTCTATGAGGAGAGAGGTGGGTCGCCAGCTCTCCTCCTCAGACAGGGACAGCACTGTATGCAAAGAAATGTTGACTGTGCAGCCCTTCACCTCAGAGAGAGGACGAGCCCTCTAGGAGGAGACGTGCCGCAGGCTCAAACCCTCTTTTCAGTCAGAGACAGCACCCGATGAGGAGACATTCGGGATGGCCAGCTGACTTTTTGAAACAGAGGGACAGAGCTCTACGCGGAGGAATGCTGGATGTCAGGCCCTCCACCTCAGACAGAGGATCAGCCGTGTATGGGGAACGATTCAGTAGGGAAAGCCCACTTTTCAGACAGAGACAGCGCTCAATCAATGAAGACAAAGGCTGAATGGCCGGCCTTTCTCAGAGAGAAAGCCCTCTGAGGAGAAATGCTGCATGTCTGGCTCTCTTTTGCAGACAGGGAGGCAGCTCTTCATAAGGACAAATGCTGCTGGGTGGGGTGGGTCCCCACCCTCCCCTCCCC
>NW_021703786.1:47761587-47855312 GCF_005190385.1 Monodon monoceros
TCCCATCCCTTCCCACCCCCACTCCCCTCCCTCCCCTCCCCTCACCCCCTCCCCTCCCCCTCCCCCTCCCCGTCTAACATAGAGACAGAGAGAGAGCTCTGTGAAGAGAATAAGGTGGTGTGGTAGGTCAGCCCTCTTTTTTGGATAGAGAGAGCTCTATCAGGAGAAATGCAGCTGACCCACTCTCTTTTTTAAACTGGCCGCTCCCTCTAAGGAGAAATGCCAGAGGGTTTTATATTACGTGTATTTTACCACAATTAAAAAAAAAAAAAGACCTGTAGAAGCCCAATTTAAAAAAAGCAGGAAGTGGCAGGATGGATGGATGTAGGCCTGGCCAGTGGGCTGTTGGTAGAGAGGAAGGAGGGAAAAGTTTTGGGGACACCAGGTGGGTGACCCTGGACAGAGGGTGGGGGCTCTGAACGCACAGAGCGAATAAAGAAGGCGAGTCTAGACCGAAGCCGAGTTCACAGCCCTAACAGTGAACCCTGAGGTGCAATTGAAAAAAATGCTTAGATGAAAATGACTTTTCCTCAGAAGAAAGAAAAAGCAAGAACCACAGATATTTCCTTCCCCAGCCGAGGATCTATGGCGTGAAACTGTGAACAGTATATAAACACTTTTTTTAGGGAAAAATAGACCCCTAAGTATGTTTCTTAGTGAATCAAGCAATAAAAATCAACCATCACCTTCTCCCCTGTAGGAATGCTTGCCTGTAGGTTGGGCCCTCCTCCGCGGTGCCCCACCCTGAGATATTCTTTAATCTGGGGCCTTGTCCCTATATGGTCTGGCTTGGCTTCTCACGGGGAGGCAGACAGTCACTATTTAGGATTTATTTGCCTCTATCAATGTGGCTTATAACCTGCGGGTTTCCTCCAGTGATGGCCATGTTTTGCTGTTTGGTTGTCCAGAGGTTTCATTTAAAGATTAAAAAAGAAAGTACCTTGGTAATGAAGCTTGTTCATGAAGCGCTGTGTCCACCTTCCCCCCACTCCCCCAGCAAGGGTGTAGGGGAGGTGAGCAGAGAGAGGGGAAGAGAACCAGAATCTGCTGAATACCTACTATGTGCTGAAACCCTGGTAGGTGCTTAGTCTTGTGAGTTAGGAAATGTTCGTCTCATCAAACTGTGGAAACCGAGGCCCAAAGTCTAAACTGTTCATTAGTTGGCAGGTGAGGGTTTGGAATTATGACTCCATGCTCAGTGTTCTGCTCGCTCCGTCCGATTCACGCTGCTTCTGCTTTGGAATTTAACCTGCGAGCCACAGGCAGCCACCAAGGGTTCTGAGCAGGGTGACATGGTCAGAAATGAGTTTTAAGAAGTTTCTGGCAGTGGGGTGGCTGATGGATGGGAAGAGGAGTGTCCGGAGGCGGAGAGATCAGTTCTGAGATTGTTGCCGTTGATTTGGTAAAAAATGATGCCTGCACTAGGGCAGAGGCAGCCGGAAAGGGACGGGGAGAATGTATTAATCGTATGCACATATTATGTAATTTAGTTCTTAAAAAATGATTCTTGGGAATTTCCTGGTGGTCCAATGGTTAGAACTCCTCGCTTTCTCTGCCGAGGGCCCAGGTTTGATCCCTGGTCAGAGAACTAAGATCCCACAAGCTGTGTAGTGCCACCGGCAGCACACCAACCCCACCCCCACCCCCCAAAAAAAGACTTTTGGTGGTGGGAATTATCATTGCCATTTTATGGATAAGGACACTGAAGTAACCTGTCCCAAGTTCACAGCCAGAATCTGAACTTGGGTTCATATGACTCCAAAGCTCCTGCAGTTTCCTCTAAAGCACACTGCCGTAGCTCTTGCATGGGTGGTGTCGGCTGGCATTGGATCAGACTCAGGAGAAAGAGAAGATGGAGGAGATTCAGAGGTTTCAGCCTTGGTGGTGGAGCCTTACTCTGAGAAGGGGGGAGTCTGGGGGAGCAGATTTGGACCCAGTAGGGCATCCCAGTGATGACAGTGAGCCAGCATCTGGACACTGGGGAGGCTGGTTTGGGAGTCTTCAGGGTAGATGTGATCTCTGGAACAGTGGGAGTGAAGGGAAGGGAGGAGAGACAAGGGAAGGAAAAGGAAAGAGAACAGAGGAGGGAGGAGGGGAAGAGAGGTGCTGTGAGGACCTCAGGGAGGCCAGTGGCCAGGGGTTAAAGGGGGGAGGAGGGAGACTGCAAAGGAGACTGAGGGTGGAGGTGAGGCGGGGAGAAGGGCAACAGGGCAGTCGGGCCAGGAAAGGGGAGAGGATGATCACAGTGAGATGCTGCCCAGAGGGGCGGAGCAGGAGGCAGAAAGGACATCTCTCAATTGACCCTCATTGGTGGGGGGTCAGCGGCCTCGGAGAGCTGGGGAGGAAGGTGTCTGGATGGGGGCTGCACTGCAGCATCCCCTGAGGGTCTCTCGTGAGGACTCGAATCAGACAGTCTTTCTGTGCAAGTTATTTTTGCTGTTAACCCACGTGGTCGTGCCTGGTAATTATAGGGTAAAAGGAATTAAGAAAGACATAATTTCCCCCCATCAAAGCCTGACGGTTTTACATCTCCACCTCGCACTGGCAGCCAGGCTTTCTGACTTCACAGGTGCCACTTTGATTTCAGTCACGTAGGAAGGGAATTTGAAACACTTTCAAAGTGATTAAAGAGAAGAAGCTATTGCAAATTTGGGATAAATGCAATAATCCCATTAACTGTTTGTGGCCATGGGGCTTTCAGGAGGGGAGTCCTTGCGTTAGCGGCCACTGGGGCTGGGGCAGGTCAGAGCAGTGGTGGCAGATGTGGTGATGGCATTGCCGATGCAGGTGGGGGTGCCCTCACTAACCAGAACGTTACTTCTTCTTCTTGCAGCTACTGTTTACTGAGCATTTCCCCCTCATCCCGTGTTCTCCCTTTAACCTTCACCAAAGCCCCATGAGCAGGGCGTTATGATCTTTATCGTAAGGACACCGAGGTCCAGAGAAATTCGGTCTCTTGTTCTGGATACACAGCTGGAAAGTGGCCGAGTACGGATATAGAGTCATTCCTGCCCGGCTATTGAAACCGCTCAGCCTCCCACCTCACTGTGTTAGGGTCTGTCTGTCCTCTGCGGTGTCCCAAGGTGTCCCTTTTTCACGTTTAGCAAAACAGACCTGGACTGAGTGGGTGGGATCCTGGCTGATTATTTCCCCGATGCTCCCGGACTTGAGGGAATTCGTGTGGCTCAACCCCTCCATGGGGGAGGCAGCTCCGAAAGCTCAGGAAGGGTGATAAGAGGCTGAAAGCGCCATCCAGAGGAAGGATGAAGTGAGGTCACGGAATGAAGAGCCAGGTGACCAGGCCCATGAGGAGGGTCCAGAGGAGCTGATGTGAGGAAGCAGCATCTTCTTCTCCCACGGGACCCTGCCGTGGCCGCAGTGACGGCATCTCTGAGCTCTGGCTGTGGGTCCCAGGAGCCCTTCCATTACCCCCACATCCTCTCGACACTGGGATCAAATCCACACATCTCTCTCCTTCACTGAATGTTCAAGCACCAATATTTTCTGGAATGAGCAGGCGTCTTGGACATCTTCATGGAGCAACTTCAGTTTTTCCCCTTTAAACCGTCACTGTGGGCCTGACTGCCCCCTGCTCTGATGAGATCTCCAGGAACCCCACACTTCTCGGCTTACACTTGGATCATAAAATATCCTCTGGTCACCTTAGCCCCTAAGACAGTTTCAGTTCAGTAATTAAAATGTCCTGTGTCTGGAGTAACACCCAAAGCTCCAAACTGTGTTTCAAGCTTGCAGTCGGAAAAGGGAGTAGTGAGAGATTTGTCTCTTTACCTCTCTGTATTAGTTTCCTACTGCTGCTGTAACAAGTGGCCATGAATTTGTATTATGTATCATCTTACAGTTCTGGATCTATTATCTTACAGGTCTGGATTTATGATATTACAGTTCAGAAGTCTAAAATGGGTCGGCAGGACTGCATTCCTGGTAGAGGCTCTAGGGGAGAATCCATTTCCTTGCCTTTTCTACTGTCTAGAGGCTGCCCATCCTTGGCTTGTGGTCCCACGTCACTCCAATCTCTGTCTCCATGGTCACATCTCCTTCTCTCCAGGGCGTGCTATCCCGACAGCGAATCCCCTAATTTTATCATGTGCAATGTGAATAGGCTGAGATTTTCCCAAATCATTTCTCCAAAGAGTTCTTTTTTTTTTTTTTGAGGTACGTGGGCCTCTCACTGTTGTGGCCTTTCCCGTTGTGGAGCACAGGCTCCGGACGCACAGGCTCAGCGGCCATGGCTCATGGGCCCAGCTGCTCTGCGGCACGTGGGATCTTCCCGGACCGGGGCACAAACCCGCGTCCCCTGCATCGGCAGGCGGACTCTCAACCCCTGCGCCACCAGGGAAGCCCCCAAAGAGTTCTTTTCCTCAATTTCTTCCTTTCCTCTTGCATTTTACTAGAAGCAGCCAGAAGAAACTAGCCTGAACCTTCAACACTTTGCTTGGAAATTTCAGCTCCCATTCCAAGCTCATCGCTTACCAGTTCTGCTTTCCACACACTGTAGGACACAATTCAGCTAAGCTGTCTGCCACTAGGCAGCAAAGATCCCCTTTCCTGCAGCTTCCAATAACGTGCGCCTCATTTCCTCCTGAGCCCTCACTAGAAGCATCCTTAACATCCGTATTTCTTCCAGCAGTCTGTTAGCGATGATTTAAGTGTTCTCTAAGAAAATATAGGTTTTCTTACTGTGCCACTCACTTCCTGCTAGACCCTGACTGGAAGAGTCTTTAACACCCACATATCTACTAACAGTCTGTTCCAGACAATCTTGGCTTCTTCTATCATGTTCCTCAATTTTCTTCCACCCTCTGCCCACTGTCCAGTTTCAAAGCCACTTCAACACTTTTGGGTGTTTGCTACAGTGGCACCTCACTTCCAGGTACCAAAATCTGTATCAGTCCGAGTTCAACCAGAGAAACAGAACCAGTATTAGATTTGTATTAAGAGGTTTACTGAGCAGAACTGGCTCACAGAATTGTGGGGCTGGCTAGGCAAAGCTGACATCTGGAGGGCAGGCCGTCAGGAGGAGCAGGGTGAGCTCCCTGGCGTGAGCTCCCTGCTCTCTGGAGGTGGAATTTCTTCTCCTTCAGGGAAGTTTCGGCACTGCTCATAGGGATTTCAACTGATGGAATCAGACCCGTTCAGATTTTCTAGGACAGAATCCCTGAAAGTCAACTGGTTATGGACTTCATTCACATCTATGAAATACCTTCAGAGCAACCCCTTCGTTAGTATCTGATTGAATAACTGGGGATTGCAATCTAGCCAAGCTGCCATATAACCCTGACCACCGCACTCTCCCACTCTCCCCTCCCCATGCCGCTAGCTACTGAGGTGCCTGCGGGGGTGGGCTGGGGCAAGAGGAAAGGTCAGAGGGCAGGAATGGTCCCCATAACCGGTGGGGAATCTGACAATTATTTCCTCTAGTGTTGGCTGCTGTTTACAACTGACCCTTTCTCTCCTGGGTGCTTTTGAGAGCTTTCAGATCCCTGGTACATCGACATTTGCCGGATAATGCTGCATAACAAATGGCTCCAAAACTCAGTGGCTTAAAACCCAGCATTTATTCTCATGGTCGTGAGTCTGCAGGTCGACTGTGATTCTGTTAACTGAGACTGTGCTGGGTTGGTGCGTTAGCTCCAGGCTGTGGGTCCGGCTCACCGCTCTTCCATATTCATTCTGGGGTCTGGGTTCAGGGCCACCTGGGGAAACTTCTTCCCGCGGTGGATCACTGGAGGGCAAGAGGGGAGGCCTAACCAAGCAGGCACATCTGTGGCCCCTGCTCCAGTAGCACGCTTTCCTCCGGTCACGGGCATTTTTCTCCTTCTCAGTCAAGCGTGTCCCCCATGCTGCTTGCTTTCTGCTGGACACTGCATTTGTGTTTGGAGATGAGACATTTCCTGTAAGGTCCGCTGTGCTCCACGGAGCTGGGCGTTGTGTGAGCTGTTCATTAGGGCTGCCTGTTAGCTCTGATTCCCTTCAGTGACTGAGAACAGTTTATTCTGCTGAAGGACCAGAATCTTGGCCCCTCCCAAACCTCAAACCCAGAGGTTTTTGGCCACCTGGGCGCCATAAGATTAGGGTAAAAAGTCCTGGCTGGCGGCTGGATGTGTGTTTTACACCATGTGACACAGAGAATTCTTTTGGGTAATGATAGGAATGAGTGTGAACGCTGATCACATCTGCAGGTACCAGCCAAATGAAATGAAGTGTAACTATATAATGTTAGGCAAATTTAAAAGATCGTTATTTCTGCTGGGCCAGACTGATACTTCCCAGCGTCGAAGAGTCACCTCTGAGGTCAAATCCAAATTGCCTGGTTTATGCTTCCGTGAATCTAAGTACAATGCGAGAACACTTTCGGCTAAAGGAGCGGGTCCTGCTAGCCAGCCATCTGTGCCTCCGTACCGTTCCCCACTGTTAAGCCCCCTCTGAGTGGTGGCCTGGCGTGGCCCAGCTGGGTAAGTTGCATCTTTCCTCTGTGAGAGGAAGAGAGGCTGGCTGTCCCCCAGGGGAGGGGAGAGTGCTCGTGTGGCTTCCCACCCTGCTTCTGAGGCTGGAAAGTTCCAGGGTTCAGCAAGGCCTCAGCAGTCTGCTAATGGCCTCACCTTGCCCGAATTGGCCACTCACCCTTCAAGTCCCAGTGGGATTCAATCCTTGCTGAAGCCTCCACGCTGACGTGGATGTGTCTTCCTCCCGTCTGCCACAGTGTCTGCTCACCTGTGTGCTGTGACACGGTCCACATGGCATTGTAGTCACTTGTGGATTTATTCTGTTTCTCCTAAGCTGTGGGCCACTGCAGGCCTGGCTCGGGAGTATCTCTGGGGCCCCTGACAGGCAGCAGACGCTCACTGGGGGCCAGCTGAAGACGTGGAGACAAGAGGGGAGGCAAGGAAACATCTTTCCCCCTCAGCCTCCAAGGGACCCAAACTGGGCTTCTGGGTGAGGCTGAAATGCAGCCGTGTTGCAGGGTTTTTCTGTGGAGATGCCGGGTGGCTTGGTGTTTGGCCATGACTTTGAGGTGATGAACTGAACATTGCTTTTCTCTCTCTGGGGATGCTGAGGTATCAGCCCATCTCATTCCAGCTTCACTCGCCCGGTGGCAAAGCAGACATGTCTAGCAGAATCCACTGGTCCCTGACTGCTTGTTAGGGAACACGGACCACTGGATGGAACATTCTGGCAGAAAAGAACTATTAAGTCATCCAAGTGATGAGCTGACTATTCAAAAAATTGTTTCAACTCCCTCAAGAACTTCACAGCTTTTTAGCAGTGAGACCTGGAGAAAGTTACTTTTTCTGCAAAATGGGGTCAATAATAAATCTACTTGATAGGGTAGTAGTGAGAGTTAAATGAATTAATATATACAAAGTACTTAGAAGCCAGCCTGGTACATAGTGACTGCTACGTAAATGTCTGTGATAGGTCTCTTCTTTATTATCATCATCGTCACCATCACCACCGTCATTAGACTAGGTTATTAGTCCCAAACATGGGTCTCTGGTCTGTGGCTGGTCTGGGAGGGAAGCTTTCACCAGCTAGTCAAAGTGAGAACTAAATGCCCGTGTATTATATGTATAGTGTTGCCAACTTTTCTTTTTGTGGAAGGTTATCTTTTTTTTCTGCAATGATGTCCTTCCTATTCTCTTAGTGCTAACATGGGATTCTTCAATGAAATATTAATAACTGCAGATTTTTAAAAAGTCCCGTCTGAAAACAAGAAGCTGCCCATGCTGAGGGTCTTAGACATCACGAAGTCCAGCTTACTTGTTCTTTGGGTGAGGAGGCCCTGCTCAGAGGGTAAGTGACTTGGCCAAGGTCACGAGCCAGAATCTCAACCCACCAAGAATCTCGGGAGTAAACTTGCTCTTTGTTGGGTTTAAAGTCGTTCCCTCCAAAGGAAAGGAAGGGCCCCTGAAAGCCAGGTGAAATTCTCCTCAAGCATCAGTAAGTCAGAAAGTATAACTAGGAGAAGTTGTAAACATTTCGGTCAATTCCACGGAACTTGACTGAGCACCAGTTAAGGCCACGTTGCATCCTAACGAATGCCTGTCCGACCCCTGCTGCCACCTCCCTGCCCCACAAGGCCAGCATTGGTTGTGCCCCTAGGAAGCACCAGACTTCACAGGGAGGGATGCATGATTAGCTCCATTTGACAGGGGAAGAAACTGAGACTTGGAGAAGTACCATAACTTACCCAGGGTCACACAGGCAGAGGCAGAGCCGAGAGAAGCCCAGGTTTGCCCCCACTGCAGGCACTGAGCGTGCACTCGGCTGTACCCAAAGTCTGTAACTGAGTGCACGTTTGTGTGTTTGATTATTCGATTCACGTCCATCCCCTAGTGGCTCTCCTGGGGAACAGAGAGTGAATGCCTTTTGCTTACCTCTTCTCCCCAGCACCCAGCACAGTGCTTGGCGCAGAGTAAGAATTCACTGAATACTTAGCGAATGAATGAATGAATGAATGAATGAATGACTGTGTTGAGAATCACCCAGGGAAGCTGGTTAAACATCAGAATCCAGCCCCTGCTCCACCCCAAGATTCAAATCCACACCTGGGAGGCGGGGTGTACACATCTGCCTTTTAAGCAAGTGCCTGGGCAGTTCTGGTGCCCACGTCCTCTGAGAAATCCAGCAATTGGGAAGTGAACTTTTCTGATCATCAGATGGGAGGAGTTGGTATTTTATTCTGCAGGCAATGGGGGACCACTAGAGGTATTTGAGGAGGGGAAGGGAAGCCGTCCGGAGTTGTGCTTTATAGAAATTCCTTGATGGCTGTGCTTGTCTCCTTACCTGTTACTGATGCCCACTGCCCCACCTCCCCCTGCCTCTTTTTGACAACCAGACTGACTCTGAACAAGAGAGATTCATGACAAACATCATCAGGCAGCAGCACAGAGAGGCCTGTTCACTCCCAGCCTTTTCCTGCCTCTCTGACAGCAGGCAGGCCTTTAGGGGCTCCCTGGCCTTCCGAAATGCCTTGTAAGCGCATTTAGGCCCTTTGTATGAGGCTCTCCTCTGCCGTAATTGGGCCCTCACTCCGCTGCACTTCCTGGCCACAGAGCTTGTTAGCTGCCTGGCAAAGTTGTGAATTCATGGAATGGTCAGCGAGGCTCATCTTCCATAGGCAGCCCCTCGACGTGATCACCCACGGGACTCCCATGATCCAGGAGGGTGCCCCACTGCAGAGGAGGAGAGAGGAGTTAGGGTTCAAGTTGGGAACGGGGTGCATGACAGAATGGAGGTCTCAGCCCTGGGGTTTCTACAGATCTCAGTTCAGTTCTGTGCATGTTTGCTGAATGTCTGTGTCTAAGGCTGCTGTGTTGGGTTTGCTGCCAACCCAGTTACCACAAGGGAACAATAACAGCGTCTTCTGATTCTAGGCTGCGTTTCCTTGGATGTTTTTGAGAAGGAGTCTCATTTGGGCTGTGTGTGAGCATGAGGGGAGTAACCCCCCTGGATGGAAGGGGGCTGGCAGCAGTGCTGGACTTAGAACCCAGCTTAGTGGAGAAGGCTTCCGCGGCCCTGGCTCCATGGCAGAGGGGACCCTGTGGAGCCCTGTGTCTATCCAGGGCTCCTAGATCCAGAATTTTTGGAGTGGATCTCATGTGTTTTTTCTTCTGCTCCTTGGTTGACATTACCAAAGTGCCTCTAGGCTCTGCAAAGCTGCCTTGGACTAGGGACTTAGGTAAACCGTGTATGCGAGGGAATGAGAGGAATCTTTGTCAAAAGAGAGTAGAAAGGAATTTGTAAAGAGAGGAAGAGAGGACAGGAAGATTCTGCACCCTCAGGTTTGAGTCTGCAAGTGGCCTTGTAGACTCAAGCTGGGGCAGATGGACAGGATTGCAGAAGCAAGACAAAGAGTGAGAAATGTTTTCACAGCACAACTTACACCAAATGCATTAGGAGGTGTGGGAATTACCTTCAAAGTACTGTCTTTGAGTCACATCTCATTCTTTTTTTCTCTAATAATTCAATACATAATTTTTGAGTGATCCTTATTATATCATATTATCCTAGGTGCTGGGGATATAGTAGAGAACAATAAAGACATATACCCTCAGGGAATTTATATTCTGGAGGCACAGACCAAAAAACTGAATAGATATTTAAAATAATGGCAGATAATAGGTGCAATGGAGAAAAGTGAAGCAAGAATGATAGAAATTGTTGCTATTTTAGATGCAGTGGTCAGAGAAGTCTCACTGGAGGGAGTGACATTTGAGTAGGAATCATGAAGCAAGCCATGGGAATACTTGAGAAAACATTTTGGGCAAAGGGAACAGCGAAGACAAAGGGCCTGAGTGGGAGCCTCCTTGGTGTGTTTAAGGAAGGGAGGAAGGCAGTGTGGCTGGAATGGAGTGAAGAGCAAGGAGGGGAGTGGGAAGAATGCAGTCAGAGAGACAACATCTCTTTCCTCCTCTTTGACATTTAACTCCTTAAATCCTGAATATTATCATTTTTGAAAAAACGTTTTCTGGAAACTCCTGGATTCCACATTAGCGGCTTCCAAAAATGTGCTCACTTCTGGTCCTGTATGGGGGTCTCATAGAGCTGGGCTGCCATACCATCTTTTACCAGCAGTCGTCACTAGTGCACCTAATGCCTTCAGTTCTCCCCTTCCCCTTACTTCCAAGCCGCAAACATTTATTGAGGGCATGCCCGGGGCTAGGCACTGCAAGGCTCCTAGGCTATGATGACAAGTTAGATATAGTCTGGTGGAGTTGAAGTTCAAGGCTCCCGTGAAGTGACCCTTGTGATTAACTGACTTCTGACTTTACTGAAACATAACTGGCTGGTGCCCACTCTGCTCTTGTCCTGCTGTTGGGGACAACGCAGGCTCTGTCCCCCATCTTCCTGCTTCCCCAGTCTGGGCCTCAGACTACTTCCCAATCGAGTCAAGGCCTTTCTGCAACCTCAGCTACCTGACATTTTGCTTTTCGTCTGAGGTCAGCCTTCCAGAAAGAGAAGCTCCCTTGTGATCTTTCTGAGAAGCAGTGGAAAAGAACAATCCTTCCCACCTTTGAATCTTATGCTTTAAACCCCCACCCAGTCCAACTCGCTGGATTCTCACCACAACCCTGAGGACTGGGTATTATTATTCCTATTTTGCAGGGGAAGCTAAGGGTCAGAGGGGCAAAGTCATGTTCCCCAAAGTATTATATTGGTTACAAAGTGACTGCCTCTCCCCTCCTGACCTGCCCTTCTCTACTCTCCTTTGCAAAGCTGGGGCTGAGACCACATTCTCACTTGGCCAATTGCTTTCCTATTGGGTTTTGCCTATAGGGGGTGCTAGAAGGGTTCTGGAAGGCAGGAGAAGGGAGAAGAGACACAGTCCTTGTTTTGCCTGAAATCTCTTCCTTTATGGTGCGGTTATCTTTTGGCCTAGCTGTCACAGATGCTAAATGTCCCCTGGGCTGATTCTCTGGTTCCTGGGATCCTCTCCAAAGAATCGGGGGGGACTCCTCTCCTCCCACAGCTGCCTGGAAAGTGCCGCAAACTCACTCGTTCTCTTAATTTGTGTAACCTCCTCCACTTGTCTGTGAAGAGCTCCTCAGAAACGCCCTTCTCATTACAGTGTTAAATTAAAATTTAGTAGACAAGGCACATAGCAGAATAAACTTTCAATTAAAATATACACACTGCAATGGTGGAGGGAGGCTGGAGAGAACTTGCAGGCATCTTTGCAGCGGATGTGCTCGAGATTTAATTTTACTATGACATCTCCTTGGAATTACGCTGCTAATTGATCACATTGTGTCGGTCTGTTATTTAAACTTTCCATAAAACGGAGATTAATGGAAGGTGTAATCCTCCCGGGCAGAACAAATATTCCCATTCCTCATGTCAGGTACAGAAATGGAAATGCTCGGCTAACAGCTTTTTGCATTCAATCTGCGAACATGAAGTTAATCTTGAAAAATGCAGTTATTCTTTAATTGCTTAAATGAAATTTTTTCTGCCTGCCCCATTTCTCACCCCAAATAGCCACCCGTGTCGGAGACTGGAGTGAAGTGGCAGAGAGGCAGGGGCAGTTTTCAGAGGCTGAGGCTCTGGGAGGGGCTGGCTAGGGTGGCCGGCGTCGGTCTCTGAGGGCAGCATCCGCCACCCCTGAAGAGCATGGCTGTCAGATGGGATTGGAGCTGGGAAGGGACAAAACCCAGCTACTGCAGGGGCCAAGGGCACCCCCTGCCCATTTGTGACTTTGATAAGAGTGTGTAGTGAGCCATTGGGAAAGGTGTGTTTGTACCTGAGACTTCTAAGAAGGGAGTCACAGATGCTGGAATCTAGAAGGCCACTTAGATAGAGACCCTTGCGTCCTAGTTCAGGTTGGAGTGGGGGGCAGTGTAGCAGTTAGGAGCATTCCAGCTCCACCGCTTACTAACCAGTGACCTTGGACAAATTGCTTAAGTTCTCCATGCTCTGTTTCCCCTCCTGTAGATGGGAATAATAGTCACTGTCTCCAAGAGTTGGTGAAATAAGTGTTGTGATATATGTAAAACACTCAGAATCTGAAAAAGAATATATATACATATATGTGTATATATAAAACCAAATCACCTTCCTGTATACCTGAAACTAATACAGTATTGTAAATCAACTATACATCAATTAAAAAAAATTGGGCCCATCCCGTCCTATGTGCCATGCAGGTGTTGGCTATCACCATTACGATTCTCTCAGCTGATGCTTCTGTCTTTTTCTGTGGTACCTCTGCCTAGTTCAGTAGCATTTAAGCACATAATTTGGGGTCAGAGGATAGGGTCTTGATTCCCAGCTCTTCTGCCATCTAGTTGCTTAATCTCTCCAAACCTCAGTTTCCTTCACTGTAAATGGGACCTAGCCGCTGGGGTTGCTGTAAAGATGAAATACATGTAGAGTGCTTATTTCATATCAGTGTGCAGAAAGCACTCGATGAGTGGGAGCTGTTATGATTATGAGCATTGCTTCTGTCCAGGCCCTGCAGAATCCATGCAGCCCCCTTCCTTTTAAGGCAGCTTAAGCCATGAGTATGGGAAACACAGACTCAGGTTTAGTTGTGATCCATCTCTCAGTGGATTCCATCGATTTGGATTCCTGAACTAGGTCTGGATAATGAGAACCCACAGCTGAAGGCTGTTCGTTCTGACCCAAGACAGTCCTTCAGGTCCTTGAAGCTGGTCTCCCGTTCCCCTCTGTCTTCTCTTCTCCAGGAGGAACACTCCCAGCTCCTCCAAATGTTCCTCCAACACAGTGGATTCTGGTCCTTGATATTATCTTAAGCCACTTTCATTTGGTCAAGTCCAGTTTGCTCATGTCCCTCTGAGAGTGTCGGAGGCTCAGTACTTCAGGTGAGTCTGGAGCAGTATAAAGGAAAGTGACATGGCCACCTCCCATATTCTGGACTCCATGTTTCTATTGATGTGACCCAGATGGCACTTATCTCTTGGTAGCCATCTCACACTTCTAATTCAATGAAATAGAACTTAACTCGTTTTTTCCCGAGTTCTTTTCTGTGCCTGTTGATGCAGAACCACATTCTTGCATCCTGTGCTAACACAGCCAGATTTCTGGACTCAGATGCAGGTCTTTACTTTGTCCTTCAGGGATTTCCTTACATTCTTGCCTGCTGGTACTACTTGGGCTCCTAATTCTGACATGCATCATGTGAACGTCATGTCTTTTAAATATTTCAAAGCATGACATCCAATCTATTTCTATACAGATGAGAAAAACAAGACCTAGATTGAAAGAAAAGGTTTGCTTAGGAGCAGACAGATTCTCTAGAAAACTGAACCTGAGACGAAAACTTAGGCGTCATTGCAAAATACAACCTCAGGAAGCAGGAGTGAGGGAAAGGGCGTGAGTAGGAGTTGAGGGAGGGCACCTGGAGGAGAGTGGCTAAGCTGCCACAGCTTCCAACAAGCTGATCCTTGGTACTGTGGATCATCTCAGAGAGGCCATATGAAACTACAGCGTCTCCAGAGTCTGTCTAGACAGTGGTTCTCTCCGGGGGTGATTTTTTTCCCCCAGGGAACATTTGACAGTGTCTGCAGATATTCTTGATTGTCATGACTAAGGGGAGTGCTATGACCTCTAGTGGGTGGAGGCCAGAGATGACGCTAAACATCCTACAATGCCCAGGACCCCTGCCCCCCAAACAAAGAATCATCCAGCCCAGAGTGTCCACAGTGCTGAAGTTGAGAAACATTGATCTAGGCTAGATGCGAAGGGGAGCAACGGACAGGTTGATCTGTTGGCTCCCATAGCCCTTTGGTTAAAATTCGCCCACCCCAAGGGTGTTAATTCCTGACATTTCTGGGCTGTTGGTGTGGGAAATCCAGTTGGGTCTGGTGGTGTCTCTTGTCTCAGCAGCAACAAGGAAGTCCTAAGTCGGGAGGCAAGAGGCCTGTGGAGCAGGCATAAGGGGGGCCATCGCCCTGAGGGATTTAGGCAAGTCCCTCATCTGTCCCAGTGGTGGAGGCAAGGGCAACCTGAGACCACAGGAGCAGGATAAGCCACGGCTGCAGCCGTTCCGGCTAGAAATCAAGGCAATTTGCATGTCTCCAGTGGCACATCCACTGAACCCTCTCTAGGCTCATCATTTTGAGTCAACAGCTCCAAGACAGGTTTTCTGGCCAGTGAATAGATTGGCATCATGTCAAGTGCCCAGCCCAGGGCAGTTAGCCGTGGCTGTATGTGGGGAAGAATGGCTCAGGGTCACGGGCACATGAGCTATAGAACACGACTACTTATTCAGCAGAAACTGTGGGTAGAAGAAGTTCCATTAGAAGTAGAAGTAGGGCTTCCCCGGTGGCGCAGTGGTTGAGAGTCCGCCTGCCGATGGCAGGGGACGCGGGTTCGTGCCCTGGTCCGGGAAGATCCCACGTACCGCGGAGTGGCTGGGCCCGTGAGCCATGGCCGCTGAGCCTGCGCGTCTGGAGCCTGTGCTCCGCAACGGGAGAGGCCACAACAGTGAGAGGCCCGCGTACCGCAAAAAAAAAAAAAAAAAAAAAAAGTAGAAGTAAGTGGGACTGGCAGTGATTAACATCCTTGATACTCTAAACTTTGTAAAATCCACCTTAAATTCTTGGTGGAAGGAGGTGGATGTAAGCAGTGGTGTGCTAGTAAATGTTTAACAACCGGCTCTGTGGAGGGGAGAGGTGTGCCCCCATCTGCAGTGTTGGCCGCTTTTTGTGATGTAAATACTTTTACCATAGCTGATTTCAATTTATGAATAGATTGCCAGTCACCTTGTGGATTCCCTGAAAATGGAACAATTAGCTCTGAGAGCCAGTGTGAGCTGCTATAGCATGCAACTGCATAAGTAAATCAATTAATTAACAGAGGAAGAGCTTCGCACGGCAGGAAAGTAGTTGTAAAACGTTACAGACCTTTCTTTACCTCCTTTAGTATAACCTTCCCTCCAATTTTAAGCAGCCCCATCATTCTTTGTTCCTTACTTCAGAGAAGGGGCATGGTATGGCGGAAAGGAAACAGTTGTGAATTTCTTCCTGGAGGTTATGTTATAGAAAGCTCTTTTGGACATTTAGACAAAAATGTTTAAGTCTAGGAGAGAAGTAGCTGCCATCTGGTCTCTGGAACTGAAAAAATTCCAAATGCTGGGAGAAGGAAAAAAAAAAAAAAGCCAAAATGGTGGCGGAAAAGGCTGAGAGTATAGTTGTACGCGGGTCCCAGGTGGGGCACCCCCGGCCCTCCTGGAATAGCCCTGAGGAGGCAGCACCATCTGAGAGGTCCATGGGATCTGGGAGTGGAGATCTGTGCCCCATTCCCTGGGTGGACCCAATGGAAGCCCAGAGAAAGAAGGTCCAGCTATGATGGAATTCCTGCCGTACCATGGTGTGGAAGTGGCTGACTGGTTCCTGGGTTCTCAGCGACTCACCCATCCTGGCAGGCCCACCGATACCTGGGAAGGGCATGGGAGGGGAGACACCTGCAGCCTGCAGGTTGCTGAGCAAGTGGAGCTACCTATCTAGCCAGGTGGGACAGCAACCCAGCTGAGGGTCTTGGCAAGGTCATGGCACCAGCAAAGCTATCCCAGAAAGCTGATCTCGGGTCTCATTCTAACGCTTCCTGAAAACAGCCAGGCGCCTAGTGGCTGTTGAGGAACTAGTGGCCTAGCATTCCTTTGCAATTATACTTCTTCTACGTGGCAAGCAGAGCATTTGCTCCTAACTTCAAACAGCTGCATTTAATCAAGTTGCATCAACCTGTTTTATGGTTTTTATTTTAAATTTTTTTATTTTTACCTTTTAATTGAAGTATAGTTGAGGTACAGTATTATATGTTACAGGTATAGAATATAATGCTTCACAATTTTTAAGGGTTATACTCCATTTGTAGTTATAAAATATTGGCTATATTCCCTGTGTCGTACAACGTATCCTTGTAGCTTATTTTATACGTAATAGTTTGTACTTCTTAATCCCCTCCCCCTAGATTCCCTCCCCACCCCCGTCCCCACTGGTAACCACTAGTTTGTTCTCTATATCTGTGAGTCTGCTTTCTTTAAAAATAATCAATAATTGTATTTTTTAGATTCCACATATAAGTGATATCATACAGTATTTGTCTTTCTCTGACTTATTTCACTTAGCATAATGCCCTCCAACTCCATCCATGTTGCTGCAAATGGCAAAATTTCATTCTTTTTTTTATCAGCCTGCTTTATGTTTAAGGCCAGTAAGTTTCATCTAACTTGGAGGACGGTCTTCAAGCAAAAGGAAAGTACCTGGTTACAAAATGCTGTATTTAGGGCACTCGTATCCCCCAAAGAGGACTTTTCTGGGGACTTCTACCAATACATGGGCTCACACTTTGGCACTATCACTTCCTACCCATGTGATCTTAGGCAAATTTGCCTTGGTAAACTTATTTTCTCTTCTGTAAAGTGAAGATAGTAATTGTGTCTACTTCAAAGACTTTTTGTGAAAATTAAGTGCATAAAATTCATTTATTAAATTTACAAATTTAATGATAAATTAAATTTATATGCATATAAAGCACTTAGCACCACACTTGGACACATAGGAAGCACTCGGTGAATATTCGCTACTACTGTTACTATTTTGCACCGTGATGCTGCGGTCAGCCGGTCAGTCAGTGTAGTGGCTGCAGAGGGTCAGGACCAGGGCAGAAAGCAGCTTCTTGGAATTCTTCCAGCAGCCCAGTTTGTCGATGCCCTGTTAAATTAAGACCCATTAATTCATTGTGAAAACAAGCCTTCAAAAGGGCCTGGAATTTGCAGCTCCTTGTCCTGAATTAATGCTGCACAGCACTGCCTTATTTTAAGAGTAATAAATGCTGAATCAAGGGTGGAGGAAATCTTGGCTGCTGTGTTCACTGGGTGGCCAAGCTGGTGGCTCCTGGTGTCATCCGTTCGCTAGCTGGAAGCGGCCATGTTTTCCCGGCTTTGAGTCAGCCCAAGGCCACGGCCCCCAGCACACACTGTGGATGTGAAGTGGGTACAGATGACTTGCCAGTGGTGAACAGGTGGTGAAGACAAGGCTGGTGCCTGATTGAGCTGGATCTGTGCTGTTGCAGGGAAGGTACTCGGCAGCTCTATGAGGATGCAGAGGGAGTGCTGGGGAGGGCAGGGCTAGGAGAGTCCCCAGTGGGGGCAGGAGCTGCCCTTGACCGGCCAGGTTCAGGGGTCCATCTGGGGTAGGAGTTGGGGGGAGTCTGCGGAAAGCTGACCTGCCTCCAAATCTCATCCATCCTATGCTTTACCACCGAATCACATGGCTCAGGGCAGCCATGCCAAGATGAACCCAAAAACCAAGCACACAGAGAAATGAGAATCTGATCTATTTGCTGACTTAAGGGGGTCATTTCACAATCGACAAGTGACCCTGAAAATCCTCAAGTTCAAGACAGCTGCTTATAAAAAAGTAACTTTGAGTTACGGACGGTTATAGCTGAAAGAGACTTCAAAAATCCTTCTGTTCAAATGCCCAGTATAAAAATGTACAATTTGTTTTTACTTTTATCAAAGTTATACCTAATTTTTTAAAAATTTATTTATTTATTTATTTATTTTTGGCTGCTTTGGGTCTATGTCGCTGCGTGTGGGCTTTCTCTTGTTGCGGTACGCGGGGGCTACTCTTCGTTGCGGTGCGCAGGCTTCTCATCGCGGTGGCTTCTCTTGTTGCGGAGCACGGGCTCTAGGCACACGGGCTTCAGTAGTTGTGGCACGCGGGCTCAGTAGTTGTGGCTTGTGGGCTCTAGAGCGCAGGTTCCGTAGTTGTGGCACACGGGCTTAGTTGCTCCACGGCATGTGGGATCTTCTCAAACCAGGGCTCGAACCCGTGTCCCCTGCATTGGCAGGTGGATTCTTAACCACTGAGCCACCAGGGAAGTCCAAAATTATACCTAATTTAAAGAGCCTAATATGTCTATGAAGCTTGTTACTAGAAAGAGTCCCTCTCCCTTTTTTCTATCCCCAGGGGCAAAAATTTTCAACTTTTCAGTCCGTTATTTTGGTCTTTATCTTTTATCTTTTAAATATGGAGCTTGTAGCAACTTCTTGATTTTTCAGTTTTAGGCACTATCTACTGGTTTCCTTCTGTAGATGACAATGATATGCCTCTGTCACGTCCCCCTGGCCACCCCATTCCCTCTCCTCCCGGGAGATGGTAATGGTTTTGGTGAGATCACCCAGCAATGTTCACATTAAGATGCCTCTGTAAGTCCCTTGACAGCAGCATCATCTAATCTCTTAGGCTTACTTTTCCTTTCTTGCCCAATCTTCTATGTAGTTCATTATTGTCTTGGTTTTTTTTTTTTTTTATTTCATTGATTTTCTATGGACTTATTACCAACCCAACACCAAACTCTGCCAATTGTCTAAATCTCTTCTTAAGGTGTTCAGACATACCAGGAATTCTGGACTTTCCATTTCTTTGACCAGTTCTGGTCTGAGCTGTGCGTCCTCTCAGACTGCTGCTTGGTTGTTATCTGGGACCTCCTGTCCCAGCATCCTGGAGATTCCCTCTCCAGGGAATCTCCCCTGTTGGAGCCTTTCTCCCCTGTTGGAGCTCCTGTTTCCTCTGTTCCATGTTTCTCTTTCTCTGTTTACTCCCCTTGTTTGCTGAAACACATCTCCAATGTCTTCATGAGAAATACACCTGGGTGGTAGATTTGTTTTGACATCTTACATGTCTGAAAGTACTTTTATTTAATCTTTACACATAATTGAGAGCTTGGCTGGGTAAAGACTTACAAGTTGGAAATCATTTCCTTCAGAATATTAAAGACATCGCCTATTTGTGGTCTAGTTTTCCAGTGTTGCTGTTCCGTTTTAAGCCATTCTACTTCTTGATCCTTCGTATGAAATCTGGAAGCTTGTGGAAACTTCCTCTTGTTCCCAGTGCTCTGATGCTTTGGGAGCACGTGCCTTCGTATGGGCTTATTTTATCCACATTGTTGGGCACCTGATGGCCCCTTGCAACTTGAGGCCTGCAGTTTTGAAAATTTTTATTCAATTTTTCCTTTCATGATGTTCTCTCTCCCACCCCCCTTCTGAAACTCCTACTTTTTTTTTTTTTTTTGGCCACGTGGTTTGTGGGATCTTAGTTCCCTGACCAGGGATTGAACCGGAGTCCTCAGCAGTAAAAGTTCAGAGTCCTAACCACTGGACGACCAGGGAATTCCCTGAAACTCCTATTGTGTGCATGTTGGACCTTTTGGACTAGTCCTCCAAGATCTTATTTTTTTTTTCTCCTATTTTCCTCACAGCTTTGTCTTTTGTTTTACTTTCTGGAACATTTCACTCAACTTTATTTTCTGCCTTTCTATTTTCATTTCTGCATAATTTTAGCTTTCAAGAGCTATTTGTTGTTTTTTTTTTTTCATTCCTTTTTTGATGACAATCTTCTCCTCCCTGCTATGATTGATAGCTTCCCCCCCACTCCTTGCATGGTCTCTGCTTCCTCCAAGTTGCTTTTGCTCCCATGTTTGTTTAAGTTTCTTTCACATCAAAGTTTTCTTCAAATATCTGGGGGCCTTGGTTGTGGTGTGTATTTAAAATCTGACTAGAAGCTATGCTTGCGGGGGAGCTGGTAGATTATAGCTTTACTATAGTGGTCTTTGGGGACCCCCCCCCTCCAATGTTAGCATCTTCAGGTTTTTCCTTTGGGGATTGTCAGATGACGTAGAGAAGGTCTTCCCCTGTCCTGCTTGACTTTCTGGGAGCTGAGGGAGGGAAGAGGCTGGCAGTGGGGCAACATCAAACATGTGAAGTTTTATTAACCCCCTCTGCTCTCAGTTGTTCTTGGTGTTCTCCAGTCCCTATGCTTTTTGTTTCCCCAGAGAATAGACCTTCCAGAGGCTAAGTCTTCAGTCCTTCAGTGGGAGTGAAGAAAGGGTCTTGGGATCTAGCTATTACTACTTCAATAGACTTTCAGCCAATGGCATTGTTTTAGTCACATTTTAACCCCCATTTCCAGGGGCACAGGGTAGTAGTGGTGGGTGGTCTGAGATGTAAACCAGGTTACTTTCTTTACTCCTAATTGAGAATTCAGATTTCTTAGTTATAACTTCTCCAGCTTCCAACATTTTGTTGCAACTGTATCCTTTCACTTAAAAAAACAAAGCCGAAAAACCTTACGGGCTTATCCCTTAAAAGAAAATAATTTTTGTGTGTGTGTGTGATACGCGGGCCTCTCACTGTTGTGGCCTCTCCCGTTGCGGAGCACAGGCTCCGGACGCGCAGGCTCAGCAGCCATGGCTCACGGGCCCAGCCACTCCGCGGCCTGTGGGATCCTCCCGGACCAGGGCACGAACCCGCGTCCCCTGCATCGGCAGGCGGACTCTCAACCACTGCGCCACCAGGGAAGCCCAAAGAAAATAATTTTATTGCTCTTTTAGTGGGGTTTGAGATAGAACAGAACAAATGTATGTGTTTCATCCACCACCTTTCATGGGAAGTTTCTTTTTAAAGTCACAAATAATACATGTTTACTGTAGAAAAACTAGAAAATAAAGAAAAAAAAGAAGAAAATATAATCAGAATAATAATGCCTTTACTCCAGGAGGACCAATGTTAATATTGTAGAGGTAGATCCTTCCATTTTTTCACATATATCAATTATATATAAATATGTTATGCATATATACAATGAATAGGAATCAGTAAACATGTTTTTTAACTAGTTTCCTGACTTACCAATATATTATGAACACCTTTCCAAGTCACTAAATATATTTCTAAAATTATTTTAATGGTTTATAATACTTCACCAAATACCTCATAATGCAGTATATTTTGGTCCATTTCTGTATTATTGGACACTTCAGTTTTGCTTACCAATTTTTTAGGATCATAATAATAAAAACTCTAAGAAAAAGTCCATTCCCAAAGTTTTCTGTAATCCTTATTTCCTTAGGTGAAATTTCTAGAATGGCGGCACCAAACACGTACTCATTGTAATTCTGTTAATTCTCGTTACCCAGGTGTCCCTACGAAAGAGGACATGCATTTCATCATCAACATAGCCGAGGCTGGTTTCTTTGCCTTTGCCGACACAGGTATTAGATTTTAAAACACCTCCCAGCCAGGGGCCCAAGTGGTGTATTACGGGTGTTTTGATTTGTGTCTCTTGGATTATTGCTGAGGCCCAGCATCTCTTCCTATTCACTGGCGGTGTATATTTCTTCTTTTCTGGATGGACCTCACAGTGGGTTTAAGGTTTACAGTTACACTCAGAGGTGCAGAAATGTAACTTTCTTAAGTTTTTTATAAGTAAGCTTCACTTGTTCCTGGGCGCCCCCATTTCCACTCAGCAGAAACGAACCAACTTTTGATTCAAAGTAACTCACTGCTCAGTCACCTCTAGGTGAAGGCATCTTGCCTTCTGGTCTTCTCTCTCATCCCTTTGTGGGAAGGGTGCTCGGTCCCTTTACTACTCTCAGGCAGCCTCTGTACCTACTGCTGGTGTCCCCTGCTCTCCAGACCCCTCCCCAAGCTGAAGCAGGAGCTGCAGAAGCCCATGAGGTTTGGGTACAATAATAGTCTTTAGATGCAGACAGGGGACAGGTCTCTGGGCCACATAGGAGGACAACTCAGAAGGAGGGCTCTTTCTGCCACCACTTCTATCCTACTGATGTCATCCCCCCACTCCTCCAGGTAGCTGCCAAGGTTCCAGGTGGAAAACATAGAGAAGACCCTCTGCTCTCCACCTTATCTGGTAGCGAGGGAAATTCATCACTGTCTCCCTTGCTTGATCTCCTTTCTAATCGCTCATTTCTCCTAAGAGAATTTAATTGCCTTTGGAGTGGAAAAACTGCTCTCACCTCCTGTCCAGCATCCTTCCAACTCTGTTTTCTTGGCCCTCCAGGCTTTGATCTTTTTTTTTTTTTTTTGGTGGCATTTAAAAAGAGAGCTGTTTCTCTTGCAAATCAAAAATGCTCTGTTGTTCCATGGAAGTCTTTAAAATCTCCTTTTTGAAAGTTAAATCTGAGCAATAACCTTTTTTTCTCTAAGCCAGTGGTTCTCACCCCTGGGTGCTCATATACTCATTAGGATCACCCCAGAGCTTTTAAAAATCCTGATGCCTAGGCAGCACCCCAGAATTCAGAACACCTGGAGGGGTGTCCCAGGCATCTGTATACTTTTAAAGCCCCCCAGGTGACTCCAGGGTATAATCAGGACAGAGAATAGCTCTTCCAGGCTGTGACTGCCCTCCCCATCCCTGGGGCAATGGATTTGACCTCCCTGTCCTTGAAGGGAGAAGGGCTCCAGGCACCTGGGTGACAAAGCTGGGCTCTGCCACTGAGGACATGAAGGGTTGCCAACTCCTGGGGCTCACACCTTTATCTGGGGGGACTGGAGGCAGAAGAGGCCCTCAGCTGGGTGTGGAGTCCTCCTCAGCTGGGTTGACAGGCCTGAGACTGAGGCTCTGTAGATGCATCCCCACAGGGGCCGGAGAGGACGACTCTGCCCCCCAGGCAGGAGGTGGAACAGGTTCTCATTAACTCAGCCTCAGCTAGTGCATGAAGGAAAGGGTTTCCTTGTTGCTAGAGCCTGTCAAGGGCCAGTATGTTACAACATATGTTTTACAGCTTCCTGGGGTCTCTGATAAATCTTTCGAGACTCCTTTATTTGCCTTTTTCCCCCCAAGGTTACGAAGCCAACTGTTTCCCTCTGCTTGCAGATGCTCTGAGGCTGAGAGCTCATTTCCGTCGGAAATTAGCCTCCGAGGAGGGAAGCTTCTGGGGGCAGCTGGTGTCGCTCTCACAGGATGAGGTTGCAGGCAGTCGTTGGGGTGGGATGACCCCCTCCCTGGCCATGATTTTCTGCATATATGCTCGGAACCCAGGAGAGAAGGGTCTCACAAGAGCGAACCACCCCCTACCCCACAAAGCTTGGTAAAAACTACTGTGTTCTTTCCTTCCCAGCTGCGTACTTCTGCTTTCTCTGTGTAAGGCATTTCAATTAGGCACATACCCTGCCCTCAGGACACTGGCCAGGTAGCCGGGGAGACAACATGTAATGATACTAGCTACCATTATTTCCAGCATTTACTCCATGCCAAGCACAGGTGATAGAGATAATAATTGTACTAAAAAAGCCTCCAACTTATTGAGCCCCTAATGTGGGCAGGCCCTTTAGAACACTCTGTACTCCTCACTGGAACTGAATATATCACTTCTTGCTACTGGAAGGGTGGTCCTGAACCAGTAGCAATGGCATCACCTGAGACCCCGTTAGAAATATGGAATATCAGGCTAATCCCAGACCCACTGAATCTGAATCTGCATTCTAACAAGATGCCCAAGGGGTTTCTGGACAGATTGCTACCCCTATTTTACAGATGAGGAATCAGAGGCTCAGTGGGAATTGAGTGACTTGAAGAAGGCCACAGGGTAACCAGAAGCTAAGTAGGGATATAAACCTGCTTCACAGGACTCAAGTGATATGGGTAAAGGCTAGACTGCAGCACAGCTGGGAAGCTGAGTGCTGGAGAAAGAGCACTCCCTAGATTTCAGATGGAGGAACAGCCAGAAGGGCTTCCTGGAGGAGGGGGCATTTGAATCAGACCTAGAAAGGTGAGCGGGACCTGCCAAGAAGGGGGCTAGTCTATCTGAGGTGGAGGAAACAGCAGGAGCACAGACAGGTTGGTAGAAGAGTGAGTATCATTCACCAGAACCTTCCCTTGGTGGCTGCTGGTACGTTAATTAAACATGAGTCCACCAGATTGGGGTGGTCCCAGTCTGGCAACCACCTTGGCATATATACCTTGGCAGCATATATAAGTAAACCAGAACTGAAGCCTGTATGTGCCTCAAGGTTGGGAAATAAAAACCTGAGGGCAACCAATCACAAACAGCCGACTAGTCTTTCCCAAATCAGACAACCACTTAAACTATAGCCAAGTTGTTTTCTTGCTTTGCTTCTGTGTCTTTTCAAAAAAGTCTTGCCTCTAGCTCCTGTTGGGTGTACACGCCTAACCACTTTCAGTTTGAAACTGTCAGGTTTGAATTGATTTTTGCTCAAATAAACTCTTAAAAATTTAAATACATCTCAATTTATCTTTTGACACTGTGATCTTCTATGTTCGGAAGCAACAAAGCATTTGAGGCGGGATGGCGGTGATTCAGGAAAACTTTGTTTTCCCCTTGATCTGTGGCTGCCGGAGGGCGCCGCCACACAGCTCCTGCCTGGGCTGCAGGATGCTGAGATGGACCTGCCTTGAGATGTTCCTGGCCCTTGGTCCCTGCTTTTTGGGTCTAGTGACCCCTTTCCTCCCCTGATTTCCTGCTGTAGCATGCTCCCTCAATGGCCCACGCTCAGAGAAGGGCTCACAGAGTCCCTGGCCCTTGGACACAGAACCCCTCTTCTGGGCAATAACCAATGGTCCAACTGGGACCCGTGTTGTAACCTTGTCTCCTGAGCCTCTTCTCACTTCCAGGTCTCTCCACTCAGCCCAGAATTTGCCCTTGACTTTCCCCTGACTGTCACATCCTTCTTATCCCGACTCAAGGTCACCATCTTGGAAAGCATTCCCTGATCCCAGGCTGGGTTGGACGTTCCTGCTCTGTGCTTCCACAGCCCCTATCCCGCCCGCTCTGCTCAGTGGTGCCTGTCACATCACACTGCAAGTGTCCACTCTGCCTCCTCATGAGGCTCTGGCCCCTCCTCAGTGGCAGGTTCTGGGTCTTTCTCCTGTGCTCCTAGCATCTGGGGGAGCAGCTGACATAGGAAGTGCCGGGTGAGTAACTGTTAGACAAGCAAGGGTAGGTTTCTCTGCCTCTAGTGTCCGGGCATGGAGCGCTGATGGGAGCAGCAACGTGGCAGCTTCCATCCCGGTAGCTGTTCCTCTCGGGATACTCTCCTCCCAGCTTCTCACCTCCCACCCACCTCCCAGCTTCTTCATTTTCTCGCCTTTGGCTTTAAGGCTTGTGAGACCATCCAGGATAATTAAGACAAAGAAGTTTTATGCTGTTTATGGGGCTTCGATCAAAGATTTTAATTAACCTACCTTGCTTTAAGCCTTTGAATGTTCAGTCCCCAGGGCTGACCATTTGATAATGGAATTAATGCTTCTAGGCAGAGTGAGGGGGAGGGGGAGGCTTCAACAAGGAGGGCCTAGTGATTGTCTCATTAACTCTTCCCAAGACGGATAGATTTCAGCTCAACATAAGCGATTGATCTCAGGTGCTTCTCATCGTAAGCCCTTCTGAGTCGCTTGTGTTTTTAACATACGTGCGTATATTAACTTGACTTTAAAATGTATGTTAAATGAACTAATGGCGTTTCCTTTCCTCTCCCACAGAAATCACCTACCAGAGGGCAGAAAGCCAGACTCCAGTTGGCTAAGCTAAGCGTGAGCCTGGTAAGGGTGCCCTCAGCTCCCCATTTGGGTGGCCTAGATTTTGAAAGAAACCCCTGTGTATCCCAATTATGTCTAAATGCCTTCAATTCTTTGGAGAAAAAACAGCAACATTTCTATAGGAAGCCGTTTCTGGGAGAGTTGTGTGACGGGTATAACACACCAGGTTGGACAAGGGGACCCCTTCCAGGCCTGCACGTGGGGAGGGCGAGGGTGGCCCAGGAGGGGGCCTTGGAGAGGAATGCTGAAGAGAGCAAGGTTCCTGAGGCAGGGGAGGGCCGGCACCCACCGCAGATGCATGAGAGGATGTGCCCAGGCATCTCTTTCCACATCCAGAAATTGGGTGCAAGGCCTGAAGTTTCCCTACACCTTCCAGAAGTTCAGATGAAGAAAAAGCGCAGGTTCTCTGCTATAAAGATAGGACACATTTAGAAATTGATTAAGCAATAAAGGGGAACAAGGGCTGGAGTTATTTGGGACAGTACTTATTATAATACACACTTTATTAATGTGTGGATTCTGAGAGCTCCCTCCCAGAGCTGACATCCTCCTTGGCTAAGGGGACTTCAGAGATCCCGGGGCTCTAATCAGGGTCCCCAATACCCTGACTCTGATCTCAGCTAAGCCCCAACCAGGATCATAACTGAGTCTTTTCTCTGGTAACAGAATGAGCCACAGGCTGAGCCCTGACCTTGGCCGTATACTTATCCCTAATCCTTACCATGTACTGACCTCAGCCTGTGACCTCAGCCTCAATCCTGACTGCGGTCACTGATTAAGCCCTGACTTCACAGACTAACGCTTGCCTGTGACCCTTCTTAAGGCACAGCCCCAGACAGAATCGCAGCTCAGCCGCTGGCTCTCACATTAAGGGGGATGAATGGGGGGACGTGATGGAGCTGGGCAGGTGTCCTCCTCCCTCAGCACTGGAGGCTCAGATGAGAGCTCCCAGCCCCCTCTGGTGGCCCCTGGGTCGGGGCAGGTGGAGGGCTCGGGAACTTAGGGGCTGTGTGGGGTTTTCCAGGCTCTGTCCTGGCTTCACATGCAAGGCTGATTAACATGCACCATGCTTCCCTCCATCCCCAAGTGCCTTCACCGCATCATCGCTTCACTGATTAATTCCTCAGAACAAAGCACCCGGCACTTATGTGCAGATTGAATGGAAGATCCCAGAGGCCCTTCCCAGTGCCGGCTGCCCAGTCCTTTCCCGAGCGCTTGCTCTGTTGAAGTGTCTAAGGAGCCAGGAGGCCGTTAACTGGACCAGAAAACAGCATTCTGCCTCCAGGATGCAGGGTTTGCTGGTTCCTGGGAGATAGTTCCACCCTAGAGCCAGCTTAAGAGAGTGACATTTGACATCCTGAGTAACTGATGGGTTACTGATGGGTTAAAATCTGTCGGTCCGTGAACGTGGTCCTTCTTTACAAACACAAGATAAATGTAGAAGTTATCCTACCACCAACATGACTGTCATTATCATCCCCAGCACCATCCCCACCATCGTCATTATCATTGTATCATCACCATGGCTCTCTATGGGAGATGCCTTACCTGCCTTATTTAATCTTTAAGTACCAGGAGTAACTGTTTAAATATTAAAGAGTGAATTTGATACTCTTGTTGAGTATCACTACAACAAGAGAGGCCATGGCACTCCATTGAGTTCAAGACCAGGAAAGCAAATTCCTCAGTGAATTTGTAGGTTTCCCATTACCAGCCTCAGAAGCATGTGAAATCCATATAATTTTCCTTGTTTCCTTGGCTGCAAGGATATTCCAGAATTTCTTTCGATTGCTGAAGCTTTCCTCAGCTGGAAGTTTCTCCATATACCTTTCTTCTACCCATTTACCTTTATTTTTGGGTCCCCTCCTCCCAGTCTCCAAATCTTGCTTTTATGGCATCTGAATCTACACTACAAATGTGTGTGTATAAACAAACTGTGTCAAATATTATTCTAAAGTCAATGTGTACATCATGTTTGGGTTTCTCTTCCAGTGTTATGGAGTAGGTGCCTAACAGACTGACCATCCTTTGGATAATAATTATAAAGTACAGATAAAATATAAAAATCCTGTAGGCTCTGAGGAATGAACAAAAGCAGGCAGATTTTGTATGGTTTTTGAAACTTGGAAGGGACAGGCATGTGGTGAGTTTCCCATTTTCATGACTTTTAATCTGAGGGAAACTGTAGCCATGATACAGCATAAAGCAGTGAAAACTCTGACTGAAAACCATTTATGCAAGTGGATGAACAAGACAGAGCCAGAGGACAGCTGCTGGAAAGTGAGGGAAGAATTCTAGAAAGGAGAAAATCAGAGAGGGGAGCCCCAATTCTGTAAATAAATTCTGCTCCAAGTCTCTGGCTGATCAGAGTAGCTTGCAGCTAAGGCTAAAAGAACTGAAATGAAATTTGATCTGTCCACTGCACATTAGACAGTTTGTGGTTTGAGTCTAACCTAGTTAGATGCCTGTTAAACAGACACTAACACTTTTCACACATTTCAGCGTAATATGAAGTACACAGAGTCTTCAGAACATAATCTGCAAAATTCAGATACAATGCAAAATTATTTGACATATGAGGAGCCAGGAAAATGGGACCAGTGCCTTTATTTGGAATTACCAAATAAATTTGGAAATTTAATAAAATAGTTGCTTTAATAAAAATTAAAGCAGCTTTTACAGTCATGGCAAACATGCTTATAATGAATAAAAAAGGAGAAATCTTGGCAGATATATAGGAGCTACAAAAAAGAACCAAAGGCAAATTCTAGAACCAAGAAGTAAATATCTAAAATAAAAAATTCACTGGGTGGACTTCACAGTGGAGTAGAGGGGACAGAAGAGTGAGTGACCTTGAAGATAGATAAATAGAAATGATTCAGTCTGAAGAAGGGAGAGAAAGAAGATTGGGGAAAAAAGAACAGACCTTCAGGGATGGATGAGGGCAGTATCAAAATCTCTAACATACAAATAATTGGCATCCTGGAAGTGGAAGAGGGAAAAAATGGGATAAAAACTATTTGAAGAAATCATGGCCCAAACTTCCCAAAATTTGGTGTAAAGACATACAGATTCATGAATTTCAGCAAGTCCAAATCAGAATAAATAAGAAACAAACCATGCCTAGGCATATTGGAATTTAACTGCTAAAAACAATGAATCAACCAAAAGGGGTTTTACTACAAAGGAGTGTTTTTTTAATTCAAGATTTATTGAGCATATACTGTGTATCAGGCACAGTTTGGGTGCTGTGAGCATAACCTAGGGCTAGAATCTTCTTTAGGGAAGGAAAGGGTAGTACTGGAATTGGCCTGAGATTGAGTTTTGTTCAGTAAAACCAAACTGACATGAAGAATACAAGCAGAGCACACGCAGAGTCCAGGACATAGAGGCAGTTCAAGAACACCGGACAGTGCTGAACTGAGTATTTTAGAAAAAAGAGCATCACGGACTTTTGGGGGAAGGGATTGAAATCTCATGGTGGAAGAGACTTTTTTTTTTTTTTTTTTTTCGGTACGCGTATCTCTCACTGTTGTGGCCTCTCCCGTTGCGGAGCACAGGCTCCGGACGCGCAGGCTCAGCGGCCATGGCTCACGGACCCAGCCACTCCGCGGCATGTGGGATCTTCCCGGACCGGGTCACGAACCCGTGTTCCCTGCATCGGCAGGCAGACTCTCAACCGCTGCGCCACCAGGGAAGCTCAGTGGAAGAGACTTTAAAAGACCAAAAACTCAGGAGATGAGAACCAGGGGCTGGGGACATGTGTTAGCATTCAACACAAGTAACGATTTTCTTTTCCTCTAGAAAGGCTTGAGTCTACCTAGTGGGAAACATAGCCCTGGAGAAGGAGGCCTCAGGGAATCTGCTAACACTGAGATGAAAACTAAGAATTGGTGTCCTGGGGCTTGGTGTTAGTAACTTCTTAGGTGAAGAAGGATGGATTTCTGGTTCTGCAGAACGTGGGTGATGCTTGCTACTCCATGTGTGTGCATGTGTGTCCAGATGCAGGGTGCTGGGGTGTGTGGATCAGCAGTCTCGGCTCGTTCTTTCATCTCTTCACTATTTTTTGAGCCTCGAGGATGCGCGGGAGCTGACAACGCAGTGATGAGCAAGACAGACGAGGCTCCAGCCTACTCTAGGGTCTGCCGGGAGAGACAGAAAACCTGCAAGAAAACACAGCCCTATGACAAGGATGTAGGTGCTGGTGGTTTACATGGGAGACCACCTCGAGAGGCAGTTAGGAGGTGGGGAAATTGAGGCAGGGAAGAGAAGAAAGCTGACAACCTGTGTGTTAATGAAGGGGTACTACTGGGGGCACCTGGAACTCCATCAGGCGGGGATGCTCCGAGCACGGTGATGTCCCAGGTGGAGACGGGAGCTGGGGAGTCATCTGCTTTCTTCCTTCTCTCACTGGTTGAGGTCTTTCTTCAGGGGAGTTAAGTTCTTCAGCTCCCACGTGGTGTCTGGTGCAGCTGGGGTAATGGACCCCTTAGGCTGAGAAGCAGGGAGCCTCGCAGAGGGGCTGGACCTGTCCTCCGCTGCTGAAGGTGATCTGGAGGTGGGGGGCAAGAGCCCACTACCCGGCCACCCATGGCCAGGGCTTTGGTTGTTCTTTTAAAGTGCAAAGGCCACAGAAGCTTTTAAACAGAGGAGTGAAATGACCTGAGTTAATGGTAAAATTCGAGAGAGGCGCAAACTCCCGGAGAAGGTGAGGGAGGATGGAGTCCAGGCACACTGGCCCCTGAGAGGAGCAGAGACATTCTTCATTGAGGCAGGAATGAGGGTCTGAGTGTGGGGACCCGGCGGCAGGTTTGGCGAGAAGAGGAGGGAGTTTCTGTTGATGGTTTCCTTTTTGTCCTCCGTGAAGAGTCAGGTGCCCTCCTGGGCTGAAATGGGGGCGGGAGGAGGTTGGAGGGGAGAAAATGTAGAGGACCATTTTCTGCAGGGCTCACCTCCCCGTCTCTTCTCCTGTTTGAATTTTGTCAGCGGCGTGAATCTAAATTGTAACTAATCAGTTCATTTAATGTGATTTGCTTTGGCAGCATTTAGCTGCCCCGCTGCTGGCAGTCAGAAATGAAATAATTGCGTTCAAGCAGGCTGGGGTTTTGCCAGGAGAGCACAGCCCGGGCGGAGGGAAGGGTGTTGGGGGCCACCCTGCAAGGAAGACCTGTGATTTGCAGGCCCCTGGAATCAGGGTGGTGGCTGGCGCCCCAAGGCTCATGTCTGTGTGCTCAGGGCATTGGAAGGATGTGCATCTCAGGGTGAGTCAGGCTTTGGGGATGGTCCTTCCCTTTCTTGGACTTATGCTCCACAGCTGAAAATTTGTTTATTTCCACACCATCCCCTTTCCACTGTACTCCCTTTCATCCACTAGAAGAGGAGTGAAAAACACATACGTGAACTAGCCCAGTGTACATTGTTGAATTGCAAAAGCCTATTTTTGACATCAAAATGTTTTCTGAACGTCCAGACGAGAGAGTTTTTTAATAGCTGTTGATTAAGAAGATATCTAATAAGAGGCTATACTTTGGGGGCATTTATTTATCTAATTGTATATTTCATAGGTATTATGTTAATACGTTCTTACTTTTATAAGGTTTAAGCAGTACAGAGCAAACCATGGTAAGTTAAAATTTCCAGACGCGAGTCAAGGTTAATCGCGTGTTAATGACAAATCTAGTGTGGATAGTAAAGGGAATGAGCTGGGTCCAAATACCCTGGGGAGAGACTTACCTTTCTGAGCCAGACACAGACCTCTTCCTCCTCTCATGCCGACTAGCTGGGCATCACTTGTTGTTTGACTTCACGTGGTCCTAAGAAATCATATTCCTCTCAGTGGTGGGTTAGATTTGTGGCATGGATAATTTGGAACCATCATCAGACATGATTCATTAATCACAAATATCAAGTCATATAGCTGAGAAGTAAAGGATGACAAATCGATCTGGGGCTATTAATTGGATGTTCCCAAGCAACAGGGTTTCATCTCTGACAAGGAGCCCCTTCACCCAGGGGTGTCAGCTCTCAGAGACCCATGGCCCTGCCTTCCCTCAAACCTCACAGAAAAGGTCTCCAGCTCACCCTCAACGATGCTGAACACACAGTTCGCTTCAATCTGAGTTTTGGGCAAAACATTTCTTCCACACATGAAAGTCATCGTTTCTTGGGTCATTGCTCATCCCCCTTCCCTACAGATAACCACCGTCAGTACCTTGACGTGTGTTCTAATATCCTGTTGCTCTTTATGTAGGGGTGTGTGTGTGTGTAAACAAGTGGTATCATACTGTACAAATTATTTTCAACTTGATTTTACTTGATGATATGTCTTGAACATCTTTCTGCATCAGTACACGAAAGTCTACTGCATGATTTTAACATTTGCAGAGAATTCTGTTGTTTCAGAATTTATTTAGCCATTCTCCTATTGATGTACATTTACAAATTCCCCAACCCCCTGCAGTTTTGTTATTACCAACCAGGCTACAGCAACTATTGTTGTATGTATATTTTTTGCACATAGGCCAGTATTTCTTCAGGCTGGGTTTCTAGAAGTGAAATTGCTGGGGTAAAGGGAATGAATATTTAAACATTGGTTGATGATGCCTGATGACTTCCAAATGACCTCAGGGTTCACACTGCTTCCAGCAAGTATCTGAAAGCACCTGTTTCTCCATATTCTTGCTAACGTTTGTTACTATCAATCTTTTTAATTTTTGGCAGTATAATGAGTACAAAATCATCTCTCATTATTGCTTTAAATTCCATTTCCCTGGTTCCTAGTGGAAGCTGTGTATTTTCTCATATGGTTATTGACATTTGTATTTTTCTTCAGTGAATTGCCTACTCCATATACTTTGTCCAATTTTTACTGTGTTATGTGTCTTTTTAAAAAATTACTTTGTATAAGATCTTGATGTATTCCAGCTATAAATTCTTTGTGTGTCAAATGTGTTACATATAATGTCTCCTCATTTGCTATTTGTAATTTAACTTTGTACATAAGGTATCATTTTTCAAGAAAGTGTTCTAAATTTTATGAGATTAAATATGCTAATCTTTTATTGTGCGGCTTCAGGGTTATGTGTCTTGTTTTGGGATAGTCTTTCCAACACCTAGATTATAAGAATTACTTCACAGTTTTATTCCAACCCTTATATAGTTTCCTTTATTTTTTTATGTTCAGCTTTTTAATCTGACTGGAATTTATGTTTATGGTGTAAATTATGTATCTAACTTATTTTTTTTTCAAACAGATATATAGTTTTCTTTAAACTATTTCTTGAATAGTTCTTTCTGTCCTAGGGATTCAAAATGCTGTCCTTATTGCAAATAATATTTTGAAACGGGCTTCCCTGGTTGTGCAGTGGTTGAGAGTCTGCCTGCCGATGCAGGGGACATGGGTTCGTGCCCCGGTCCGGGAAGATCCCACATGCCGCAGAGCAGCTGGGCCCGTGAGCCATGGCCACTGAGCCTGCGTGTCCGGAGCCTGTGCTCCGCAACGGGAGAGGCCACAACAGTGAGAGGCCCGCATACTGCAAAAAAAAAAAAAAAAAAAAAAAAAATTGAAACTAATTATAAATGTATGTATTAAATTACTTACAGTAGAATACTTTGAATAGCTCCTACTTCTTATATTATTTACATTATAGATGAAATTGCCATATAGACACAAGATATATGTATATATATACACACACAAGAGTGTTTATAGATTCTTTTCCATTTCTGTGGTCAGTTTCAGTCAGTTCATGATGCTAGAACAGAAGACCGCAGACTGGGTGCATTAGGAACAGAAATTTATTTCTCATAGATCTGGAGGCTGGGAAGTTTGAGATCAGGATGTCAGTATGGTAGGGTTCTGATGAGCATCCTCTTCCTGGTTCACAGATTGGCTGTCTTTTTGCTGTGTCCTCACATGGGGGAGAGCAGAGAGAGAGAGGAAGCAAGCTCTTTTGTGTCTGTCTCTTCTTAAAATGGCACTAATCCCATCATGAGGGCCCCACCCACATGACCTAATTACCTCCCAAAGGGCCCATCTCCAAACGACATCACACTGAGAATTAGGGTTTCAACACATGAATTTTGGTGAGAGAGGAGAGGGAGGAACACAAATATTTAGTCCATAGCACTATTCCTATGCTTGCACCACATCATTTAAATAAATATAACTTTAATAGTTTTTATCATCTCTGTTCAGACAAATTTCCCATCATTTTTATTTTTCAGAATTGTCTTAGATATATTCATACAGAAATTAATCCAACTCCATTCTTCCATTGATTGGAAATAATATACTCTCCTATTCATTAGTGATCTTTAGATTACAACATGCTTCTTTGCTTATCATAGTCTAATGTTGATCAGAACTTTTATTTCCCTCCTGCACAATGTAAGGACCTCAGAACAGCTTTATTCCATTTATTCTTCATTCATGTGCTGTTGTTGTGTATTTTAATTCTATACATATTTCAAATCTCACAAGGCAATATTATTAGTGTTTTATATAATTGATATTCATTTTTAAAAAATAATTAATTAATTGATTGATTTTTGGCTGTGTTGGGTCTTCGTTGCTGCACGCAGGCTTTTTCTAGTTGTGGCGAGTGTGGGATACTCTTTGCTGTGGTGCACAGGCTTCTTATTGCTGTGTATTCTCTTGTTGCAGGGCACAGGCTCCAGGTGTGCAGGCTTCAGTGGTTGTGGCATGTGGGCTCAGTAGCTGTGGCTCGCGGGCTCTAGAGTGCTGACTTAGTAGTTGTGGTGCACGGGTTTGTTGCTCCGTGGCATGTGGGATCCTCCTGGACTAGGGCTTGAACCCATTTCCCCTGCATTGGCAGGTGGACTCCTAACCAGTGTGCCACCAGGGAAGCCCTTGATATTCATTTTGATTTATCTACATATTCACCTTTTTTTCCTCTTCATTCTTTACTTCTGGTGTTGCATCTGGAATCATTTTTCTTTTAGTATTTT
Organism: Monodon monoceros; assembly: GCF_005190385.1. Lineage (NCBI taxonomy): Eukaryota > Metazoa > Chordata > Mammalia > Artiodactyla > Monodontidae > Monodon > Monodon monoceros. Next base: position 47,796,402 of record NW_021703786.1, read on the forward strand.
CTTTAGTGCAAATTGGTTAGTGGTGAAGTCTCTTCATTTTTGCTTTTCTAAAATTGTCTCTATTTCTTTGTTCTTGAAAGGTGTTTTCACTGGGTTTAGAATTCTAGATTGGCAGTTCTTTTCTCTCAGTACACTGAAAATACCATCCTTCTGTCTTTTGTTATTGCTGTTGAGAAGTCAGCTGTAGGTCTTAACTGTTCCTTCTTAGACGTAATCTGATTTCACTCCCACCCCTAGCTGTGTTTAAGATTTTCTCTGTCTTTGGTTTTCTGTAGTTTCACTGTGATGTGTATGAATGTATATTTATTTTAATTTATTTTGCTAAAATGTCATTGGGTCTTAAATCATGGATTGGTTTTTTTCATTAATTTTTGAGATTTTAAAGCCATTTTATTTGTTCAAATATTGCTTCTGACCTATTCTTTACTCTCCTTCTGGGACTCCAGTTAAACCTATGTTAGTCATTATCACTGAACCTATGTCTCTTACCCTCTGTTCTGTAATTACCATCTTTCTGTCCTTCTGGGCTTCATTCTAAATATTTTCTTTGGACATATATTTCAGTTCATTAATTCTCACTTCAGCTGTGTCTTGAGTTCTGAATTTTAAACATTATCTTTTTCAGTCTAGATTTTCTGGTTGGCTCTTTTTCAAATCTGCTCTGACACGTTATATGTTGTCAGATCCTTTTCATTTGGTTCTGCCAGGTGCTAGCAATCTTGGATCACCTTAATCCAATTTCAGGGCTTAAAATATTCTGGAACACCTAGTGATTTGAAACTGAGAGGCAGTCTGTGTGATGGTTGATTTACTTCAGGTTCACCTAAGAATGTAACTCTTTGGCATCTCAAACTTCAGTGTGAGTGGTTCATTAGGGTCCCTGACCAAGCTTTCATAAGTGTTCCTTAGCTTATAAATCACCTCTTCTAGATTTGAAATTGAGGTGGCCTCCATTTCCAGGTTCATCTCTTTGTATTTCTCTTTTCTTTCAGATCTTGGTGTGATAATTCCTCACTATTTTCTTTACTCTTTGATGCATCTAGAAACCTGCTTTTAAATACTATGTCCAGATTTTTTTTTTGTTTATCTTTGAGGTGTGTGGGGGGGGGGATGTTGGTTTGAATCAACAAGGTTTGCTATTATCAGAAGTGGAAATCCTACATTTTCTCTTTCATTTACATTTCGGAAGCAGTTTGTCAAGTTCTAACACATTCCTGTTGGGATTTTGAGTGAGACTATTTATAGAGTCACTGGAGGAGAATAGACATGTTTACAATATTGAGTCTTGCCATTCAGGAATATAATATATATGTTAAAAGTTCTCTTATGCCTTAGAAAAGCTTTATACTTTTCTTAATAGATAAGTTGTCCATTCATTCATGAATTAATTTCTAAATATTTTATGGATTTCACTATTAATGAGAATGGAATGCTCTATTCCATGGCTTGGCAATCTTTGTCTGTAAATATTTTAGGCTTTGTATCTCTGTTGTAAATAATCAACTCTGCCTCTGTGATGTCAAAGCAGCCACAGGCAATGTGTAAACAAATTGGCATAGCTATGTTATAATAAAGCTTTATTTACAAAAACAGGTAGTGGGTGGGTTTGGTTCACATGCCAACTCCTGCTCTAGTCTATTACATTTTTTAAATTGTTTATTTCTGTGTATTTTAAAGCTACTGATTTTAAAATTTTGATCTTATAGTTAACAAACTTAACGAACTCTCACATTAGTTCTAGTGCCTTCTCATTTGATTTTCCAGAGAGATGATTATATGATCTGCAAACACTGACAAATCCTCCTCTTCCTTCCCAATGATTACACTTCCCATGTAATTTTCTTGTCTTGTTACACTCCCTAGAACTTCCAGTACAAGGCTGTATAATTATGGTGATAGCAGTCATCTTTGTATTTTTAATCTCTTTTTTGGAGGAAACATTTCAGATGTTCTCATCATTAATTGTGGTGTTTATTGTAGGTTACTAACAGATGGGCTTGGTAAGATTAAGAAAGTTTTCTTCTATTCTGAGAATACGAGGGCTTTAAGAACGTTGAATGAATTAAATGGGTAAAGATGGCCAAAGGTACAAACTTCCAGTTATAAGTAAGTCCTGGGGACATAATGTACAGCATGGTGGCTATAGTTAACAATACTGTATTGTATATTTGAAATTGCTAAGAGAGTAGATCTTAAAATTTCTCACCACAATAAAAAAATTTTTGTAACTGTGTGTGGTGATGAATAACTAGATTTATTGTGGGGATCATTTTGTAATATATACATAGAACCAATCATTATGTTGTATGCCTCAAACATGTCATATATGTCAATTATATCTCAAAAAAAAGAAAGTTGAATTTGATCAAATGTTTTTCCACCCTCAATTGAAATAATTTTTTGTTTCTAGTCATTTACTTTATTAATGCGGTGATTTACAATTATAGATTTCATAATATTGAGTTGTTCTTCTTGGTGATAATATATTATTCTTTTAATAGTGATGCATTTGATATGCTAATGAATTCTTTAAAAATTTGCCATTTAAGAACTTAAGTGAGATTGGCTTGCAGAATATTTTTTTGTGTTACCCTTACTTGGTTTTGGTATCATGGTTATGCTAAATTTTATGGAATAAAAAAGGGTGATTTCTGTATACTTTGGAATATTTTGTATAGTTAGGTATTTTCTGTTCATTCACGATTTTAGTATAACTGGCCCCCACGTCCTGATGGAGTGGTACCTATTTGCAAGGTAATTGTTAACTATTATTTCAATTTCTTCCACAATTAGTTCATTCAGAATTTCTATCTCTACTTGAGTACGTTTAGGTAATTTTCCTAGGAAAGTATCTATTTTATCTATATTTTAAAATTTGTTGAATAAAGTGATCAGTGTTCTCTTATAGTTTTAAAAGTCTTTTCCATATCTGTAATTAGGTGTAATTTCTCATTTTGAATGTTGTTTATTACGCCTTTTCTTTCATTTCTTCATCGCCACTGGAAATTTGTATATTTTACTGGCATTTTTAAAGACAGCTTTGATTTTACTGATTAGGTCTACTTTTTTTTTCCTGCTTTGGTTGTGCTTTCATATTTTATGGTGTTTATTTACTATGTCCAGGGAGAAGATATTTTAGTTTATTATTTTTGAGTGTCTTATTTTGATGCTCAAAATTTTAATTTTCAAGCTATTCAATCAATTTTAAAGAGATACCTTTATTCCTCTTTGAAAGCATGTTCTGAGTTTGTTGAGTTTGATTTCTTTCTTTCATAGAGTTGGTTTTCCATAAATACTTAATGAACTTTTGATGTATCCCCATACCCAAAAACACAAGCCTATCGTGCCTGCCTGTGCTGCTTTGAAGGAAGGGTGGCAAGTACTCGTTGAGGAGGGATTGACTGGTGGTGTGTTTTCTGCGTATATAGGTTCCCATCCTTCCTGATGGTCAGTGTTGTCAGGGGCCTCACTGAATATGCGGGACAGGGCTTCCTTTCTTGGGAGAGGGAAGGGGCTGACCAGTCTGGCTGTCCTGAGTGCTGCTGCCCAAATAACCTTTCTCTGAATAACCAGGGTCCACTGTCTCTTCTTCCATCTTATACCTCTGAGTTTAGAGTTCCACGGGACAGCTTCTCCCTTCACAATTGTCTTTCTTTTTGGCAGTTTTCCTCTGATTTACTTGTTTTCAGATCAAATCTTGTTTATTTATATTCTTCTAAATTTTTTCACCATTTCTGAAATACTAGTTGTAATACATCACTTGTTTTGTTTTCCTGGGCTGTTATAGATTTTTTTTTTTTTTTTTTTTTTGCGGTACGCGGGCCTCTCACTGTTGTGGCCTCTCCCGTTGCGGAGCACAGGCTCCGGAGCGCAGGCTCAGCGGCCATGGCTCACGGGCCCAGCCGCTCCGCGGCATGTGGGATCTTCCCGGACTGGGGCACGAACCCGTGTCCCCTGCATCAGCAGGTGGACTCTCAACCACTGCGCCACCAGGGAAGCCCTAGTATAGATTTTTTAAATCGTTTTATTTCATTTTGTAGAATTGTATATTGCCACCTTCACTACTCCAAAGGCAATTGTACTTTTAAATAAATTCATGTTTTATTAACCTCAAGCACCCATATATATTTCAAAAATAGTTGTATTTCTATATAAGATGTAAGAGTTATAAGAGATATATATTATTTATCACATAGGTAAGAGTTTTTCTATGTACAGAGAATATTTAGTACCTCTGTGAATTCAAGACTTCCCAATGTCTGTGGTCCAAAGGTTGAGAATGATGCACTTGACAGCCAGGACAAATAGTGTGGCCACTGATTACAATATTAAGATAGGTAAATATGGAAATGAATATAATCATTTGTCACTGTAATTTTCTCTTCTGAGATTTACCAATTTAAAAATTAACTTTTGGATACTCATGTGGATTATATAAATTTCTGTATGGGTGGTGGTAAAAGTGATGATGTACATTGATTAAGATAAGAAAAGAATATGTTTGCTGAATTGGGGTTTGGTTGTTTTAAGCCTGTTTGTATAATGAGTGTTAAATACGACACTTCTGTCGGGAGTCTCCAAGATCATCTCCAGGTCCGATTTGCTAGAAGGACCCACAGGATTCAGCATATAGTTGTACTCACAGCTGTGGTTTAGTCCAGCAAAAGTATCCAAAGAGAAGTCAACAGAGGCAAAGGCACATGGGGCAGAGTCTGGAGGAAAACGGGTGCAAGCTTCCAAAAGTCATCTCCCATTGGAATCACACGGGATTCACTTAATTCCTCCAGTAACAAGTTGTGACAACATGTGTGAAGCTTGTTAGAGATCGGGGTTTTTATTGGGAGAACCCTCTGCCTAGCACATACCAAAGTTCCAGCCTCCTAGAAGGAAAGTAGGTGTCCATCATAAATCATAGAATTTGTGCAAACGATTTAGGCACAAGGAGTCACTCTTGTCTTTTAGGGAAAAGCTTTATTTCAGTATAAGGAAATGTTTACCATTCAAGTTTCTGGATGCCAGCCAAGGGCTAACCTTGCAAGCAGGCCTTTCTAAGGATAGGGGTCTCAGCCCAACCATGCAATCTCCTTTCTACACAGCTCCTAACCTCTGCTTTTGAATAGACGTGATGGAACAAATAATATGTTACTGACTAAATCTGCAAGAAGTTTTTTTTCCCCCTTTTTCCTACTCACAAGCCTAAAGACATGTCAGTTAATAGCATATGAGAGTCCAGGGATGTACTTTTACAAACATTTCTTAAGTATCTACTATGTGCCAGGCACTCTGCTAAATGCTGGGGTTGCAGAGACCGCGGGACTCACAAACTTAAGAACATAGTCCTTCGCTGAGACACGCATGGCCAACCCTGCTGGCCTGCCCCAGGACTGCCATGAACCTGAGAGTTTTTATTCTGGGAAGGACTGGATTTTCAGTTGAGGCTTTTATTGAGCCTGATGATCTAGGCTCAGAACGACATGATCTCAGGAAGGACACATAGAAACTGTCCAGTCTGAACTATTTGGGTGAGATTCACCTGCCAGGAGCGGCAGGCTCATTTCCCCCGACAATCTTTCATGTTTTATTCGGTTTTATTTCACTGTTTGGGAAGGATTATCCCCTGATTTGTTTATTTTTATCTGCTGAGGTGTTGGTGGCAATACTAAATGACATGAAAGGAATGTACACAGGGGCTTTGAGGAAACCAAGGGCCTGAAAGAGCCCTTTTGTCGTTGGTTTGTCTCCAAGGGCATCATTGGAGCCCATGTAGCGCTGCTCTGAGCTTAGCAACCTTCTCTGGGCCAGTGACTGGTGTCTTGGACCTCATGACCATCAAGGAACAACTCTCTCTGAGCTCCTCTGGGCCCTGGGTTTCTTATTAAGGGGATTTTGGAGTTTGGAGGGTGATGGAGCATCTTAGGACCCGGGGTGGAGAGGAGGTCAGGCCCAGGCGTGCCCAGTGCTGCCACGGAAGCTTGGAAACGGGTTTTCAGTGGGAGATGGAGGAACATCCCAGTGACTGACTCCAGGAAAATAGGTCAAGTTTCAACCAAAGATGAGAAGGAAGTGCAGTGGGACCAGGGCCAGGAGACCTGAGCAAAGAGGAAGCACGGTGCTTGGGTTGCGTTTCCCCAACACACTTGGCGGGAAGGATAAAAAGGAACTTACAGGACTCAAGTCAGTGTTTCTGTGCTTCTGGAGCTTCTCTGTTGATCTGTATTAGGAACGTGGTGGGCAATGCTCTTTGGTAATCCTAGGTGAGGTGGGGGGAGACTCTGCGCCCCTCTATGTCTTTTCCTGGGACAGGCTGGTAGATTTCATTCCAAGTGTGCAATTGTGTGGTGTCTGTTTAATGCTGCTGGTGGGGAGAGTCCAAGCCTGGCCGTGATGGGGGACAACGGCAGGGCATGTGGCTCAAGGCCCAAAAGGCAGACGACCCCTTTGGAGGGCTCTCCCTGTGGGTTTTGTATGTTACAGGTTTCATGTGTGCATTTTGGTTTATTTCTGAATTGCTGCAGCCCCTTTAGTGGCTATGGGACACGACTGCTGTAGGGAAGTTGTAATGAACTTTCCATCTGAGGAAGTCTTGGTTGTAAGAGGCAGACTGTAATTTCAGAGTCAAAGGTGAGGAGATGGGTCAAGATGTGGTGACAGGTTCAGAGAAGTATCCCAAGGCTCTTCAACGTCAGCGAGTCCACTGAGATCAGTTGGTTCTATTTATGTTAAATACAACGTTGAGGTACAGAAAAGAGGATATTGGGGAATTAGTGGTTGGAGGGGGGGTGATGGTTTGCAGACCAGCCAGAGAGAGAGAGAGAAATAGAGGCAATGGGGCAAAGCACACCTGGGTTCTGCTCCGCCCAGGGTGCTCCGTGCAAGCTGACTGATTACCCCCCGGAGCCTCTTCTTTAGCTGCACGTGGGGGGATAATCATCGTCCCTACTTCCCACAGTCATTATGAGCATCGAGAGAAAGCATGCACAGGAAGTCACTGGATTAGTGCCCGGTGTACAGTAATTACATTTCATTGCGGACTTGTACTACGCCTGTTACTACTACTATTACTCGTGCAGGCTCTTACCCAGGACGAGGCTGGTGCAGTAGAGTCAGGGCATAGAGCCATCCCTGGGAAAATGAGGGTCTTAGAACTCTGTCTGCGGGGGAGAGGGCTTGGATCCTTTGTTGGGGCAGCTGGGGAGAGACCTGCCCAAGGAGAGAGGAATATGTCTATGCATTTGATCTCCGGAGTCTAGATCAGTCTGGGACAGTCTGGGACTCCTGGGCCACGGAGGTCCTTCCTTTTCCTGTCAGTCTGGGGGCGTGGCTTTCTCTCAGTCAATCACCCACTGGCTTATAAGTATTGAGATAAAGCAAATGTAAAGTGGGAACAAAACTGCCCAACTGTGGCTGTGATTACACTTTTCTAATGTGTCTCCGAATTGGTCACTAAGTCAGCAGATGCCTGTCCTAAATGGGCCTCCACCCTCCTCCACAAAATATCCCAACCTATAACACAGAAGTCGGTGGTTGTTGTTGCTTTAACTTTGACTTTGAGGGGTGCATCTCCCACAATAAATGAAATATTGTGTGACTCGTGTGCAGGGTGCTCACTCAGAGTCAGGTGAACAGTGGTGCCCTTGCCTCTTGTAACCTGTTCTGAAAAGAGCTGCTAGAGGGATTCTGTTAAAACAAGAATCAGATCAGATCTCTTCTCTGGTCAAAATCAACCTCCCCTCCCCCGTCAAATGCTCCACTCCAACACCTCTTATTCCCCCTCCTAATTTATATTTCCACTAGCGCTTATCACTGTCTAACATCACAGTCATCCTTCGGTATCCACGGGAATTGGTTCCAGGACCCATTGCAGATACCAAAATCCGCAGACGCTCAAGTCCCATAGTCGGCCCGCCATATCCACGGGGTCCGCATCCACGGATTCAACCAGCCATGGATTGTGTACTAAGTCTGTGATGCTAAAGCCAGGTCACAAGCCAGTCACTATAAGAACCAAATGTGTTTGGTCAACAGATGACTTTTGTTATGAACTCCAGGTCCTAAGGAACTTACCACTTGGGAACTAAGAAATTCTTTAAAATGGAAGAATTGAGACCAAATGCACAACTGTGCAAAATAACCAGGGATGCTGTCTAGAAGCTTCTGCTAGTAAAATGAAAAATCTTTCAGTGATGCCAGGTGGTGCTATTAGGAAGCTCACATACGCATCAGATTCCTTACATCAACAGCTTGAGCAATTTAGATTTTCTTTAGTGTACTTTCAACCTCTGGGCCCAACGATTTCTTCGGTAATTTTGCAAGAGTTGGTTATAGCATCTCCTCCCCCAGTAAAGTCAACCCCTTCAGACCTCAGTTTCCCCAGGGAGTAAATGGGAAGTGGAATACGATGACTCCTCGGCTTCCTCAACCCAGATTTTCTGTGATTCTGTGACAGGAGTCCCAGCTTAGGTGAAGCAGAACTGAATAAAAGCTTTCCGTGGCCGAAGATGGTGAGGCCCCTCATGCAGCTGGAACTATGCCCCTCTTTTGTCCATTTCATGCTTATGCTTCTTAGCTTTTCAAATCATCCTTGAGCCAGTCCTGAAGGGGTCTTCTGCAGGGTCTCCTTTTTCCTAATCACCTTTCCCTGGGCATCTTCTGTTCATATGGGTTCTCTGCTTGGATGTTTGACTCAACCGATGTTGATTAGCCCAGATGTTGCAACCTGGGAGGGTTGAGAGAAGAGGTCCAGAGGGAAAGGCCTCCTGGTACTGCTGCTGGCCTCTGTTGTGGGTGAGACTACGTCCAACTTGTCAGGATCTTGTAGGACCAAAAATTACTTCTACGTATCCTAAGAGTGAGAATGATCTGAAAATTACTGGAACGCCGGAAACAAAGTCAGTGTTCTATAATCGGAAGGATCTTTAGAGTAAGTTAGTCCAACTTCCCCATCCAGGCTAGGAATTTCTTCTCCATCCTCCCCAAGAGGTGGTCAGTGAACTTCTGCTTGCACAGCCCAAGTGATGGGGAGCTCGTTACCACCTGAAACAGCTCATTCAATTTCTGGACATCTCCAACGGTATCCATTTGTTCCATCCACAAAGCTGAGATTGGTTTCCCTTAGGGGGCACCCATTTGAAGATGAATCTTGGGTCACCAGTTGGACTCCACAGAGAATGTGTAACCCATTCATCAGCATCTTCTTGCCTCCAGGCTCAACTGCTCTTTTCAGCACATGGATTTCCATTCTGTCCTCCTCTCGGAGGGCCCTTGAAGAACTCTATTCTTCAGTCCTGGACTGATTCACACAAAATAAGCAGTGGGGGATCTGAAAGGTCTTTAGAGAGCTGTCCACGCACAAGTACTTGCCAAGGAGGGAGAGGGTGTGTTTCAGCCACCTGGGTTCTGGGCAGGGGCATCTGGATCAAATAACCTGTTGAGAACAACTGGCCTGGCTCTGAACCTCTGGGCCAGAACCAATGCCCATTTGCCGTCATACCTTTCCAGGGCACTTCTTAGAGAATATGGAGCAAGTATAACCCCTCAGAGATAATCTGCTTCACGCTTTTATTCCATTTGACACATGGGGAAGACTGAGTCCCAGAGAGGGGAACAGCTTTGGCAAACGTCATCCAGGAGAAGAAAAAACTGAAGCCCAGATCTTGTGCTTCTCGATTTCAGTGAGATTGCATTTCATTTAAAAGAGAAACACTGGGGCTTCCCTGGTGGCGCAGTGGTTGGGAGTCCGCCTGCCGATGCAGGGGACGCGGGTTCGTGCCCCGGTCCGGGAGGATCCCATGTGCCGCGGAGCGGCTGGGCCTGCGCGTCCGGAGCCTGTGCTCTGCGGCGGGAGAGGCCACAGCAGTGAGAGGCCCGCGTACCGCAAAAAAAAAAAAAAAAAAAGAGAAACACTGAAGATCTCAATGTGCCTTTGGTTCCGGGAGTCCTCAGAGAGCTTTGTCCTCCGGAAATTACCTCTTCTTCCCATTGTCTGTGGTTTCCCCATGCTGATCCTGTGTCTGTGTCCTGAGCACAGGGGGCACTGCCCCAGCCTGGAGCTCCCTCCCTCATCCCTGAAAGTCTGGAACCCAGCACCTGCCTAATTCATGACCCCCCAGGGCTTATCATCGCAAAGGTACGATGAAAAGAAAATCTGTTAATATTCAAGCAACTCTGCTAAACAAGCAACTCTTTCAGGGTGACTATTTATTGCTATTTATGATGACAGATTATCTTTCTGATTTCCCCCAGCACATGTCTCCAGAGGAAATTAGATACAGTACTTTCCTTAAGCAGGACCAGGAGAGGATGTTTCTATAAATACTTAACAACTTGTCAGGAGAGATTACAAATATTGGCATGTCCTTCACAATGTCATGTTGGTTACTGAAGCTGTTGTAAGAAATCAGGATAGTTTATTTTCTTCCTGTTTGAAGGTAGTGCTACATTTTCTGAGGCCAGAGGAGGTGCTTCTAGAGGCAGAAGCTCTAGGATCAGACTCAAGGCCAGGGCCCCGGCACCCCCCAGTCTTCTCACGGGACTTACCAAGAGCACGGGCTTTGGGGTCAGATGTCTGAGTCCACTGGCTCCACTATTTCCCAGCTCAGGGACCTTGGGCAAACCCCTGAGCTTCTCAGAGCCTCAGTTTTCTCCTCTGAATGATGACTGTATCATGACTCATCTCAAGGTGTTGCAAAGATTAAATGAGGCAACGTGTGAAAATTCCCTGTCCTGTAGTGGGTGATCCACAATACAGATCTCTTTCTCTCCTCTTTCCAGTCCATTGAGAAGACCTCCCTCATCGGCAGACATGGGTGGCCCTAAGTCCTATTGTCTTCTGACTTCCTGTGTTGCTTAGGAGAAATCTGACAATGATGAGAATAATAAATACAGTTAATGAATGCTAACACTTCTCAATCTCTTACCATGTGTCAAGAATTGTTCTAAGGGCTTCACATGGATTCAGTCATTTAGTCCTCCTAGCAACCTTATGAGGGAGGTACTAGTAGCATCCCTCTTTTACAGAGGAGGAAACTGAGGCAGAATGATGTGCTCAAGGCCACCCAGGTAGAGGGAATGGAGCTGAGATTGGCCTCAGGCACTCAACTACCCAGCTCTGAGATCTCTGAAGGAAGGCCCTCACTCCTTTTTAGCAATCTCTCTCCTCAGTACCCTTAAGAATTTTCTCTTTATCCTATATGTTCTGAGTTTTACCATCATGAGTGTAGGTATGGAGTTTTAATTTATCCTTCGTAACACTTGGTAGCATTTTTAGATCCAGGGACTCATGGCTTATTTAAGTTCAGTGAAATTCTCAGCTGTTAGCTCTTCAAGCACCGGCTTCTCTGGTAGCTCCCATCAGACCTATTTTGGAGTTTTGGAGTCGCGTTTCCTGTCTTTCAACTTCTTCTTTCATATTTTTAAATCTCTTATCTCTGTTTGGCTCTGTTCTGTTTGATCTCTGTATTCTCAATTTCTGCTCTTCCACTCTGTCCACCAATTCTGGTCAATTTCTCCATTGAGTTAAAATTTCATGAACTCTCTTTCATTTCTAAGATCTCTAATTGGTTCCTTTTCATAGTCACTTCCTTTTTATTTCATCATCTTATTTCTCGTGTCACGGTTGTGGCTCCTTTCTTGACCCCTGTAAGTCTATTATGGTGCTTGTTATGTACGTAGTCCTTCCCGGAGGGTTCTGTTTGATCCCTTTTCCTTCAAAGGTAAGTGATTTCCTTTGTGGAGTTTGTGGTGGTGATTTTCCTCGGCTACTTTATGCCTCCTGTTTTTGAATTCACCTGCTGGATTTCTCAACAGCCTCCACCCGGTCCCTAGGTCCTGTCCTCTCGGTAACCGGGTGCAGGAAGTCTCAGTGTAATCGTGGGTGGACGGGAAGTGGGTTTCTGATTCTTGGCCTCTTCGGGGAGGCATCCATCTGGGCTGCAGCCTGGGGAAGGCTGTGTAGTTTTAGTCCCATTTATTGCTGCTAGGCACGCTCCAATGTTTCTTTTAGGAGTGTTGCTTTAAGATCTACAGGGATCTCTCTTTCTTATTTTTGAGCACGCTTGTGTGTTTTTCCTTGGCACTAGGAGTTTGGAGCAGAAAGGAGGGGTTTTAGCACTGTCTTAGTCCAACATCTTGAACCAGAAACCCTCCCTCATTATTATTCTTTGTTAAAATGAAATAATCGACATATACAAAAAATAACGTATATAATATTGACTCTGAAGCATAATAATAAATGTAATAAGACATACACCAGTGAAACGGCTCCCTGCTTAAGTATTAGAACCTGACCAGTGCTGTTGAAGCCACTGTATGTTCCTTCTCAACCCATCTCTTTGTCTCCTCCACCCACAGGTAACCACTCTTGGGTATTTTCTGTTTATCTTTCTCTTGTTTCCCCCTCCATTATTTCTCACCATTTTTTTTCCTGACGGGAAGTGCCATAACATTGGCTTCTTAGAATTGCGCTATGAAGTTACAAAAATAATTAAAACACATTTGCACATAAATGACCAACAAATCAATGGAACAGAACAGAGAATTTAGGAACAGACTCAAGTTTGTAAGGGAATATACTAGGCAATAAAGGAGGTATTCTAAATCAAGAGCAAAAAGGGTGATTTATTCAATAAATCGGTGTTGGGCAATTTGTTAGCTATTTGGAACAAAACACATTTTAGATTCTTATCTCACACCTTACATAAAAGTGAACCCTTAATTGATTAAAACAAATCTAAATTACAAAAAAAGACCCAAATCATAATAGAACTAAAAGAAAATTTAGGAGAATGATTTTATAATCTTGGGGTAGAAACGCCTTTCTAAGCAATACACAGAACCTCAAAGCTATGAAGGAAGAGATTTATACAGTTAACTACATAAACATTTAAACCTTTGACATAGCAAACGATGCAAATAGAATCTAAAGACAAACACCAGAATGAGCGAGAATATTTGCGACACATGTAATAGATGCAAACACACATGTACGTGTGTTTATATATGTTTTAAATTCATCTAATGGATTAAAAATTACTAAGCCATAAAAAACAGAAGTCACCTGTAATTCTGCCCCTTAGGACCACTATTTACATTTCAGTGTATACTGTTTCAGACTATTTTTTCCCTCGTGCATTTTTTTCTTAAGCACATTGCTTCCATATCTGGGATTATGCTGTATAGTTTTTTTTCCTATGACTTTGAACTTGGTGCAGTGTAAATGTTTTTTCACATAAGTAAATACACGCAAACGATAATTTCTTCTGCAAAAATCATAACGTCTATTTATTGTATCAAGTTACTAAAACCTGTTTAATAAATTAATTAATTTTCTAAAGTTAATATGCCTAATATAGGAGGGAATCCTACAAATCAATAAGTAAAAAACAAACATACAATGGAGCAAAAGAAATGAACAGGCCATCAATCCACAGACTGAAGAAGAAAAACGGCAATGGCCAACAAACACAAAACGCCATTTACCTCACTAATAATTAAAAACACTCAAGTAAAACATTTCAGATTTATAGCACTGGGAGCGTTTTTTAAAATGTAGATAATGCCTAGGCTTGGCAAGGATGTAGGGAAACAGGCTTATAAACCTCTTGGTAAACTGATGTAGTATTTCTCAGGTAACTTGGCAGTATCTTTAAAAATTAAAAAAGGGGTTTCCCTGGTGGCGCAGTGGTTGAGAGTCCGCCTGCCGATGCAGGGGACACGGGTTCATGCCCCGGTCCGGGAAGATCCCACATTGCCGCGGAGCGGCTGGGCCCGGGAGCCATGGCCACTGAGCCTGCGCGTCCGGAGCCTGTGCTCCGCAACGGGAGAGGCCACAACAGTGAGAGGGCCCGCGTACCGCAAAAAAAAAAAAAAGTGCATACCTGGGTTCTGGCTCAGCAATCCCACTGAAATCAGAGCTGGATAGATGGTCGCTGCGGTGTTGTCAAGGGTAGAGTGGCGGATGGTATATGGGACGGAGGGAGAGGTTTCTAATTTTGATTGAGTATACTTGAAAATGCTCTTGGATTGTGAATCTTTTTTTTTTGTTTGACTTTTTGTACATTTTCAGTCTTCTTAAATTTTTCTTAATAAATATATTGCTATCATAATCAGAAAGTCAACATTTTTAAAGGAAAGTTTTTAATGGGAACTAATTTGATGTTTGAAGTGCTTACACTGTACGTGCACTCAGTATAAGGTCCCCACAAAAATAATAGCAATGACAAAAAAGAATCACAAAACTATACAAGAGACAGACAGAGGTCACCTCATACCTCATTATTTTCAGAAAAAACCCCAGTTCCTTAGAATGAGATACAAAAAGGGTCTGGGTCTGCAGCCTTCTGTAGCTTCCCAGTTCATCTTTCCTCCATGCTCCGACTGTTACCGAACCCAGGTCCGCTGCTCGCCGCTCAAAAGCCAGTAAAGAGGCCAGGCTGGTGGAAAGGAAAGTTTGCTTTATTTCGGATGCTGGCAACCGGGGTGGGAGGGCAGACGCCTGTCCAAAGGCCAACTCCCCGCCCCCCCAACAATCAGGGGGCAAGAGCTTTTATAGACGGAGGGAGGGGGCCACATGCAGAAACAATACAGTCAGCTCTGACAGTCACCTTGAAATTGGTCATCGGTGGTCTGACCAGCATCATCTTGATTGTTCAGTTCCAGGGTCGGTTTGTTCCCATTTTCTTGAGACCAATTCTCAGAATTGCGGCAGCTTATGTCATGGCAACAGTCTGGTCACCGTGTAGTTAACTTCTTCCACCTGCTGGGGGTTTCAGTATCTACAAGACAGCTCACAGGATACGGCTCAGAATATTATCTACAGCCCTTGAGGAGGAACTAAAGGTCCTTGACTATGCTTAATGACTAAACTATTATTATTTGGTCTCCTTTGACTTTTCCTCTGTTTCTGTATTTTCTCACTTCTCTGATTAAACTTATTCTTTGGCTAAAGTTTTTCCGCAGACAAAAGATGGGCTGAGGACATGGGGGGCAAGGACCATGGGGTCCTGCTCCATTTCATTATGTGGCGAAAGCCCTGCCAGCTAGGGGCCCCCAGTCTGTGGAGCGCCCCTTCTCTAAGGAAGTCGGACCTGCTGGGGGTCCTAATTAAACACGGACGGAGTCGGAGACTGCAGGATGCCTTTGATGGAGGGGAGGGCTAGGACAAGGCAAACCCCGCCATGTGTCAAATGTACACAGGTGCATTGCTCAGTGGGTTTGGGGGTCACGTGAATAAATCAGTATTTTATTTGACAGCAGCTCCACCCACACGGAAGAGCCACTTGGGTCATCTGTCTGTCCAGGACTTGGCATCCGCAGGGCCATTCTGACTAGCTCAGTTATTTTTAGCTGCTATGAAAATCATAACACCCAGTGACGTGGACCCCATTTTTGCCAACTGATGCACAAATAGTTTTTTTCTTAATTATCAAACTGACTATAAAACCTTTTTAATTTGGGGGTATTTCCGGTGTTAAGGTGGAAGGCACTCTAACGTTCGTGCAGGATGACAGGTAGTCAATGAGGAGAGAAAAAGCCCCATGCTGGCTCTGCCAGTCCCTCTGTTCTTGCTGCACTAAATTACAGAATTAACAGGCTCTTAGAAAAGACTGACACACAGTTACCGTGAGAAAGACAATTAAATGTGGAAACTCACTTTTCTCACTGCATTGAATTTTAACGGGAAGCTTTGAGACTCAGTAAATCTCTTTCCTATTTCTTCTCCCCTGTCCCATAAGTTCTTCAAAAAAGCATCTAGAACACTGAAGAGGCTCCTCTCTCTCTTGATCCTCTCAAACTCCTCGTTACGGCTGTGTTTCGTTCCAGAAAGTTTCTTTTGAGATCAAGGAGAATGCTAAATACCCATATGGTTCAGTCGTTTCCTGGATGGTCTTTTTTTTTTTTTTGCAGTACGCGGGCCTCTCACTGTTGTGGCCTCTCCCGTTGCGCAGCACAGGCTCCTGACGCACAGGCTCAGCGGCCATGGCTCACGGGCGCAGCCGCTCCGCGGCATGTGGGATCTTCCCGGACCGGGGCACGAACCCATGTCCCCTGCATCGGCAGGCGGACTCTCAACCACTGCGCCACCAGGGAAGCCCTGGATGGTCTTCTTGTTCGTCTTTACCACTTCCAAACAATCTAGGCCAAATTCATTCATTCATTCATTCACTTGCTTATTCACTTGACAAATAACCCTTTGATCTTGCATTTTCTAGAGGCTAAAGGTCTGATCTTGATTTGATTCAGTCTAAGGGAGAGAGAGAGAGATGTGAGTGGGTGATTATATACCTGGGGTAAGAGCCTCGGAGATGGATGTAGAAGGTGCAGGAGTCCTCAGAGGAAGAGTTAGTCCTCACACAGGCAGTCCTTCCTGCCCCCCTGCATCTGGACACTCTAGCATCATGGCCTCTGTCTGCAGGTCCTCGGCCCTCCCCCCTGGCACGAGATTGGCGCTTGCTAAATGTGTCCTGAATTGACTCGACTTGTTAACCTTTCACCTGAGTCCTCTCAAGGTTTTGCATCCAACTTAAATGAGTCTGCACTCTGCCCCAGGGGCTCTCATGATTAATTGCAAAGAAAAATTCTTTTTGAGGGGAAGAGGAGGAATTTGTTTTTTAAAGCCCACTTTTCTCCCAGCCTCCTGTTCATCCGTCAAGCATTTGTCATATTGTAGTCCTTTAACCACTAGTCATTTCTGACTAATACCTGGCAGGCCGACATGGGGTACGATTTCCAAGATGATAAATGCTTCCCTTCTTATCTTTTGATATCTGGAAGTAGAAAATTTCAAGGAAAAACGGTTTTACACCAAGACGACCATAAATCTCATTGTGTTCACAACAGAAGGCTGACCAGAGAAGTTTATTAAATCCGTAAGGGATTTGATGTATATCAAACTGTTACATAAAGTCAATACTTTGGAGAGAAGCAGACAATAAATACTCAGCAAGAGGCAATATTTCTATCAGGGAGAAGGCAATCGCATAAAGATTAGGGGAGCAATTTCAATATTGCCCGCCTCTCTGCTGTAAGAAGACATATCTTGTTTTCCAGAATGATCACAGGGGAAGGAGCCGGGGTGGCGCAGGCAGCCTTCAGGACTTGGCTAATCTCACCATCAAGCCCCAACTAGATGTTAAGCACTGAATGTTTGTGTCCCCTGCCCCCAACATTTATGTGTTGAAACCCTAACCCCCAGCGTAGCTGTATTTGGAGATGGGACCTCTGAGGAGGTAAGTCAGGTTAACTGAGGTCAAAAGGGAGGGGCTCTGATCAATACGATTGGTGTCCTTATAAGAAGAGACACCAGAGCACTAGCTGTCCCTTTCCTCCACCTCCACACAAAGCAGAGGCCATGTGAGCACACAGGAATACTAAAGGGCCACTGTCCCCAGAGCGAGCGCTTGGCTTCTGGAATCGTCATGTCCTCTTGCTTTTGTGTGACATGTTCCATCTTTCCACCTGGTCTGTGAGTGACTTGGGGTGGGCCTGGCTTTGTGTCCCGTTTCCGCCTCCCCCTGGATGCTCAGTGAAGGGCTGAGACGGGCCTTCTTTCCTGATGCTCCTTTCAAGGTCGCTGCCTTGCAGGCGGGGCTGGCAGACCCACGATGGGAACGCACGGTCCTTTGGGGCTTGGAAGCTCCTTGCTGCTTCCAGGTCCCACTTGGGGAAGAGACACAGCTGTTCCTCCCTGGAATCTTGCTGCTGCCATCCAGGTCAGTGCCAGGCAGACGAGCCCGAGAACCCACTGCGCCAGGGCCACAGGGCTCTCCTCTCCTTCCAGTTCGGGAGAATCTTTCTAATTTGCATGAGGAGTCCTGCTAGCCCCCAATTCCACACCACAATCCCCAGACCACACCCAGGGATAGGAGATGAGCGTGGGGGTAACTGGCCTGAGGGCTGAACAGGGGAACAGGGTGCAGCCCGCCTAACATCCACTCCCAGATGTGCTGGCAGGGCAGAGTGACACCTGCCTGCCCTTCCCTTTCCACCCTTCATCCTGCCTCACCTGTTCCCTTTCAGGTCCGGTACTGTCCTCCCCCAACGTCGTTGCTGTTAGAATGTTAACTTCAAAAGCAACCTCAGAAGTGACCTGCCAGCTAGTTCAGAAGTTGGAGCATGGTGCTAATGAGGGCACAGCCACTGGGTCAGTTCTGACCTGGACGAGGGGACTTTGCAAGCAAAGCAAACAAAACAGCACTCTCTCCCAGACTGACCTGGCCATAGCCCTAGACTGGGACCCAATTGCTGCCGCAGCCCGGGTGTCCCAAGAGCCAGATCCCTCGTCCCTCCCGCACCACTGCCAGCTCTCAGGGGTAGATGGCCACATGGTTGCTGCCGCCAAGTGAGCAGATGCGGAGACTGGAAACACACAAAGACATCTAGGAATCCCCCAGAGTTACTGAACTGGCACGGGACCCCAGGCATGGGCGATGTTTGGCATGCACCCATTGCATGGATTGGTAAGTTGAGGTCAGTTAACTCAACAAACAGGTATTGGGCCCCTTGAAGGACAAAAAGTCAAGGTGGACTTGCTCCCATATTCATCATGCACAACTGCAGGTGAGAAGTGTTTGTGTACCTGGATGGAGAGGAAAGACCACTGCAACCAGAGAATGAACTTTTGGAGGGACCCTGAGTGTGTGTGGGGTGTGCAGGTCACAAAGCAGAGTTATCATGAGGTCAAGTTTCTCCTTAAGCATCTGACTACACAAGACCCTGGTCTGCTTCACCCTTCTGAGATCCTCTCCAGCACGGCAGCTTGCTGGTGGAGAACAGAGACCTTGTCTCCCTTGTCTGCCCATCGGGGCAGATGGTCCTCAGAGGGGCAGGCAGGGTATTGAGGTTGTTGGTTCTGCTTCAGCAAGGTAACAATACGGTATTGTGCACATTAAAGTATGTTAAGAATATGGATTTCATGTGAAGTGTTCTTACAACCAAACCCCCCCCCCAATCCCCAAACCAAAACCAAAAACAAAACACAAAAACAAAACAACAACAGCCGCAAAAAACCACGCAAAGAACACAAGGACGTTTTTGGAGGGGATGGGTATGTTTAATGCCTTGATCATGGTGATGGTATCACAGGTGTATTTATATGTCCAAACTCATCAAAATGTATATATAAAATATGTGCATTTTTTGGTAAATCAGTTATATCTCAATCAAGCTTCAAAAATAAAAAATAAATAAAACTACGAGGGAGAAAGGACAGCACTGCCCACACTTGTGAGTACACGCAACAGTGCTTTCAAAGGGAGGTTCCCTGTGCCAGAAAACGGGAAGGTGTCCCTGAATTACTGCAAATTGTCGGGGTTTCTGGAGGCCATCTGTGCCCACTTGGATTTTTTTTTTTTTTTTTTTGCGGTACGCGGGCCTCTCACTGTTGTGGCCTCTCCCGCTGCGGAGCACAGGCTCCGGACGCGCAGGCCCGGCGGCCATGGCTCACAGGCCCAGCCGCTCCATGGCATGTGGGATCTTCCCGGACTGGGGCACGAACCCGTGTCCCCTGCATCAGCAGGCAGACTCTCAACCACTGCGCCAAGGAAGCCCTCCCCTTGTGTTTTGAATGCAAGTAACAGAAAATCCAGCTGGTTAAAGATAATGCCTTGGTTCATGATAGGGTGTGTCTTCAGGGGGGTCTTGACGATAATATGACCAAGATCCAGGCTCTCTTTCCTGTCCCCTCCTCCTCCGTGATGGTTCCTTTTTCATAGGCGTCTCCTCTCGGGACTCCAAGATGCCTGCCAGTTTGGAAGACTGTTTGCTCCCTGCCTCATATTCCCTGGGGAGGAGGGTACTTTTTTCCCCCCAACCAGCAAACAAAATCCTCAGGCTTCAGCTGTTGGATCCACTTAGGTGACAAATCTCCAAGGGGATGGAGCACACAGATTAGTTTAGGGCTGGCACATGGCCCCAGTGCGGGGAGGGAATGAGAGCTGGCGGATGGAGGCAGCTTCCTCTGAAGCACCCAGGATGTGTGAGGGAGAGTAGACGCCTGCCTGAAAACCCCGGGTTGTCAACCGAGAGACGGGAGGATCGTGCGGGGAAGCTCCAAACAGCACATGCTCAGAACAGAGACGCCCCTCTTTGCAGAATTGTCAGTGGTGGACCAAACCCAGAGACAGAGATGAAAAAGGAGGCAGACCAGGAAGTCAGAGGGTCACCAGGCCCGACACTCTGATCTTACAGATGGGAAAGTAAAGGGTCAGAGAGGGGATCAAAGGGCCCCTGGGCTGCACAACAGGCCATGGCGGAGCTGCGATCAAAGTTCCTTCTCCTGAGGCTAATTTTCCCCCCACGGTAAAGCGCAGGCGAGAGAGAGAGAAGGAAGGAGGAGAATGGGGTAGGGAGGTGCTCTCTCAGATTTGTGGCTTTTCCCTCCTTGGTGGGTAGGGAGACTTCAGCACAGCTGCCCGTGAGGCAAGGCCAGCTTGGTGATTTGTGCTTGCTGTGAGATTTGCCTTGTGGAGTCAAGAGTGTAAAGAGCAGAGAATGACAGAAAACACACACACACACACACACACACACACACACACACCCCAAACAACACTCCAACTAGAAAATAGGCTAGACACATGAATAGACATTTCACTGAAGGAGATACACAGATGGCAAATAAACCTAAGACATTCAACACCAGTAACCGTTAGGGAAATGCCAGTTAAAACCACACAGAGATATCACTACGCTCCTATCAGAATGGCTAAAATAAAAAATAGTGGCAACACCCCAGTGAGGGTGCTGAGAAACTGGATCATTCAGGCACTGCTGGTGGGAATGTAAAATGGTCCAGCCACTACAGAAACATTTCGGCAGCTTCCTGACCAGCTAAACTTGGAGCTACTGTACAACCCAGCAAATTGCACTCCTAGGTGTTTAGCCCAGAGAAACGAAAATGTATGTTCACACAAGTATCTGTACACAAAATTTCATGGCTCTTTTATTTGCAGGAGTTGAAAACTGGAAATCATCCCAGATGTCCTTTGACGGGTAAATGGTTAAACAAACAGGTGCATCCATACCGTGGACTAATTGCTACTCAGCCATGAAAAGGAATATACTATTGATTCAATTTGGCTGAATAGTCAGAGAACTGTGCTGAATGGAAAAAGTCAATCCCCAAAGGTTACATACTGTACGATTTCATTTACATAACATTTTTGAAACAGCAAAGCTATAGAAATGGAGAACAAATTAGTGGTTGCCAGGGATTAGGGGTGGTGGTGAGTGGAATGTGGTGAGTATGGTTTTAAAAAGACGAGAGAAGGGTCAGTATCTTGAGTGTGGAGTTGTATACAAGGTGATACAGCAACCACTACTAAAATTATCACTAGCAGGAGATAAGACTGTACAGAACCTAATACATACACACAAAATGAGTACAAGGAAAACTGAGGGAATCTGAACTAGATCAGTGGATGGTATCGGCGTCTGCATCCGGGTGGTGATGTTACAGTACAGTTTTGCAAACTGAGCAAAGCGGACTGGGCTCTCTCTGTGTTATTTCTTACAGCAGCATGTGAATCTACAATTATCTTAGAAGATTTTTCTAAAGAGCAGAGAGGACTTTGCAGCAGACATTTTCACCTTTTCGTTTGCTAGGAATGTCCCGTCATCCCCAAAGCTGCTAATGCATTTGCTTTAGGGACTTTGAGACAGGGAATCAGCTCTTGGTCCGGGCTCTCAGAAGGGCCAGGGTGGCCCTCTGATAATTGTCCCCATGGCCAGAAGTGGGGTATGGGGGGTTCACTAATGATGGGTCTCTGCACCATTAGGACACCTGTCGCCAATGATAAACTCATCCTGAAAGGCCCCTGCACTGCCCAGGAGGCTGAAATAAACAGCAAGCACAGGTTGGAGGAAACCAAAGCCTTTCACGAAAGAGACTTGGGATGGAAAGTTGTTTTATTTTGCCAGAATCCTTGGGAAAAACACCCTGACATAATCACTCCCAGGTCCAGGATAAATGAACACAGAAAGTGCTTCAAGGATGCAGTGAGTCTGATGGATTTTATTGATCGGCTCTTCCCTGGGTTTCTCTGGGAAATGCTCTGGCTCCCTCGTCTCAGGCCTGGTGGCACGGACACGACTATTTTCATTACAGGAGGGCATTTCCTTGGAATGAAATATGAAGTGGGGTGCATTCCACTCTCACCTCAGGCCGGTATGGTGCCCAGGCTCCGACAGACGTTTCATTATTTCCAGGCACATATCGCCTTCCATCAAGTATTGGTTTTATATGAAACCAGACTGATCAGGAGTGCTTTTTGGTACCAAAGGAAAAGAACGGTGAGCAGCCCAGGAGTCATTAATTTCTTCACAGAAAAGCAGCCGTGTGTGTGTGTGTGTGTGTGTGTGTGTGTCTGATTCAAAGAGCAAGGGGAGAGATTTAGACCAGAAGAGCAGTCACCTTTTCATTCTGACTCTGACTCTGATGTTTCTTTTTTTCTCTCTCCAGGTGGGGTCACAGCCCTTGCTGAGTTTGTCCTCCTGTCTGGAGGGAAACAGAAATGCAGGGGGTGCGGGGTAGGAGTGGGGTCCGGGAGGTGGTGTGGCGGTGGGTGGGATGGCCTAGGATGGTGCTGTCCAGTGCCTGGGATCTAAACAGCTCTAAACAGACCTGCTGTGTGTCCCCAGCACACACCTGCCCTCTCTGAATCTCCATTTCCTCTTCAGTAACAAGAGGATAGGAGCCTAAGTGGCCTCAAGGGTGCCCTGGCTCTTGTGTTCTAAGGCGTTTACAACAGCTTGTGGGATTTTTCCCATCTGCACTTTCCTTCGGTGAGGGGTGAGGGCTGGCCCAGGCTGTAGGAACTCCAGGAAAGGCCTCTGGGGCCACTGAAGTTTCTGACCCCCGTCAGTCACCTGCTTATTGTATTTCTGCCACGTCCTGATTTTTTTTTTTCCCACCTTCTTTCAACCTCCTTCTTCATATCAGACAACCGCAGCTCCGACTTAGGCTTGAGTATCTCCAGTGACGGGGCACTCCCCACATTACAGGCAGCCGTGTGTATTGTTGGGAAATTTCACTCTTGCAGAGTCTTATGCACAATAAAAAGATGGTTTCCCAGTACTCTTCATCCAGCTCTCTGTCTTCACACGGAGCAAGGCTCGTTTTTCTCACAAAAGACAGCTCTCATGTGCTGAAGGATGGTGATCAAGACCCCCTTTGTCTGTCCGTCTCCAGACTAAGTACTCCCAGATCCTGAATCATTTATGGATTGTAGTCATGAGTGTCTTTATCATGCTGGTTTGGTTCTTATAAATATGTTATACAGCTGAAAATGTCCCTTCTCATGTATATAAAAATTGATCATAGCAGGAATTTAATATCACTATAGAAAATTTGTTTACTAGGGGATAAGAAAAAAGTCACCAAAGTTCTCATTTTTAACCTAATTATTATTCATATTTTGGTATATTCCTTTCTGTCTTTTTCTCCATCAAATTTCTAAATTTTTTTTTTTTTTTTTTTTTTTTTCGGCATGCGGGCCTCTCACTGTTGTGGCCTCTCCCGTTGCGGAGCACAGGCTCCAGATGCGCAGGCTCAGCGGCCATGGCTCACAGCCCAGTCGCTCCGTGGCATGTGGGATCCTCCTGGACCGGGGCACGAACCCGCGTCCCCTGCATCGGCAGGCGGACTCTCAACCGCTGCGCCACCGGGGAAGCCCTCCAAATTTCTAAATTTGAACGTTTTTCATCCCTTTCTCCACTTCATATCACACCAGAATTGTTTTTCATATTTCCTCCTAGTCTTTATAAGTATCATTTTGAAAGGATGTGGATTCTTCCATCTATTGATGTATTATAATTTATTTAACCAAACTCATTCTGTTGGACATTTAGCTTATTTTTATGCAATTATAATGAATGCTGTGATGGACATTTTCAGGTGTGGCTTCTTCGAGAAAAATGTCAATGAGATGCATCATTGGGTGTGAAGGTTTGAATATTTATGGTTTCCTAGGGATGGCCTCAGTGCTTTGCAGGAGGGTTACCAGGTGCCCACTGTAGGAGATCCAGCATCTGGACTGAGCTCTGGAGAGAATGTTCTGAGTTGGCTGGACAGTGCTGGGCAGTGGAGGATGACCAGCTCCCTGAGGCTGAACCCTGGGTGTCTACTGATGGAGACGGTGTCAGATAATGGGTAAGAGTTTGGGCTTCAGAACCTGGCAGGACTGGGTTGAGCCCTGGCCCTGCCATTGGCCTGCTGTGTGATCCTGGGGATTTACAGAGACTTGATTTTCTCATCTGTAAAATGGGAACAATACTTACCTTAATACCTTCACTTAGCACGATCACCAATGGCCTATGTACTAGATTCTGCTCTAATAAATATCCACAAACTTGATGGCTTTAAGCAACAGAAATGTATTCTCTCACAATTCTGGAGGCCAGAATTTGGTGGTGTTAGCGTTCCAGATTTTGACCATTCGAAAAGATGTGTAGTGATATCTCATTGTTTAATTTACACTTTCCTGATGACATAGTCTGTGAAGCATCTTTTTATATGTTTATTTGCCACCTGTGTATCGTCTCTGGGGAGGTGTGTACTAAGGTCTTTGGCCCATATGTTAATTGGGCTGCTTGTTATCTTGTTGAATTTTAAGAGTTCTTTATATATTTTGGATAGCAGTCTTTTATCAGATGTGTCTTTTGCAAATATTTTCTCCCAGTCTGTGGCTTGTCTTCTCATTCTCTTGACATTGTCTTTCACAGTTCATTCTATTTTTTGATGTTATGAAGCAAACCATCAAAATAACTGAAAATAAGGCTATAGTCTCAACTACTGAAAGATAAAGGGAAAGACGAAGTGTGTGATAATTTTCTCATCTTTTAGAGCAGAAGTAGGCACATGAAGGCCCATGGGCCAGATTCTACTTGTCACCTGGTTTTGTAAATAAAGTTCTATTACAGCACAGACATGCTCATTCAATTACTTATTGTCTGTGGCTGCTTTCATGCTACCACAGAAGTGAATAACTGTGACAGAGACCATATGGCCTGCAAGGCCTAAAATATTTACTCTTTTACCCTTTATATAAAAAAAGTTTGGTGACCAAAGTTTTAGAGCAAGACCTCAAGACATCCAAGAAGCAGGGATTACATGTCATTCAAAAAATTATGAAGACAACTACTAGAGGATTAGAACGTATTTTGTGTACTTTGCAACTCACAAGAAAGAAAACTTATACTCAAGACACGTAAGACAATTCGTGTGGGAAATAATGGGTATAGAGAAAGCATTTAAAGCAACAAAAATGAGGATAAAATAAGACCCAGAAATATCTATTATTTAAATAAAATAAAGGAGACAAGCTTACTAATTAAAATAAACAAGTTGAATGTTAAGTTGTATTTAAGAGATGGATTAAAAATAAAATGATGCAAAAATTAAGAGTGACTTGTGGTTAAAATGACTAGATACTATCTTCCCCCAGAGACCTACTAAAATGATAGCAAGAGGAAAAAAAAAGTATAATTAACCATGTCAAAGAGAGCGAGTGAAAGCTCAGCCATGGATAGATGACTTCAAAAAATTTCTTTGAGACAGAAGAGAGGTTACTGACAATGCAGGGTGGAGAAAGTGCAGGGGAGAGTTAAAGTAGACAAGGATAGAGATTAAGAAGACTCTCCTTCGCCCTCTAGAACCCAGAGAGACTTGGGATCCTGAAACCCTAGTAAACTGAGTGAGAGAACAGGCTGAAAGTAGGGACTAACTGAACACCTACACAGTGTCACACCCCCTGCTCCTTTTCCCTCCACAGAAACTCCAGCGGTCAGGCATCTACCTCCTTCTCTGGGAAACAAATCAGTGTCTTCTTTTAAATACAATGAAAGATCCCAGAGAAAAGGCCACCTGCTCTTTCTATCACTTAGGGACTTGCCATTGTTTTGGCCACCTCCCTACCTGAGTAGACGAAAGCAGCACCTGTAAGTTGAGAAACTGAATTATGTGGGCAGGAGGTCTCTGTTCATTGCTGGCTGATGGCAGGAGGCTTTAGTTCCTCACCATGTGGACCTCTCTACTCAAGGGCTGCTTGAGTGTCCTCATGACATAGCAGGTGGCTTCTTCCAGATTGATGGATCGAAGAGAGAGAGAGCAAGCACTGGGAGAAAGGCTTTCACAACCTAATCTTAGATTGTACACCATCGGTTCCATTTTCTTCTATTATTAGAAACAAGTCACTGAATCCACATTCATGGGGAGGGGAATTAGGCCTCACCTTTTGAAGGAAGGAGTACCAAAGTATTTGTGAACAACCGCAGGGCTTCCCCGGTGGTGCGGTGGTTGAGAGTCCGCCTGCCGATGCAGGGGACGCAGGTTCGTTCCCCAGTCCGGGAAGATCCCACATGCTGCACAGCGGCTGGGCCCGTGAGCCATGGCCGCTGAGCCTGTGCGTCCGGAGCCTGTGCTCCGTAATGGGAGGGGCCACAACAGTGAGGGGCCCGCGTACCACAAAAAAAAAAAAAAAAAAAAAAAGATAAACAACCACAGACTCTAACAAAAAGAAGAGATAAAAATAAATAAATATCTAAAAATAATTTTAAAGAAAACTGAGATACTACAAAAGAGAATAAAAGAATTTAATGAGTATCCTCTGAGGTATCTGAGAGACTCTTACATTCATTAAATAAATGACAAAGTGGATGTTATGGAAAACAAAACGAGAAGAACCAGATAGAGATCCTGGGAATTAAAAGTTGCTGCTTTCTTTTTTTCTTCACTTGCTTTTTTGAAAATTTTGCTTTATTTTTTTTTTAACTGAGGTGAAATTTACATAATATGAAACAAACGATTTAAAATATACCAGTGGCATTTAGAACATTCACAGTGTTGTGAAACTATTCCCTCTGTCTAGCTCCAAACATTGTCCTCATCCCAAAAGTAGACCCTGTACCCATGAAGCAGGTGTTCCCCAGGCCCTCCCCAGCCCCAGGCAATCACCAATCTGCTTTCTGTCTCTATGGATTTGCCTATTTTAGACAGTTCATATAAATGGAATCACACAATATGTGGCCTTTTTTTGTCTGGCTTCTTTCACTTAGCGTAATGTTTCCAATTGCTGACTTCTTTTTTATTTCAAACTAGTAGAAGGGCTGTAGGCTAAATTAGAAGAAACGTCTAAGAAAGGAGAACATAAAGGAAAAACGAGGGAAATACAAGTGAATAGCAGTATTAGGAGATCAATCCACGTGGTCTGGGATCTAATATATGTTCCAGAATGAACAGAGAAAAGGGAGGGGAGAAGCTTATGAAAGAAATAATATAAGAAAATTCCCCAGAAATAAGTCTAAAGGACCAGCATAAATAACAACAGACCCACATTAACACAAACTATTGTGACATTTCAAATCACGGGGGATAGAGAGAAGATATTAAAGGTATCCAGAGGATGGAGGAAAAACAAAGTCCAGCTAATCAACTACCTGGAAATTAAAAAAAGAAAAAAAAAAGCTCTCTCAAAAATAACTCCTGGTCAAAGACGAAATTAAAACTGACATTGAAGAATATCTAGAAAATAAGAATATATGAGAATGAAAATACTAAGTAATGATGCTTAGAAATACCACTGGGAGGAAAATTTTACCCTTAAAACACTTATGTAACCAAACAAGTGTAACCAGTATGTTGAACAAGCAGAACTCATTTAATTTAATCAGAAAAACATCTTTATTTTTGAGCATCCCTTTAATCTGTTTGGTTGGGTTGTTCTTTCCCTAACACCTAATGGATACTTGAGCATACTCAATACTTTTCTGATAACTCTCAGGTAGTTAAAATTGTGTATAATCACTTGAGAGCACAACTATAGTCTTAAGTAATTCAAAGTGTTTCTGACACCTCCCTTCCCACCCCAACCCCCAGCCCATTTTGCTGTGAAGCTCAGGGAGAGGAGGAGGAGAGATGGGGTACAGAAAACTCTTACTTGGTCAGTACTGTCCTAAGATGGGTTCACATGCTTTGTACCTGGAATGTGGTTAAAGTGAACTCTTTGCCTTATGAGCACTTTCCTCGTTTCTTAAGAGGTTCCTCTGCTGCATGCTTTGGCTACAACTCTTGTTTCTTGGGCAAGGTCTCTTTGTCTGGTCCTGCTGGCCTCCCTCAGCCTCATCTGATGGCAATGCTGTGACTTTCCAGGTGCAGCCATCTATGCTTTCTCAGGGGTGGCTCAGACATCAGTTCTCTGTGTGCCCAACTGCAGAGAACCCACAAATTCCCCCCTAACCCATCCACAAGCTCAGGCTCAGTAGATTGCATTGTCCATGCCACCCCTTGGAATGGGGTCTGGTTTAAAGTATAGCTCTCTCCAAATAAATGCTCTCCCAAAATGGGCTCCAAAACTTGTCACTCAATCCTATTGCACCCTTGTTGTTGTCCCTCATGTAACTGGTTCTTGACAATTGTGTTGAAATGTTCTGCATCATGCTGCATCTCTTATCTCACTTTTGGTATATCTTGGTGGAATATCTTGTTTACTCAGCCAAACCCTGCAATTTAGGAACATGTTACATAAGGAAGAATTAATGAATTAAAGAATTAAAACAAACATTAAGTATGCAATTCAAAAAGTTAGGAAAGATCAACTAAGTTAATCCAAGGTTAGGAAAAAAAGTATTAATGAATTAGAAAACAAAAATGACAGAGCTGATAAATAAATTTAAGAAATAGTATGTAGGGCTTCCCTGGTGGTGCAGTGGTTAAGGATCTGCCTGCCAATGCAGGGGACACAGGTTCGAGCCCTGGTCTGGGAAGATCCCACAGGCCCTGGAGCAACTAAGCCCATGTGCCACAACTACTGAGCCTGAGCTCTAGAGCCCGTGAGCCACAACTACTGAGCCCGAGTGCCATAACTACTGAAGCCCGCATGCCTAGAGCCCGTGCTCTGCAACAAGAGAAGCCACCGCAATGAGAAGCCCACGCACTGCAATGAAGAGAATAGCCCCTGCTCGCCGCAACTAGAGAAAGCCCGTGTGCAGCAACGAAGACACAATGCGGCCAAAATAAATAAAATTTTAAATTTTAAAAAAAAATTAAGGAAAAAAAAAGAAGTAGTATGTATGGGGGAACACACAATAAAACTGATAAATCATTGGGAGCTAGCTCAAAACCACTACATTAGAAACAAACAAGAGAAAATACCACTGATCTAAAAGAAATTGGAAAAAAACATTTTTTGCAAAAAATTCAGTGGAACTAAATTTGA
The DNA here is from genome assembly GCF_005190385.1 of Monodon monoceros. Taxonomy (NCBI): domain Eukaryota; kingdom Metazoa; phylum Chordata; class Mammalia; order Artiodactyla; family Monodontidae; genus Monodon; species Monodon monoceros. The sequence continues at coordinate 47,825,606 of NW_021703786.1, forward strand.
AAAGATGAGTGAAATAAGATATTTTCCAGGAACTATAAATTATCAAGCTTGACTTCATGAGAGATGGAAAGCTAAATAGACAAAAAACAATGGAAGAAATTGAGAACATTATTAAAAAGCAACCTCTCCACAAAAGCCCCAGATCCAGATGGTTTCAAAGGTAAGTTCTTTCAAATATTCAAGTAACAGATGAATCTGATACTATTTAAACTCTTCCAGAACCTAGAGAAATAAGGACAGCTCCCAAATTCTTTTTATAAAACTATCATAACATGGATTCCAAAATCTGACAAAGTTAGCACAGAAATAGAGAACTTTAGACCAATCTCACTCAGCACAACCATGAAAAAAATAAAATAATGACAGAAATTTCTACAGCCTATTAAAAGAATAAAATACCGCCTTCAAGTGGGATTCTTCCTACAATTCAAAGGCCTTTCAAAATTAAGAAATCTACTAATATGTTATATTATGTATCAAAGGGAAAAACACCAGAGGATGAACTCAATTAGATACCAAAAAGGAATTTTAACTGAATTCAATATTCACTCCTAATTTAAAACAAACAACAAACTACTAACTTCACATATGGGAGTAGATGGTACACTTCCCCAGTGTCCATCCACCCTTCCCCCATTGGGGCAGCCAAGGGTTTGTGTTGTACTGACCTCCACCCTGTGCTAAGGGAGGCTCCTTAACCCCAAGTTGGTTAGAATAACTTCACCGTCACAAGGAATAGTTAAGGATGGACAAGTCATTTCTTGACCACAATGATTACTCCAAATATGAAAAAAGAGTCCTGGATGGTGCAGGGTAAACCTCGGGACTTCTTATTTCTTTAAAAGTTGAAGGAACAGAAGCTTTCTCTCCTTCTGGGCTCTGTGGTGTGCAAATGTCAGATCTTAAACTGGGCAGTCATTTTTTTTTTTCCCCAAGAGGAAAGGCAACCAGACAACAAAGCCAGAGTGTAGAGGAGGGTAGAGCTCAGAGAGTCACAGTGAAACTGGAGCCCTGATCAAACTGCACCTGAAGCATACTTTACCACTGGGCTATTTTTTACCCAAGCTGATAAATTCTCTTTATTGTTTTAGCTTGAGTGAGTTTTCTATGACCTGCAGCCAAAAGCATTCTGATTCAGACTGACATTTTCTTAGCATCATTTAAAAAGTTGAGCTCAAATCAATCTAATGGTGAGAGACTAGAAGCATTCTCATTAAACCCAGGGCATATGAAATGAAGACAGCACCTGCCAAAGATGGCCTGGGAAAAATCCTGGATTTCTGGGAGTATGAGGTCAAAGAGGGGTGGATAAAGATGAGGCTGAAAGGTCCTGACAGCACTGGGGACTCTGAAATGAAGAGCTCAGAAAAGACAGATGCCTTTTGCTGATTTGCTCAAAATCAGCTCCAGGGTCAGGGGACTCTAGCTACTTTCCCTAAAAAATTATATTATATATAAATATTACAAAAAATCTAGAAAAGTGCAAAACACTTGACTATACATTTACCCTGAGTCGATCAGTAGCCCTGTGAAAAAGGCTCTAACCTCTGTTGAGAGACATACGGAAGGTCACGTCAAATCAGAAGCAAGTCTTTGCTGTTGGGTGGTAATAATATTCAATATCACAGGGGTGCATGATCTCAAAGTAAATTGATCAGTGAAATTCCGACTAAAATTTTGCAGGATTTTTTTTAATCCAGTGAAATAAAACCGAAGTTTATCTGGGAAAAAAACCTGCAAAAATAAGTGGGAAAATTCTGAGAAAAAAAAACTGTTGAAGTGGGACCAGCTTGATTAGATATTAAAACATCTGAAACTCGGCAATTAAAGCAGTTTGATACTGGAGAAGGAGTAGGCAGGTGGATGAGACAATAGAGAATCCAGAAATAGACTCAAGTATACCAGAGAATTTGGTTTATGGGAAAGGTAGAATTTCATGGGACAATCCTCTGGGATAAAAGAAAATCTTCACAACCCTCCCATCTGTAATTTATATTTCCAACAAAGGATTCATTTTCAGAATATATAAATAACTCATCCAAATCAATAAGAAAAATGCAAATGAACAAAATGGACAGAATACTTAAATAGCCACTGGAGGAAAGAGGCTGTCCCAATGGCCAATAAGCATTTGAAAAGGAGCTCAGCCTTATTAATCAGGGAATTGCAAATTAAAATCACAATGAGATGCCATTGCACACCCCTCAGCAAGCCTGAAATTTAAGAGACAGTACAAAGTGTTGGTGAAGACACAGAGCAACCCAAACTCTTATACTATGGTTGGAGTGTCCATTTATGTAGCTACTCTGGAAAGCTACTTCCTAAACTATTTGGAAAACTGAATTTAAACAGAGTCCACTACACCATGACACAGAAATTCCACTCCTAGATGCATAGCTAACGTAAACCACTCAAATGTCCATCAACAATGGAAAGGATCAATCTTTGTGATGCTCAGACGATGGAGTACACAGCAGCGGAAATGAATGAACTCTAACCACATGTAACAAACGTAACGTTGAGGGGAAGCATAGTCCTGAATGATTGCATTTATAGAATGTGAAGGCATAGGCGGAACTAGTCTATGATGACAGATGCCAGGTTACCTTTGGGGAAAGGGAGGGTGTGATTGGACAGAAACAGGCAGGGTTGCTGGCAGTGTTCTAGTCCTGATGCAGCTGTGTTTCCTTAGTGAAAATTCATTATATATTTGGGCGTGTAGGGGAGGAAAAAGTTTTCCTTGAGCCTCTTAGGGTCCCTGGCTGGTCTGAAAATTAAACTGACAGAACACATTAACAGAAGAAAAGCATACACATTTATTTAACGTAAGTTTGACCTGACATGAGAGGCTTCACGAGGAAATGAAGACTCAAAGAGAACTGAGTATTATGCTGGTTTTGATGGAGAATGGGCAGTCAGGGAGCCTATGGTAAGGTTAGGAGTATGAGGTTAGAGTAGGAAACTGGGGGCAACTTAGCAAGGTCTGTCTGTCGGGATGTTTCTCGGCATCCCTCTGTAAGAATAAGGATGCTGGGGCTTCCCTGGTGGCGCAGTGGTTGAGAGTCTGCCTGCCGATGCAGGGGACACGGGTTCGTGCCCCGGTCCGGGAAGATCCCACATGCCGTGGAGCGGCTGGGCCCGTGAGCCATGGCCGCTGAGCCTGCACATCCGGAGCCTGTGCTCCGAAACGGGAGAGGCCACAACAGTGAGAGGCCCGCGTACCGCAAAAAATAAATAAATAAATAAATAAATAAGGATGCTCCTTTCCTCCAGGTATTGGGAGGGCACCTCTCACATGAAGGCTTTATGACCTGTTTCAGAGAAGAAGGAGGAGAGGTGGGGGAGAAGGTCAGAGTGACCTTCTCTGACTTCTGCCATTTTTCTCAAACTCCTTCAGCTTAAAATATCCCATGTTGCCAATGTGCCACATTTGGGGGTAGCGTGTCCTGAACCTTATCAGGCACTTTTCTGTGTGTATGTCATGCATCAATAAAAAGGTTAAAAAGAAGTACAGAAACGTAAAGCTTATTGTGAACCGGCTAATGAAGACTCCGTGCTGTGTTAAAGGCCATTTCAGCAGCATGTCTGTGACTCCTGGTCGCCCGGTGATACACAGAGAGAATAATGTTTACCTCAGATGGTTTTTACGAGAACTAAATGAGACAATGGATATGGAAGTGTTTTGTAATCTGTAAAGGGCGTTGTAGTGATTTTTATCATTACTGCGTGTTCCCATCGCTGAGAAGGGCACACATGGAATTATGACGACCAGCGCTGTCTGGGCCCACAGCCCTGTTCAGTTATTTTATGGAGAATTCTCTCTTCAACATTTAAATCTGCCCCGGCTTTCCTCTCTTCACTGCCTCACCGCCACACTCCTGAGATTAATTCTTCCCTTAAACAATGGAAGATGGATGCCCTTCGTGTTCCTTCAGCTGATTAAAATCATTTCCTCTCTGTTGAGAGTCCATTCATGTGAAACTGTGCTTCTGAACGCCGGCCTTAGAATCCAGCCCTGTGCACTGGAATTACAGCCTGTGATGCCTGCCTTCCAGGCAGCATTTCAGGGACCTTGCAGATGCCCGGTCCACAACTCCCTCTCTGGGCACAGGTGGAGGATGGCCAGCTGAGCCCCATGGCCTCCTCTGCGGAGAGCTGGCTGAGGAGGTAGCTGCATCCGCGTGGCATCCTGACCACGCAGGTATTAACACACAATCGTCATAGCAACAGAAACTGCCATTCATTCCGTGCACTGTCCCACTGGGTCCTCACAACAACCCTGTGGGGGTAGATAACACAATCCCCATTTTACAGCTGTGGAAACTGAGGTTTAGAGGCAAGAAGTGACTAAAGCAGAGTCACAGAGTCACAAGTCGCAGACAGAAGATTTGAACCTAAGTTTGTTTAACTCTAGAGCCCAGGTTGGTTCATTTATTCAACAAATATTTATGAAGTGCCTGCCATGGGCCAGGTACTTGGATATGTCAGTGAGAAGGCTTCCTGCTCCCATGAGCGTACATTCTATTGGAGGAGATAGACAACGGATAAACATAATGAATCGATCAATCATGCAGTATGCTAGAAGGACAGATGCTTTGGGAAGAAAGAGAGTTGTGCTGAGTAAGGGGCATCGGGAGTGCCTGGAGGTTGGGAAGGGGGGTGTCTTGGCTTTTGCAGTTGAAGTATAGTGGTCAGAGGAGACTTCCTTGAGAAGGTAACATTTGGACAAAGTCTTAAAGAAGGTGAAGGGATTAGCCATGTGGCTACCCGGAGAGAGAGTGAGCCAGGCTGAAGGAAAGCCCTGTACACAGGCCCTGCTGAGTAGAGGCTTGGCATGTCTTGGGAGACCGAAAGGAGGCCAGAGTTAGGGAGGAGTTAGTGGTCGTAGGTGAGGTCAGCCTGTAAGTGAGGGTCAGGTGCCACAGAGCCTTGCAGACCACTGCAAAGACCTTGACCTTCACTCTGAGCAAAGTGGGGGCCTAGTGGAGCTGGGGCAGAGGAACATGGCTGTCTGACTCGAGTTTAGTGCCGTGTTACTCCCAAACCTGGCTGGGATGCAGGCATCACTGGGGTGCTTGTTATTAGTGCAGGTGCCAGGCCTACTGCAGAATCCCACATCCCTATGACCATGGCCAAGGTCCTGGATACCCCTCTTCCTGTCCTCGGCTTGCTCTCCCTCTAATCCCATTTCTGTCCAGCTGCCAGGCCTGGCTTGCGGACCTACTTGGGTTCCGGCCTCTCTTCCCTGAGTTCCTGCTTTGGGCCCCTCTGGTAGCACCTTGTGCCCTGAGCTTCGTCGTCCCTTGACCCAACGGCAGTTGGACCAAGGAGAAACATGCTTCCTCTCCAGACCCCGCACCCGGGAGGACTTGAGCCACAGCCCTGTCAGCCCACAAGCCGATGTTTGGGTTGGAGAGTCCAGACCACAAAGGCCCAGTGGTCAGCCAGCCTGGCCCTGGCGATGGCGCTGGGATCCTGAGCTCGGCCGGCAGGACGCAAAGGAACATCTGGTATGTGACTCTCCCTGGCAGGGAGAAAGGCATGAAGTCGGCGGGGATGTTCAGACGGGCTTGGGGTCAGAGGTGGGCGGAAGCGGGAGGCAGTGATGGCGGAATCACAAATTGTAACCCAGGGGCAATGACCAAATCTGGAGAGTCAGACCCAGAACGGCATCTCCGCGAAGTGACCTGAAGGGTCCTCTGTGGCTGGGGAATGTCCAGGAACACTGGGAGGTACTCGCTGGAAGGGGTAGAACAGGACCAAACCCGCCAGAACCCGTGGATTCTGATTGCGGGGCTGCAGGCCTGGGTCTGCCGTCCTCTCTCCGATGGGCTGATATTTTTTCACTTTAATTGGGAACATAAGTAAACGGCAATGAAATCTGTATTCCTGTGAGAGGAGATGGAAGTGACTAAGGTGGGGGCACCAATAACACTCCCCACTTCCGGCCCGTGGGAGGTGGGACAGGACTTCCTGGTTTTGAAAATGTTTATATCTATGGCTCCTCCGACCCCACGACAAGAAATGGGCTTCACAGAATCGTCTGCAGTCTCACCCGGGCCCCTTGGGGCCAGAGCAGGTTTCGGGAGAAGGATGGGAAGACACAGAATTGTGTCCACAGCCAGGATCAGGGCTCAACTGTGCCGAAGGTCAGATGTCAATCCAAGGTCAACGTTGGGAACAGGGTGGGAGCTCAGTGTATGAGGGGGCAAGGTTGGGTCTAGGCCTGTGTCCAGGTCGGGGCTTTGTCAGGGTTGGGATATGACTCCTTTGCTTCCAGGGGACACTCAGCCAGCCTCCTGTCTGCTTTGGTCTCCTGGTTTGCCTCTGAGCAAACCCAAAACATGGTGACTTGACAGCAAGTGCCCCCCACCCCCAGACCCAAGTGCAGCAGGCGTCAGCCTCCTGGAGAAAGGCTGATTTCCAGCTGGAAACAAACCTGCTTCTGGGTCCTTCCCAGACCCACATGGCCCTGCTCATCTTCTGTAAGGCCCACACTGTGTCCCACACTTTCATAGGTGAGCTCTCTAGATCTTGAGAACAGTCACTCGAGAGGGGAGGGTAAGAAATACTATCCCCATTTTATGGGCAAGGAAAACTGAGGCCCAGTTCTTTACTGTATCCAGGGGTCTGCGTATTCCTTACCGTTTGAAGTTGTTTCTACCCTCTTTTGCTTCTGGATCTAGGACACATTTCTTCTTTCACCTGAGTGCTCTCAGGTGGGAAACCTGATTCAGAGGCCGGGGGATCAGGCCTGATCCTACCTCTACTCAGCCTGAGCCATCCTGGGAGTCCTTTCCTCAACAGGATTCCATATTGAGAAAAAACAAACAAACAAAGAAACGGGCAAAGCAGATTTTCTGCCTGTGAGGGAAGACCCCAGGCAGCTCACCCCAGGGAGGTTTGGGCCTGGGCAGGTGGGTGGGGGAAGGTGTTTTTACTTGCAGAGGGCCGGGATGACCCTTGGTGAAAGCAGCAGATCCTTGCACCATGGATCCAGCATCCTCGCCAGGTTCTCAGGGTGTTAGCGGGGCACGGGGAGGAGTGACGATCAGGGGCAATCCCTGGGCCAGCGGTACCCACCTCTGAAGGGTGCACAAGGCGGGCCATCTGCTTGCTCTCCCCTCCCTCATAGCTCCCCTGCCCCCACCTCGCTCCAGGGGCTGGGGGAGGGGACGCGGGCTGCTCACTCCCTGTCCCTGGGGTAGCTGTGAGTAGGCGAGGAGACCATTTTGCAGTGTAAGTCAGAGAGTACCAGGGTCTCAGGGACTTCTCATTGCTGCCTTCTCCCTCAGCATAGCCTTCTGTCGCCAAGTCTCCAGGCCCCTCCCCTTTCGGAAGCCCCTGCCCTCTTTCTTCACCTAAAGACCCCCGCCTGGCTTTGCAGAGCGACTTCCCCTTTGCGGGCAGGAGGAGGCTGCTGGGTCCTCCGCGTGTGTACAGAACAAAGAGGCCCGTTGTAACTCCCGTTGCACCGACGAGAGCTCCCGTCAGGGCCTGACAGATGAGCGTGGGCACGCCCAGGGACAGAGATGGATGGGGATCCCTGTGCTGGAGCCCCGCGCGCGCTGCCCGTCTGTGTATCCCTCCCCTTGGGAGCAGGCTAATCAGATGGCCGTTTATGGAGCCATTACTCAGTCATTTAGTTATGCTTGGACGGGGTGGGGGGAGGGGAACGTGAGGTTTCACCAAGAAGGCAATTAGGACCCCTTCCTGGTGTCTGCCGGAGGGGGCCACACGAGTCCCATTAAGTGGCGACGATGATGACGACCCACTGGCTCCAATCATATTGGAGGCCCACCTGTTCCTCCCCAGGGCAGGGCCTACACTCACTCCATCCACAGTCAGCCCCACTGGGGTGGGACCCAAACAACCAGACCTCCGCTGTGGTCCAGGTGGGCTTTCTGAGCTCCACGACACTGGCCCCAGAGAAAGGGAACCTGGATGCTTTCTTGAGCACTTGTTGCCATTGTTTTAAACTGGGAATCCGAGTGGGGCACAGCACTTGGTATGCAGGCAGTTCCCTGGGAAGAGATTCTTTTACATTTGTGTGGTAATATATTCTCTGCCCCAGGGCCTGCTGTTGTACAATAAAACAAGGAGGCTGGGAATCAATATAGAAATGTTAAAAAAGAAGTGCTCTGAATCATTTTCATAACCTGCAAATATGATTTTCAGCTGAGAAACATTTTCTTTTCTATTCTGAAATGGTGGAGCAGTTTTCAAGCCTGGGCTCTGGGACTGACGCTTTTAGCTGCTTAAAGGTAAATATTACCCAGAGGAGAGGCCACAATAGACTAGGCTGTGATGAGCTGAACTTGGCTATAATAATAATGGTATATGTTATTGCCTACTTTGCAAGCATCTGTTGTATGCTAGCTCTGTGATGGGTACGTTCGTGTTGAATGAGTTATATGTTTGAACAAATCCTTAGGGTTCATCTGCTCTAGCCTTCTCAACATGTAGAAATTCCCCTCTGTGACACTCCCAACAGATGGGCCTAGAAGTTTTCCTTAAACACTTGCAGTGGGAGCAACTCACTACTTCCAAAAGCCCATGCCATTTTCTTTTAATAGCTGTTAAGTATTTTTAAAATGCTTTTGACTTTTGGTCATGGTGTTGGAATCAACACACACTGGAGCCTTCCTAATCCACTTTTTTTGTTGTTGTTGTAATAAATTTATTTATTTATTTTATGGCTGCGTTGGGTCTTCGTTGCTGTGCGTGGGCTTTCTCTAGTTGCAGCAAGCAGGGGTTACTCTTTGTTGCGGTGAGCAGGCTTCTCATTGCAGTGGCTTCTCTTGTTGCAGAGCGCGGGCTCTAGGCACGCGAGCTTCAGTAGTTGTGACACACAGGCTCAGTAGTTGTGTCTCGCAGGCTCAGCAGCTGTGGCACACAGGCTTAATTGCTCCGCGACATATGGGATCTTCTCAGACCAGGGATCAAACCCATGTCTCCTGATTGGCAGGCGTTTTCTTAACCACTGAGCCACCAGAGAGGTGCCCTCCACTTTTTAAACATACGCAAAGAGTTAAAATATAAATGCCATGTAGGTACAAATGGAATTTTGTCTTGTTTTTGATAGGACTGGCATTATTTAAAACACTGTAATAATTTCTATAGGCTAGAAGTTAAATGGAGATACCAGTTTGTACGGGATGGACCTCTGTGACCTGCAGTGCGCTGAGACTGGAGATGGCCTGTGGGCCAGGAATTCACTCACACACACAAAAAAAAAACAACAGGAAAATGGGACCGATAGCCAAGAAAAAACTCATTGGATGGATTTAATAGCAGGTTAGAGGTGATGGAAGAATAAATGAGTCTGAAGATAGATTACTAGAAATGATCCAGTTGGAGAGAGCAGACAGGAAAATGATTGAAGGAAAATGATTGAAGATGAATGAACACAGCCTTGAAAGGGCACAGGACAATTTCAAATAATCTAACACGCTGGTGGTAGAAGTTCTAGAAGGAGACTATAATGATAATTGGTCAGGAATAATATATGAAGAAGTAAATAGCTGAATTTGAAATAAAGAAATAAATAGCTGACCATATCATAGTCAGACCACTCAAAACTAAATATAGAGAAAATCTTGAGAGGAGCCAGAGGAAAAAAGATACATTCCTTATAGGGTAACAATAGTTAGAACCACCATGGACTTCTCAGAAAGAGTGGAGGCCAAAAGACAAAGGAATAATATCATTAAAGTGATTAAAGAAAAATAAAAAAGACCCAACCTGTCAACTCAGGCAGTTTTACTACCTATATCCGTGAAATATCCTTTAAAAATGAGGATGAAATGGAGTGATTTTTAGACAAATGAAAGCTGAGAGAAGGTTTTGCCGGCAGACATACAGAAGATCTGCTAAAGGGTGTTCTCCAGGCTGAAAAGAAATGATGGGAAGTTACCCGATGGAAAGTGCGTCTCCAGGAGGGAAAGAGCACAGCTAATGTTTTACTCTCATAATTTTGAGAAAAGACAGCTGACTGTTTAAAACAAAATGATAACATTTTAAGCATCGTTTAAAACATATGTAAAAAGTTAAAGATATGACAACAAAAGCAGAAAGAAGGGAAGGTGTTAATACACTTATTCTCGTGAAGTGGGAAATGGGAAGCGGGGGTGGGAAGGACCATGTGGGAGGTGGAAAGTGGCTCAGAATTGACTAAGGATGTAGAAGGTGAGCCCTAGACATTCTCCTTGTCGGGTCCTATTCCCTCCTGCACCCTCCCCGAGGTCTGCCCCTTGAGGTTGGACCAGCCATTTCCTACGAGAGCTCGCTGGCTGAGACCTGGCCTGGGCCCGTTAGCATTCAGCTCAGAGGCTGGGCAGGAAGGAGAAGAAAATCAGGGCGGCAGGAAGAAAAACCTCTCTATAGGGCTGGGAGGAATGGGATGAGAAAGAGGAATAGGAACGGGGGACACACGTGCTGCTCCCAGCTGTCTGCATGTGGGTGAAGCAATGAATCGCACTCAGTCATAAGGCCATGAATGGAGAGACTACTCGGGACCAGTCACTTTACATCCGTTAGCTCACTTCATCCTCAGAGCATCCAGCCAGGCTGATTGTTTTCCCCATTTTACAGAGGAGGACACTGGGGGTTCAGAGAAGTGAAATAACTCGTCTACCCAGTTAGTGAAAGGCTCTAAGTAGAGCAAAGGCCACTCTACCTGCATACAGCCGGAAATCTGTCAGATGCAAGGGCCCTGAGAAACACGTCTCACTGGATCCTATCAGCCTGGCACGGGCGAGGTATGTGCCACAAGGGGTACCTCCACATAGTGAGTCTCTGCCCAGAGCCTTGGAGAGACGGGGGGACAGTGAGCCCCAGAGACTCAGGAAGGCGCTGGCTCTAAGCTGGGCTGGCACACCTGCTTGGGACAAGCTCGTTGTGTGGCAGGTCAGTAGGCCATATGCACAGAGCAGGTAGCGCTGGGAGCTAACGTGAGGTCCCTTCAAGTCAGCACCACACAGGAAGGAACGCTGAGGACCCGCCTCGTGCTGGCTTCTTTAAACACCTTGTCTAACCCTTTCTGTCATCTTGCACAATTATCTCCTAAGGTAACTGTTTTCAGCCCGATCGTACAGATGAGGAAACTGAGGCTTAAAGGGGTTAAATTCACTTACCGTTCATCAACCACAGTGTCTGGATTCTCATGGTTTCAGTCCTGTATGTCTGCCCACTTCTCATAGCAGGCTGTTTCATGCCCCAGAACCTCTGTGTATGGGATTCCTTGGGCGCACGAGACTCAAGGCCTGGCCAGCTCCTATATTTTCAGGGGTGCCCTCTGTGCTGGTCTCTGGATTTCCAAGTTTCTCATTCCCAGGCCAGAGAGGAGGGTCTTCCAGGGGGGAGGAGTGCTATTCAACCCCAGGCCTTGGGAGGGTGCTATATTGCCAAGAGGGTCAGAGGCCTGGCTCCTGGCCGCAGTTCTGCTTCAAGAGCTGCGACCTTGGGAGAGCCATTTCTCACCTCTGCTAAAGATTACATCTCACCTGTACAGTGAGGGGCTGGGTGTGTCTCACCCTGGCCCAGGGGTGGGCAAACATTTTCAGTTAGGTCCAGATAGCAAATATTTTTCGGTTTTGCAGGCCATGCAACTACTCAACCCTGCCTTTGTGGTGAGAAAGCAGCTGTACACAACATGTAAACAAAGTATGCAGCCATGTCCCAATAAAATTTTATTTACAAAAACAGGAGGCAGGTTGGATTATGGTTCTTTGTCTGGGACAATCTCAGATTTCTGGGTGCTAGAGAGATGGAGATATATCATAGTCTAGTGGGGGAGGCATGCAGGCAAACCCCAAATTAACAGTGTGGTGTGAAAAGTAGAAATGGTTTAGAGGAGAGCACAGGCACAGCAGTAACTTTGATGGTTCAGCTGACCGTCAGTGGGTGACACATTAGAGGGTTTGGCAGATGAAGGGAAGAGCACGCTAAGCAGATGGAACAGCATGTGCAAACACCCAGAGGCATGACAGTGCGTGGTGTCTTGGCAAAAGCTGTGGAATTCGATGGCTAAAGCTAGAGGCACAAATGAAATCAAGGAGAATCTTAATTGCTGTGCTAAGGGGCATACACTTTTCAGCAAATAATCCTCAGTTCTTTAACTCCTCTTCAATGACTAACATTTTTCTTGGAAAGTGTCCACCCTACTAACAACTACTAATCTCAGTAAGGGGTATTGGACATGCAATTTCTTCTAATTACATGGAAATACTGGTTGTTTCTTCTCTGTGGGTGCTGAGGCCCCAGGGGCAGTGATGGATGCCCGGGATAGGCAAAAGGGACGAGCTGAGCGCGGCTGATTTGCACCACAGTGGAGCCCGGGGCTCTGATTTCACACTCTGCCTCAGGCCAGAGCGATTCCGCCTGTGTCATCATTATACTCATCAAGGGATGCTTTGTCTTCCCCTGATCGGCCTAATTGCTCTCCTCATTTGGACAGCCCTGGAGTCATTTAGTAATGAAAAGCGCCACACGCTAATATGGCATCAGGAGCTCACCTGCTTGTTGGCATTTGGAGCAGCATGGAGAGAGGAAAAGGCTCAGCTTGTCATTATAGGTGCAGAGCCTCGCAGAGCTGCTCGTGGGCAATTACCGCCCAACAGTCTGGAAATTGCAGTCCGGTTACAGTGGCTGCTAACGAGGACTAATTGCACCACCACAGAGCTGTCCGGGACACTTAAAACAAATGGCCCCTGTGGGCACTTGGCGATGGGTCGGGAAAATCCCATCTATTCTTGGAACAGAGGGAAAGGCTAGTTGGGGTTGGGAAGGGATCAGCTGGGGGCTTCTGGGCATTAAAGATTGGTTTCTCAATCAGTGTAATTAAACTAGAGTTTCATGAAGACATCCACCCATCCATCCATCTACCCATCCATCCCACACCATCCATCCACCATCCACCCATGCGTTCATCTATCCATGCGTTCATCCATCCATCTTCCCCCATCCATCCACCTATCCACCCTCCATCCATCTATCCTCTGTCCATCTTCCTCTGTATGTTTTTTCAACTGTTAACCCAGACATGCATCCATGATGTATCCATCCATCCATCCTTCCATCCACCCAACCATCCATTCATCTATCCTACCATACATCCGTCTAGCATGCAACTGTCTATCTCTCCATCCATCCAACAAATTTTTACCAAACTCTTGCTTAGTACAAGGCCTACTTTTTTTTTTTTTTTTTTGCGGTACGCGGGCCTCTCACCGCTGTGGCCCCTCCCGTTGCGGAGCACAGGCTCTGGACGTGCATGCCCAGCGGCCATGGCCCACGGGCCCAGCCGCTCCGCGGCATGTGGGATCCTCCCGGACCGGGGCACGAACCCGCGTCCCCTGCATCGGCAGGCGGACTTTCAACCACTGCGCCACCAGGGAAGCCCCCAAGGCCTACTTTTGATGCTGTGAGTCAAGGATGAGTCAGGAGTGATTCTGCACACAAGAACACATAATAGACGCTCAATAAATATTTTTGAATAAATTTTAAAAAAGAATAAATATTTTCTCAATGAAGAGGAGACCATTTTAAGGACTCAGCTAAGTGGGAGGATAAGGAAAAGGGATTAGTAGGTGTGAGGACAGAGAAGGTGTAAAGTGTTCTCAGTCATACATGCTTGTGAGCCTGTGTTTGAGCGTGGTAAGATACTTCATCTCCTTGAGCCTCAGTTTTCCTACCCATAAAATGGGGATAACCCTAGCTCATAGGGTTATTATGTGGATTACCTAAAATATTGCATGTAAAGTTCTTAGAACAATGTCTAGTACATAGGAGGCACGTAAAAGTTTGGACTTTCCCTAAGTGCTGCTTTCCTTGACTCCTCTAGGGTACTACCCCCTACTATGGATTCTCCCATCTTTCTGCCCACCCTACTCTGCCTAGAAAGAGAAAAAGACCATCCTAGGAATTAGAACCTGATGTAGATGCTTGTAACACAAGGGAGGTCTTGGAGTTTGGGGAATGTTAATTCTTTCCCTTGTGATTGGAGCCCAGGGAGTGAGGGGCAGTGACCAGGGAAGGACAGTAGGGTCAAGGCCATATCAGTCTGGGAAGAGCTGAGAGGTTTGGGATTTGCTGTGGGGAAGATAGGGGATTGCAAGTGATCTGAATTTGTAAATTGTTACTCTGGCCTGGGGAATTGATTACTATTAACTGACTATTACTCTGTGGGTAATTGATTGGAAGATCATCTGGTCATAGTGATTCAAGGGCAGAGGCTGGATGAAAACTGGTCCAGTGCTCTTTCCTGGTCCCAGCTGCTAGATCTCTGGTCCCTGGGCTCCCCCGCTATAGTTTTCTGGCCTGGAGCTCAGGGCTGGGGAAGGAATTTTAGAGCCACGGGTTCCTCTGCCCTGTCAGGATCTGTGCAGGGGTCTACAGGTCCCCACGTTCTCCCCCGACCCCGCACACACTCGCAGAACTCTGCTAAGTGGCCATTTCAACTGTCCTTACATACCTCCTGTGACAAGGACATCACTCCTTCCTGAGGTAGCCTGTTTCCTCTCTGGCCACCTCTGACAAAGTCTTTTGTGAGATTAAAGTTCCCCTATCTTTTCTTGGATTCTCATTGTTCACTCTCGCCCTACTCCTGAGGGGCTGGGCAGAGTAGGTCTCAATGGCAGCCGTGGACACGGTTCATCTGGGGGCCAGGACACAGGCTCAGTTTGTGGTCGGGGGTCGGTGGGCGGCCAGGTCAGTGCTTGGGCTGCAGCTGGGCTCAGGGTGGGGCATTTCCCAGGAGGGGTGGGGGTGGACTGACCGATGAACTGGCAGCCCCTGTACCCCCTGCCTCCTGGTAGGCTCCCTCTGGTATAGTCTCCTCCCACCTGCATGCTGGGTTTGCCATGGGATTTCCACCAGCAGAAAGTGTTGGAAGTGGTGCTGCGCTAGTTCAACACTTGCCTTTACAGGCCTGGCAGCCTCTGCTTTTGCCTGATGAATGAGGAGAGGCCACCCGGAGGAGGTGGAGAAGCCACTTCGGACATTCCAGCCCCACGTGAGCTCTCCTCTGAATGCAGCCATGGGAGTGGCCTCGGCTAAACCACGTGGAGTAGAATGGCCCAGCTGGGCCCATCTGCCCTCAGCATTAGAAGAAATAATACCAATGTAATATTGGTATTGCTTTAAGCCACCGAGTGTTTGGATGGTTGGAAAGCATCAATAGATAACAGGTACTGGGGTCCTAGGTAGCACTCCCTGTCCACTCCCAGGGCACCGTCAAGTCCCAGCTGTAGCCAGTCTGAGTTCAGATCAGGCCCTCAGCACTGATTCCTGCATGACCCCAAGTACATCACAGATGTCATGGGCCTCGCTTTCACTGTCTATAAAGTGGAGAGATTTCAGTGTGATGATTCCATCTCTTCCAGCTTTTCTTTGATGAGGCCAAGGGATTCTGGGTGAGGCAACGGTGCCTTCATTCCCAGAAGGCCCCTTCTCAGGGGAGGTTTCCCACACCCGTGGCCTCACTGCCCACAGAACAACCTGGTACCAGTCTCCTGGCCAGTCCACTTGGAATTACATACCTCTGCTTCAGCTGTGTTAAATTCACCCTGATGGTCCATGTGGCACCTGGAACAGGGCTGTGCCCTGGGGTGGACACTTGGCTAACTGGGCATGGGTTGGTTTTGTGCAAACAGTACAAAGCCAACCCCATTCCCTCTGCTTCATTGTTCCTCGTTGGATTTTGGCAACAAGTGATTCACTTAAAAGGCAAGATGGGAACAGGCAGTGATGTTTGAAGCATTTCTCCCTTGATCACTTAGCAGCCCTCTACCTATTTTATTATGCTATTGGCAAAAATTATGATGTTTGTGCAAATTATGTTTGGGTAATCATGTCTGAAGGAGACTGTGGTTCAAACTTTCTAGCCAATTTCTCTAAATGGGAGCTTTTAAACTTTTCCTCTTTATGGCCTTCAGAAGATGCTTGTAGAGATGGTACTATGTCAACTTTGGAGGCGGCCAAGGACGGGGGAGGGGAGTCAGCGCAGCGGAGGCTGGGGGCTCAGAGGGTCAGAAACCTGGGCCCCACCTTTGAAACCCCTCACAGGGCTCTCTCTGGGTTGAGAAAGCAGATGTCATTGAGCCCTGCAGGTGGCCGTGGCAACATAAAGAGTCGGCAGACGGAGGCCAGCACAGTCATGCAGAACTTTGTAGAAGTCTGAGCTGCCGTAGGAGGCTTGCGGTCCCCAGGAGAAGAGGACACCAAGATCCAGGTAGGAGAAGCATCCTCCCAAGGTCCCCCAGCTGGGCAGCTGAGGTGCTGGGACTGGCAGCTGGAACCGGACACAGCTGCTGAGAGCCCAGGAAAAGGGCAGAGGGGGCATCCTTTCCCAGCCAGAGTGTGTGTCAGGCAGGGCGGTGGGAAAGACTCCCCTCCCCTCTGATGCCTTTCCCTCGATGGTGAAAGGACATAGGGCTTGAATTCGAAGCTAGCAGCAGAACACATCTGATGAACCTCTTCAATATTTATTTTCCCAATAGACTCGAACAATTCTGGAGAGACATAATATCACGTTTCTTAGAAATTTCCCTGAATACATATTTATGAGGGAAACCTGAATAAGAAGGGCTCAGACCTACTTATTTATGTATTCAGTCACCTCCAGGGTGCAGGCTGTGCCGGCATTAACGAGGAGAAGAGACAGTAATTAGATTGCACTTGGGCTGAGCCCCCGCTCCAGGGACAGGATTAGCTGCCAGCCTTCCGTGATCCCCACCCTCAGGATGCTCGTCCTTCAAGTTTGCGCCTCTGGGGATCCGTGGATCTCAAACTTGCTGCATATTGGAATCATCTGGGAAGTTTAAAAAAAAATACTGATACTTGTGCCCTTTTCACAGAGATTCTGATTTAATTTTTCGAGGGGCAGCCTTGGCATTTGGGACTTCTACAAGCTCCCCAGGCGATCCATCATGTAGCAAAATTTGAGAACCACTAATTTTGACTGTGAACCTGTGGGGCTGGCTACATTCACATGTCATCCTTTCTCCCTCCCTAGTTTTTACCAAAGGTGGGCAGCGCTGGCGGAAAGGGAGAGTCCAGGGCTGGGGGTTAGGGGCAGGGCCAACTTCATGGACCTGTGACCCGAGCAGAGGCAGAGGGGGCCATGCTTGCTTAAATGCCCTGTTGTAGCCATCTTGAAATTCTTAATCATTTTTTAACAAGGGGACTTGCATTTCATTTTGCATTGGGCCCTGCAAATTATGCGGCTGGTCCTAAGCAGGGGACCTGGTTCTAGCGCCATCTCTGGTTGTATAACTGACTTGCTGTGCAACATTGGGTAAATCTTTCTTTGTCTCTGGATCTCCATTTTCCTCTCCTAGAATAAAAATCCATCAGCCCCAAGGACTTTCTAGTACCTTCTCTGTCTGTGTCAGCACATACAGTCACACAAGGCCACCTAAGAAAATAATTGGGCTGCCTTCCGTCCAACACAGTAATAACATGTAATGACTGGCTGTTTCCAAAATCACACGTTGTTTGATTGAATTCCGCACCATTCCAAACAGGTTTGTGTACTTAGAACCTACTAAGGGCCCAAAATGACTAATGTGTGGACGTTCGTGTTCCCACTCCCTTCTTTCTATAGCTGAAGAGAATTTACATCTATAGCCTCGCCCATTCAGTCTCCTGGCAACCCTGCCTACTAAGAAGAGTTCTGCCTTTCCAGCTAATTCCTCAGCTTTTCTAAGGCAGAACTGGACCCGGGTAGAAAGGCTGGGGACTGTGGAGGGGAAGGCAGGAGATTTGCATCAGAAAGGGAAGAGCTGTTCCCTGGAGAAAAGCATAGAAGGGGTGAGAAGCAGGGGCTGGGAAGGGAAGGGAATAGGGAGAATTTTGCATTGGGATTGAGAGTGGGGGAAAGAAGAAGGTATTTGGAGCATGGCTGCCAGATATGTGGCTATTGAGAGTGGCAGCTGGAGGAGAAAAGAATTGTTAAGATCTTTTGCTGTGCATTGAGCATATATTCTGACCTCCCCAAATACATCTGCACACTTTCCCTTCAGGGGTTTCTCAAGAGCGTAAGCCTAATTTGCGAGTGCTTTCAGGTATATTTTTCTATCTGACTGCAGATTCCGTGAACTGATCCTGTGCAGAGACTAGTCCATCTGGGACGCCAGTTATATTTGGAATGCACTGTTAAGCCAGGGTGGAATGGAAGTGACAGCAGATGTGAGCTGGGACATCCTTCATCTAGTGCAGGCATTTCATAGACTCATGATCTCTTGGAGTGGGGAGAGATCTTAAAAGTGGTCTAGTTCAGCCCCTTCCCCACTTGAACTTTCTAGATCATCTCTACCAAGTCTCTTTTTTGCTTATATACTTCCCGTGAAAAGGAATACAGGAATGCACTACCTCCAGGGAAGGCTTACTCTGTGTAGATAGATCTAGTCATTAGAACGATCTGTCTACATTTGCAAAAACTATTCTTAGTGGTGTGCCTTGTTACAGTCTCACTGGACATCACCCTGCTGGGTCTTACCGCAATTTAAAATGTTCTAATTCTTTGAAGGAGCAATTCAACTTCTAGGAAACCTGCAGAAACTCATACACAAAAATAGATATCAAAAGATGTTTACATCGAAGCATTAATTGTGATAGTGAAAATCTGAAGCAGCTTAAATGTATATTCACAAGGGATTGCTTAAAAATTATGATATATCCATACTGTGGAGTAATATAGATGTGTGTTACTAATGTGGAAAGATTTCCATGGCATATTAAGGAGAAAAGTAAGTTGCAGACAATAAGGGATGAATGAACTCAAGTGTATACAGGTTTCCCCTGCTACCCCAAAGTAGAGTGTTCCTATGGAACCTTCCATAAGCCAAAATGACGTAAATTGAAGAAGCAATTACCTTAGGACATATCTTGCTAATGGATGCACAATATAAATCAAGATAAAGCATAGATGCTCACAGACATAGTTTGCAGTTATGCTGGCTTGATGCTGAGATGCTGAGTGTCGTTACCAGGGAAGGAGCCTGATGGCGCAGGTCTCGCTGCTCTGAGCGAGCTGCCTCTATAACAGCTGGCTGCAAAACAAACCCTGAGTACTATTTTGGCTTTTCACCTTTTTTTTTTGGTAAAAGCTAAAATCCTCTTCAGATTTCTTTCCATTAGTGAAAACAGTTACTAATATAGGTCTTTCCAAAAAGAAAAAGTGGTGTAAAGCAAACCTTCAAAGAGTGGGGCATACCAGCATATATTTTTTTAAAAAACCAACAAAGCTTCATACATATACATGACCATGAATTAAAGATATCAAAATTTATGGAAAAATGATACACACAAAATTGCATTGGGGAAATGCAAATCAAAAGCACAATGAGATAGACACTAGTTCACATCCATGACAATGGCTATTATTGGAAAAATGGAATATAACAAGTGTTGGTGGAGATGTGGAGAAACTGGAACCCTTGTTCACTGCTAGTGGGAGTGTAAAATGGTGCAGTCACTTTGGAAAACAGTTTGGTAGTTCCTCAAAAAGCAAAACATAAGAGTTACTCTATGATCCAGCAATTCCACTCCTAGGTGTGTACCCATGCAAAATGAAAACATACACCAAAATTTGTACGGGAATGTTCATAGCAGTAGCATTGACAATAGTCCCAAAGTGGGAGCGACCCAAATGCTCGTCAGCTCATGAATCTACGAATGAAACATGGCATCTACACAGCGGCATATTATTTAGCAATAAATAGAAGAGAAGTACTCATTCGTGTTACCATATGAGTGAACTTTGAAAACATTATGCTAAGTTGAAGAAGCCAGTCCCAAAGGACCACATATTGTACACTTATATGAAATATCCAGAATGAGCAAATCTATAGGGACAGGAATTAGATCAGGATTGCTTAGGGCTATGGTTGGAGGGGAAGGTGGGTTGGGGAGTGACTGCTAATGGTCAGATGAGAACGTTCTAAAATTAGATTGTAGTGATGGTTGCACGACCCTATGAATGTAATAAAAACGCCTGAACTATACGCTTGAAATGGTGTATTATGTCGCCTGTGAATTATATGTCAATAAACTCTTTTGTAAAAATTGCTAACAGTGTTTAGATCAGGGGGAGGGCACTGGGTTAGGAGGGGGCAGTGAAGCACTTGCCTTGTCCTGGTGATTTATTTCCAGTAGCAAAACATGGCCATCCACAGGCACTTGTGGAGGCCTTTAAGCAGATGGCTGCTGGACCCCCAGCCCTCTGACAAAGCAGGCGACCTCAGTTCTGTCCCTTCTCCACCTCTGGGGCCAATGGCTGCTCCTCCACGGGCCATCTGAGGCCCAGGCATGGCTGTAAACACACAGAGTAATGCCACTGCTCATGCTGGCCTCTGGTGGCCAGGAGCGGGCCAGGTGCTTGGGTGCCTTTCCTGATGCGGGGGACGTTCACAGACTCTCCAGTGACTGAAGGCAGGATGAGCTCTGTTTAGCCTACCCGTTCCTGAGGTTCCCCATCCCAGAGAGGGCCGTGAAAAGGGAAGCGTTCTGGGCTCAGCGGGGATTTAGTTGGCAAAGACTAAAAACTCAGAGAAGATGCTATATCTGACTGAGATGATGTAGTTAAACCCAGAGACGCCAGGGCGGCCCTCTCCACCTACAGCAGACAGAGGCAGAGACTGGAGCCAAGCTTGGCTGGAGCAGGGCCAGTGGCCAACAGAGGTCGGTGCAGCTGGACACCTCTGCTAGCAGAAGCCCTTGCAAATCCTTCCATCCCTCCAGCCGCAGGAACCCAGGTCCACCTGGCCTCATCTGCCTGACTCAGAGCTGCAGAACCCACGGCACAGCACCCCAGTACACACACACTCATATGACCTCGAAACCACGAAAGTGCAAAGGCACCCAGGTCCACACCCAAAGGCGTGGGCAGGACCACCACACATGAAATGCACAAAGACAACAGATGCACAGACGCACAGGCACACAAACAGAACAATGCACACGCTGGGACGTTACACGGCACAAGAAGCAGATGGATAGACATAAGCAGGAAAGTCCTTCCAGTATGTTCAACTGGCTGGCAAAGGCCCACCCAGAGCAGCCAAGGCACCCCTTTCAACCCCCAGTCTGGGTCCGGCGCTCTCCTCTGTGTCACCTGCCTGGTCCCTCCTCTTCCCCGACAGTCCCTGGGCCTCCCTGTAGCACATGATCCATCCTACCGCGCTGGGACTGTGGGTTTACTCGTTTGCTTCCCTCACTGGATGCACGATCCTTGAAGGTAGGAACTGTGCTGATGTATCTCTGAGTCCTCAGCACCTGGCAAGTGTCTGGCGCGTAGTACAGGGTTCATGCGCAATGCTTTAAATGAAGGAATAAATGAATGGAGTAATCCAAGTGTATATTTATTCGGGAAAGTGTTCAATCTTCATAACTATCAAAGAAATGCAAATTAAAACGAGATTCAATTTTACACCTATTAAATGAGTACAAATTATGAAATATAATTATCACACCCAAGACTGACCCAGTTGTGGTATAACCATGGCGCACACAGTGCTGGTGGCAGCGTGTAACCCGGGTGCCTCTCTTTGGAAAGCAATTTGATGCTACGTATCGAGTCCTCAAAAGGCTCACACCCTTAGGGCAGTGACGCCACTCCTGGGAATTTATCCAGAGGAAATTACCAGAAAGAAGAAGGATATTTATGATCACGAAGCCCTGATTTTAGAACCAAAAATTGGGACACATGTTCTGACACATTCCATTTAAGGACCGGTGGGAAGAATATTCCAGAAAACTGAGGACAAAGCTGACCATGCTGAATTGGGAACAGCAATGGTGGGAATATACATTCCCTGAGGGCAGGGACCTTGTATATATCCCTCACTGTTGTGTCTCCCGTTCCTAACAGGGTATCTGGTACACGGTAAGGTAATATTGTCAAATAAAATAATAAATAATGGTTGAGTAATATAATAATAATATACTTAACCATACTATATTTAACCATTATAGATGCCATAATATATTTAACCATTATAGATGTTACTTATTTAGCCACACACATATTAAATATATATGTATATATATTTCACCGTTACACACATGCACTCTGGATAGAATGCTCTGTAGCCATTAAAAGTGACTAATATGCAGATGTGTTTAAGATACAATATTTTAAAGAAATAATTTCCTATTCTGCACGAGAAGGACTTATGTGCTAGAGAAGGTGGTTCACTCAGAGACAGGACTGCACGTGGCCTAGACCAGGGGTTGGCAAACTTGGCCGTGGGCCAAATCTGGCCTGCCAGCTGTTTCTTCAAATAAAATTGTTTTGTGACATAGCCACACCCATTCATTTATGTATCATGTGTGGATGCTTTTGTGCTGTGAATTGGGTAGTGGTGACGGAGACTACATGGCCCTCAAAGCTTAAAATATTTACTTTCTGACTCTTTACAGGAAAAGTTTGCTGACCCTTGGCCTAAGTAAAAAAAGGAAAGGAAGGTGTGGGCAACCAGCCTTTCCTAGACAGTGAGGCTCTTTAGATAAAGAACTGGAACCATAACAGCAGTAACAGTAGCTACCTTTTACGGAGCATTATCTAGGCGTCAGGCACGGTGTCAAGGACTCACAGCCATGCTCCTTTAATCCTCACAGCCACACGTGAAGTAGGCATATTTGTCATCCCTGTTTTGGGAGGGGACACGGAGGCCTAGGAGCTCAGGTGACCTGCTCAGATCCCACAGCCGTAAGTGGGGCAGCTGGACTCAAGCCCCGGCCTGCGGACTTCACCCCTGTGCTCCGCTGCTGTCAGAGAGCCAAGAGTCATTTTACAGACGTGCTGTCTGGAGCTCAGAGGTTGACCCACTTGCTCAAAGATGCACAGTGTTAAGGGACAGAGCCAGGATTCAAATTCAGGTCTGAGTGAGTGGACTGTTTCCTCCAGTTAAACGTGGAGCCAGTCTGGGGGCAAGGTGGTGAGATTAGGGGTGATCCTCACGTGAATGCTATTCTAATGGCATTTGGGGTCTGTGGCTGACAGTGGAGGTCGCGTTCTGGGCTGGCTGTCTGAGCTCTGGACTTTACTCCCGATTGTCTCTTGGACTTTGGATAAGCTCCTTACCTCTCGGGGCCTCAGTTTCCCCATCTGCATGACAATGTTCCTGGGAATGGACAGGTTTTCTGGATCTTTCAGCTGGAAAGCAGAACTTCAGACCTCCCCAGGGTGGATGAAATGCAGCCTCTTCTTTCGAGAACACAGGCAGGCTTGGGATAAAGGTCACCAGTGATGGGAGAAGATCTTCTCTGTTCTCACAGGATCCTGGAATGGAATTAAGGATCCGTGGGGCCTGCAGACGTTTCTGGAAGGGATGGGGGCCTGGGCAGAGTCTGAGGAGGAAGGTGAGGGAGAAATTCTGCAGCCAACTACCAGGAGAGTTTGTTGGTTTTTTTTTTTCCCACTCCAACCATTAGTAAAATCCAACGCCTAGGAGACTATAGAACATCCAGTGGCAGAGATGGAGGAAGAGTGTGGGGTGGGCGTCAGGGGCTGGCCAGGGGCGGGACTAGGGTGTGGCCAGTGAGATATCCACATCCAGAGCAGAATTTAAGAGGACACCAAAAAAAACAATAATCAAGATAAGCAATATTTTAATGCCATTTAAAGAATCCAAAAAATCCATAACGAACAAAACATCAAAATTTTAAACAGAAACAGGCTGTCTGTTTTGTGACCCTACGTTATTGTGCAACCAGAGGAGCTGATTCTGATCAGCCTACCTGGCCTACACCCCCCTACCCGGGGCTTATGAAGATTGGTAATGGTGCCCAAACGAACTGGGCCACACAGAGCTTTAGATACGGTCGTGTTATTTGACTGTAGAGATTTTACTAGCTTTTTCCACTTAGTTTGAAGTATGGGAGGATAGTTTGATAAGTGTATGTAAGGGTGAGCATGTTTTCTTTGCTTCAGACTTCAGTGTGACTGGGCTTAGACCGAGGCTGGAGTCCTGAGGTCCTGAGGCTCTGGAGGTATGAAGAGTCCAAGGGGGATGGGGTGGGTGGGG
This sequence comes from Monodon monoceros, assembly GCF_005190385.1. Taxonomy (NCBI): domain Eukaryota; kingdom Metazoa; phylum Chordata; class Mammalia; order Artiodactyla; family Monodontidae; genus Monodon; species Monodon monoceros. The sequence goes on from NW_021703786.1 coordinate 47,849,635, forward strand.
GAGGGGGCTGGTTGAATAGAGATGGATTCCCGCTACAGTTTCTCCGTGAGTCCATAGGAGCCCAAGCTTAAACACAACATGTTTCCCCAGACGTGTATATATTTTGTTGTGATGAGTACGGCAGTGTTTTGTTTTTAAAAGCTCAGTGCATCTGCTTTTATTTTTTGCAGGTATGTATTTTCTCAGAGGATGGATACTAAATGATTGACTGCAATTCTATGAGTCTAAGAGATTATTTTGTTGGTATAAGAGTCTTGTAGTGAAAATATCGAGTGCTGGGAATTGAACTCCAAGGGCAGGGCATACCACCCACCTGAGGAGGGCTCAGAGTCTGGGACTGGGCCCTGGGGACTCAGGCCCTTCTGCCCTGGTGCGCCTGTAGCCTGGAGTCCCACACGTCCTGGTGGGAGGCTGGGAAAGGCAGTCACATTAGATCAGATTTTCTGTGTTCCGCCTCTGTCTGCATCTCTTGGGAAGACTTACATGTGGCTTATGGTGACTGGGGTTGACTTACCTACAGCTCACGGGGTAAGAATAGGACTCCTGGAGTGTCTGGGGGTTGGGAGGGTTTAGGCCCTGATTTGGAAAGAAAGCAGGAATCTTCTCCATGACCCCAAGCCTCTCAGGGTTATGAAGGGAGACAGTTTTGGGCATGGTAACTACAGACCCTCAGAGGCATGGGTGGCCTCTTGTTCCCCTTTACTTGAATCTCTCTCTCTCTTAACTTTACAATAGTTTAAAAATGTGAAAAAAAACCTTTAGATTTGCAAAAATATTACAGAATCCCCTCATACCTTCACCTGGCTTCCTCAAATGTTAACATCTATGCTCATGATACCATGATCCAAACCAGGAAATTAGCATCGATGAGACGCTATTAACTAATCTACTGCCTTACTCATGTTTTCCATTGCCTACTAAAGCTCCACATTGCACTTTGCTGTCATAGCGTTTTTGTCTCCTCCGATCTGGGGCAATTGATCCTTAACCTGTGTTTCATGATTTGCAGACTTTTGAAGCATATACTGTCTAGTTGTTGTGTAGACTGTCCCTCAGCTTGGGTTTGTCTGATGTTTCCTCACAGTCAGTTTTCATCTTTGGCCAAAAAAGCCTGCAGAAGTAATGCTATGTCCTTCTCAGTGCCTCCCATCAGGTGGTACGTGAGTCAGTGTGTCTTGGCCAAGGTGCCGCCTGCCAGGTTTCTGTGCTCATCTCCTTTTCCTTTACATGATTAAAGGATTAATGACTGCAACAATCCTTGTCTTAGTCTGTTCGGGCTGCTGTAATACAATCCCATAAACTGGCTTATAAACAACAAACACTTCTCACAGTTCTGGAGGCTGGGAAGTTCAAGGTGCTTGCAGGTTCGATGTCTAGTGAGATCCTGTTTTCCTCATTCACAGATAACCATCCTCTTGCTGTGTCCTCACTTGGTGGAAGGGGCGAGGGAGCTCTCTGGGGTCTCTTTAGTAAGAGCACTAATCCCATTCATGGGGGCTCCACTGTCATGACCTGATCACCTCCGGACACCATCACCTTGCGGGGAGGTTAGGTTTCAACATGTGAATTTGTGGGGGGACCCATACACCCATATAGCATTTCTCATGTAAGGGTGAATGACTTCCAGCTAAAAATCATCTTCCAGCTAAAAATCATGCTTAGTCTGTTACCTCCTTCGAGCTCACATAGCTGAGAGGCTGGGCATAACTCCATTTTTATGGCTAGTTCATCCAGTCTTTTAAGTTTACTGGTAGAAATGGGAGCCTATCAGGGGAAGAAGAGGAGAATTCATACTTTTGGGGTTTCTTCTGTCAACAATGTGCCAGGCGTTTTTATATACTGCCCATGTCACGTTTAATCCTTTCAGCGACCATTGATTATCCTCATTTTATGGAGGATGACAGGGTCTTGGAAAGATCAGGAAAGCTCTTAAAGGTCACATAGCCAGGAGACAGTCTGTGCCAAAGTCCAGGCTCTGTACTTTCCCTTTTGCTATGTCTCCAGGGAAGGGCTTTGCTCAGCGTCGCTCAGTGATTCTGTAACCCTGCTGGGACACAAACCCAAATTCTTGGGTAGTTTCTCTAGAGGAAGTTGGGAATCAATGAAAGAATGCTTTTTCATGATCTTCGCCACCAGGTGGGCGGAACAGGTGTCATTTCCCATGGGAATGTCATCTCCATTTGGTAGAAGATGAAACTGAGGGTCAGGGAGTTCATGTGTCACAGCCAAAGCCTCAGCCAGGAAGGGGCAGCCCTGGAATTTTAACCCATGTCATTCCTCTCCTTAGGAAAGGAATGTGCTGGTACCTGGGCAGGGAGGGGGCACCGAGCCCACGAGGTGGTAAACGTTTATCTGTTTGAGAATAACCCACCTCTCTCAGGGGTTTGCCTGCAACCACAGGTGGTGTCTTACAGGTGATTTTCATGCTTCATAAAAACAGAATTTATATGACTTATAAAATTTTATGTGATTTATAACACATGTTAAATATGTGAGGGAGCTGGCAGGGCTCAGAGATCCCTCTGCCCTCTCCAATTTGGATAGTTGGCAGTTAGCCCTTTATCAAAGGCTGTTCTGCACCCAACCCTGGACACAGGGGCTCTGGTGGTCCCGACCTCATGCTGATGACCCAGCTCCTGCTCCCAGGTTCCCAGCTCAGACGTGGCCCCACTGGCTCCTAAGCCAGAAATATGGGCATTTTCCTAGACCTCCTTTCTCCCTCATCCCCCATATTTGATCACCAAGCCCTGTTCTTTGCCCACCAAACATGTCTGGAACCCTCCCCTTTTCTGTCCACCATCACTAGTAGCCACACCATGTCTTGCCTTGACCATCACTTATGTCTCTTGCCCACATAAAACTCTTCAGTTCCTCCCAGGTCACCTACAGCATCAAGTCCGAGTCTCCAGGGCTGGCATTCAAGGGCATTCAGTGATGGCCCTGCTGCTCTCAGCGGTTCTGTTTTCCATCCGTCCTCCCCAGTTGCCTGTTCTACACCAATCATACATCAGATGTACTTGCCTAATAACCCCACGTTGTTTCATAAACTTTGGCTTTTCCAGATGTAGTTGCCTCTTTCTAGAAATGACATCCCCATTTTTGGAGAACTCCTCTTCATCTTTCAAAACCAATTCTTATGACACCACCTCTCTGAAGTACTCCTTGACTGCTGCTTGGGCATCAGCATTCTGCCCTCTTTGCCGTGTACCTTAGCACATAGTGTACCTCACCTTGATTATTTGTTTGCACATCTGTCCCCTCCGTAGTCCATGAGGTCTTTGAGAATAGGGGCCAAGTTTCTCTCTCTCTCTTTCCCTTTTCTTTCTTCCCTCTTTCCCTTTCCTTCTCTCTCCTTTTCCCTTTCTCCCCTTCTTCCCTCTCTCCCTTTTTCCCCCTCCCTCTCCCTCCCCCTCATCTTCACCTTCCATCCATCAAATCTTTCCTGACTGCTCTCAGGTGTGCCCCGTTCTGTTCTAGGTTTGTACATCCTCCTAGAGGTGATATCCCAGACAAGCTCTCACTCCAGTGGAGCTCCCACTTTCCTGGGGCTACAGAATATAACTGGTAGTCAAGTAAAGAAGGACAACTGTGGTGGGGGAAGAGGTGCTCTGGAGAGAACAGAGTAGAGTATTGACATCAAGAGTGATGTTTGGCGGGGGGAGGCTACTGATTGGGTGGTCAGTGACGTCTTTCCTGAAGAAGAGACATTTGAGCTGACCCTTGAATGACGAGAGGGATTCAGTCATGCCAGGAGGGCAGGAGGGAGAAACTCCAGGCAGAGGGAACAGCTTGCTCAAAGACCCTGAGGTAGGAATGCACTTGGGACACTGAAGGAGTAGTGGCTGGCATGGCTGGAGAGAAGTGAGCAGGAGAGGTAGGCGGGGCTTTGTGACGGTGCAGGTAGCAGGGGCCCAGTGAATAGATACTGGATAAAATTCAAAGGTAAGATAAGTTCTAGGCTCACTGTGGAGAATTTGGGCTGCTTGCCCAACCTCACCAGCGCTCTGGTCTCTAATCTGTGCTCATACAGCTCAATGATGGTCCAGGAGTCACTCACTCCGTGCCAGGCACCATGGCAGTGTAGGTGATGTAGGAATGAACCAGACCACATCCCTACCCACCCCAGGCTCCTACAGTCCACTGGGGGTTCATGGTCCCTGCGTGGCCAACAGTGACACAGGGAAGCAGGGTCCTACGACTCAACTTCTCCCTGACAAGACTGTCCTCAGCCACACATGCCCTTCCTCTGTCCTCTCTTCTCTGCAGCTGGGGTGCTCTGTGCTCATGGAATGCCACGACCATAGGTTTCTTGGGCGCCCCGGGGTTCCCACCTCTGGAGACTTCTGCCCTGCTGGCAAGGCACATTCCCATCTCTGGTGTGTACCGCACTCTTTCCCTATGCCCCCAGGACCCTTTCCGCAGCTGCCTGCTTGGTTGCTTCCGCTTGTCATTTAGGCTTTGGCTCAAATGTCACCTCTTCCAAGAGACCTTCCTGATCGCACTTATGGAAGTAGCAATACCGACCATTCTTCATGTTGTTTCTTCCATGACTTTTGATCCGTGCTTATTCGTCAACAGGATCCACCACCGGAAGACATACTGCTTGAGGCCAGGGACTTGCCTCTTCCATCTTCCTCTGTCTTATCTTCAGTGCCTAGCACAGAGCAGTGCTTCGAGTGAACGATGGTGGTTTGCTATGCTTTTTCCTTTCTAGTGATTAATATGCATGGATTTATCTTCAAAGAGCACATTGTGTCAAACTCACAGAGCGCCGGACTCTGGCGTGGCTCAAAACTCATTATCTTCCAGCCGCAAGTGGAGAGATTCTTGGACAGAGATTTAAACAAATGCTCAAGCTCCCACTTTGACCTAGCTAACCTTCCGGTGAGTTCAGAGTCATAAACCATTATTGTCTCTGCAGGCGGGGAGCACCTCGGCTGCTTCTTGGCACCTGGCACTTCCGCCTGAATTAGTGGCTCCGTCCTGTCCCCAGATCTGATGCTGGGCCAGGACTGAGGGAGCTGACTCTTCTCTTTGTGAGGCTGCTCTTGGCATCTGTAAGGGTGTTCTGTGACCATAGACACACACTCTGAATCAGAGTTTGTTTTGCTTTTAGAGCCCCAAAGAAGCAGTGAATGAAAGGGACTGGCCCAGGGTCACCCTGAGGGTCAGTTGGCAGAGCCTGGCTCACAGCCCAGCCCCTAGGCTCCTGGCCCAGTGCTGTCCAATCACTCTGGCCTGCCCCTGGCCGTCTGGAGACTATTTCCCATCCTTCCCATCCTTAGTGATCCAGTGCCCCTCCCTGACACTTGAGAGCTGTGAAGCCTCATGAAATTAACTCATGAAAAATCCTCCCCCTCCTTTTTTTAAGTTGTGGCAAATAACCCAAAACAAAATTTATCATCTTAGCCATTTTTAAGTGTAAAGTTCAGGAGCATTAAGTACCCTCATATCGTTGTGCAACCATTACCACCATCCATCTCCCCAACATTTTCATCTTGCAAAACTGAAACTCTGAAAATTTTACTCATTGCTTCCTCCAATGTTAAATGAGAATAATGACGATGGTGATGACAGTGATGGTGATGGTGGTGATGTTGGTGATGACGGTGATGGTGATGATGGTGGTGATGGTGATGATGGTGATGGTGATGATGGTGGTGATGGTGATGATGGTG